>NW_007360326.1:2250064-2254506 GCF_000271585.1 Trametes versicolor FP-101664 SS1
CATCAGTGAGTGATGGCGTCCGATGACAGGTTCACGTACTTACACGTTCACGCAGACTGTGCGTCAAACGGGGCACAGAAGCGGATGCGATATGTCCCATCCTGCTATGCCTCCGACATCGTCATCAAGGGCGGGCACAAGCTCGTAGGGTGGCCGGCGGACGTACCGTTCACGGATCTCAGCAATGTCCGCGGCGGTGTCAAGACACTCCATGAGCTCCATCGGCGGTGGTACCTACCCGAGGGACACCCCGACAAGCTGCGCTTCGAGCCCGCCTCGCGCGAGGACCGGGCGAATGCCGCGCGTGATCCTGCGAGTGTTCACCCCACGCCCCAGCACCTTCCCCAACTGGTGGAACGGGCAGCTGCCCGCGCGGCGAGAGCCTTCCCCGTTGAGGTCGATGCCTACCGCCCCGACAACATGGAGCATGTAGGCTGCCAGTTGACGTCAATGGTGCCGGAGCCCAAGGAGCAGCGGGCGCAGCGGGTGGACACGGGGAAGCGGCGGGCGCGGAAATCGGACACGTCGACGAAGGTGCGGAAGAGGCGGCAGCAGAAGGGGATCACAAGCAAGCGGTTTGTGCTGCCAGGGTCGAACGGTCGGGGCAGCAGCGGCGGGGGCAAGCGGACGTCGAAGCGAAAGCAAGTGGACGACTATGCCCTGGACGACCCGATCACTGAGTTCAGGTTGACGGCCTTCTGAAAGGGTGAGCCCTCTGAACCGATCGAGCCTTGGACAGCGAGTGGGAGATGAACCGGGTGGATTGGGTGTGGGTGCGGAGTGTGCGGCGTTGCAGGGTCTGATGGGTTGACAGATTCGCACTAGATTGGACTATCTACCAGTAATATCCGCTATCCAATCTACCGGGCTGCGCGGAGGAAGCCAGGAAGGCGGCGAGGCGGGCGCAGCGGTCGTGGAGGAGAAAGAAGGACCGCTGCGCGAACCCTACACACGTGGGCGCTACGAACCACGCCACCTGCCAGATTGGGCACGGATCTCGACGCGGATTAGGGTCTCTGCGGGAGCATCCTTTCGCTCGTTACAGCGTCCGTTCTAAGAGTCGTTCACAGGCTAGCAGTACAGTCATAACCAAATAAATATCGGGGCGCCAGTCGCTGATTATCTGCGCTGTTCGGGGGATTAGGACGTGCAAGTCAATCCGTGGGCGCCGGCTGGACTACCCTGAGCTGCCTAATCGAGGTCCGAAGGCTGGCCTCACCCTGAGATTGATTCATGAGGTAGATTTACGTGTCAAGCCGAAGAAGCGATGGATCGGGCAGGGCAAAAACTCACAAATAAATTCTGGCCGGTGCCCGTTCCGCCGTGTTCTCTTCTCCCCACCAGCCACCTCTGCCTACTACTTGCCGACTCTCCTCGCCGACGCTCGTCGCCGATGCTTTGTCAATATTTCCCGCCTCTTCCGTAACCGTCCTACTCGCCTCGACGCCACATGCTGCCCAGTGTCTGCGCTACTGCTTTGTACCTCCCATAACTCGACGCCGCCACCACTCGACGCTGCACGTGGGAGTCGCACATCAACGCCAGGGGTAGTCGCCACGGTACAAGCTCATTAGCATAGCAGATCACAGGATAGGCCAGTTCCCAGTGGTTTTGAAGACAGCGAGGCGGGTCAGCGGAGCATGTCGAGAGAGACCAAGATCAAGATGCAGACCGAGAACCGTGCAGCACGAGTGCAAGGCCTCCCGGGCAACACACAGCTCGGCAGACAGCAGACAGCAGCACCGTGGCAGACAGAAACCAAGGTCGGTGAGTGAGGCCAAAAGGATGAGCAGCATGGTCGAGACCTGATGGATCTTGTGTCTAGAGCGATGCAAGAGAGGACCGGGCGGCTGGAATTCACGTGAGAGGGGCGGGAGGCATTGTTGGTGTGTCTGCGTTGTTGGGAGACACTACGGAGGTGTCACTGAGGTAAGCATGTGTGCGTGGGTCAGATTTCGCTGACTTACTGACTAGCGCAATCGCACACGGCGTCCTGTGACAAGGTGAGTGCTGTCTTTGCGCGTGTGCAGGGGGCATGGCACCTCGAAGGTGCGAGTGCGCTATGGGGGCGAGCACGCAGTCGCGCTCTAGGAGGATGTCAGAGGGCGGTGAGGTGGGCAGCGAAGTGGGCGGGTGGCGCAAACACCGTTTCACGTCGCCTGGAGATGGCGATGTTCTGTGGAGGTAAGCACACGTGCATCTCATCCAGATTTGCGCTGAACACGTACCTAGTACACGATACGAGCACATTAGCAAAAACGCGTCAGACAGGTGCTGCGTCAGGACGGCGCGGCTACGCTGTCGAGGTACGCCCCTACACACTCTCATCATGCTCACGCTCATCATGTACCAGGACGGCGCCGACAGCGGGAGAAACGGCGCAAACAGCGAGGCGCGGGGGATGCAGCAGCGCATTGGCTGAAAAGGCGAGTGTCACGCTGTTGACACGCGTACCTGACTGAAGTCCGACGGTCCCGCGCCGCCGGTGATCAACCCAAATTCGCGCCGTACGTGGAGGCCGCCTGGAGCGTCGAGGAAGGCGAGCAAGTGGAGGTAGCGGCGCATAAGATGGGGATGGCGTGAACGCTGTTGACATACTGCCTGCGCGGGAACTGAATGCAAAGGTGAGCATGGGCGGATACAATCTGGACTTGCACTGAGTGCGTACCAAGTACGCGACGCGGGCGCATCAATAGTGGGCGCTGGGTTGGGATGTGCCACGGTCTGGCGTGATTGCACGCTACTTGACAAGGCGGTTGCGCTGTCAGGTAAGGGTCTAGTACGCCCTCCTGCCATGCTCGCGCTTGTCACGTACTAGAATGGCCGCAACAGTGACACAGAGGACGAAAACAACGGGGCGCGGGGGGCGCAGCGGTCTGAGTGTTTCGGCTAAAAGGGTGAGTGTGACACCCTCGACGCGCGTACCTGGCTGAGTCGATTGGCCCCAGTCCCATGCCGCCGGCAATTCAGCCGAGTTCGCACCGTACGCGAGGGCGTCCGAGAGCCTCGAGGCGGGTGACGAAGCGGAGGCGACGCGACGCGAGCCAAGACGAGCCAGGCAGTGGGTGGTGGCGGTGCGGGAGTGAGAGGCGAACGGCCGCGGGTGGGGACGACTTCCTAGACAAGGTACGGGCGCCAGATTCTGCGCTACTCTCTCTTTCGCTCTTGCGGCCGTCTGGTGCTCGCGCAGAAGACGCGGGCGCGCGGAGAAGTACACTCGTCCGGTGCGGCTGTATACGGCGCGTTTCGCATTGTTTCATAAGTATATTTTGGCGTTTGTGCACATTTCGGGAGGCCGTTTGAGTGGAACGGCCGGGCCAGGACGGGGTGCAACCGGCTACTAACGACACACTTTTTGTCTCAGGGCACAATTTGAGCGCGGGGAGCGATGTCCAACGAGCTCGGAGCGTCGTTAGAGGTGAGTACGCACAATTTTCTTTGGATATTTCATGCCCTAACATGCCCTGCAGGTGTGCAGACGACGTATTTGTGCACACAGGCGACTTCTCGCGCACCGGACTCCCGCGCGACATCGACTTGGCGTCTCCTCCGCGAAATGAGCCGGTCGCGGACAGCAGCGACGTGCGATTTGCAAATGTGCGAGATGTGCCGTGCACGCATGACCCGGACGAGTCAGCAGAACGGGCGAGGATCCGCATGGCAGGCTGTCCAGCCGTAAACCAACACCGCGAGTGCGAGCGCAGGCACAGAAGACTCGAGTGCGGGAGCTATCCGCGCGGCGCGGGAAAGGATTTTCGCGTCCACGCTGCGAGCGCGGATTTGGCAAAGTCTGTGCGCGGACTCGCGCCGTTTACCTGGTTCTGGGAGTCGCAGTGCGCGATTTTCGCGTCCGAATGCGTGCGGGTCGTCTGCTGAGCCTCTCGAGCGCGCGTGTTTTGCCTTTTCGCTGCCAAACGGGTGTATATTATTGCATTGGGTGCTACGATACAATTCCCGGCCGTTCGACACGGCCGTGCGGTGCTTACAGAAGTCCTCAGTTGCCCCCGTCTCCCACTGTCCTCCTAAGCCCCCGTGTAGTCTACGAAGACCCGCTGTAGTGTACCAAGTCCCCCTGTAGTGTACCAAGTCCCCCTGTAGTCTACGAAAGCCTCCCTGTAGTACCAGAGTCAGTAATTCCTGTTGCAGGTACTCACCTCGCGTCCCGCATCCACGTGCACTCCGGGCCGCGCACGAGATGATGCCGCCCGCGCCGGCTTGTGCGGCACAAGGTGAGCGAAACCCTTGTAGAGGTGAGGACGAGGACTTACAGGACTGCAGGCACGCGTCCGCGATAGGCTTGAGCACCCACCTGCGCATGAAGCGCACATGCCATAGGTGCTCCTTGCGCTTCGGGAACCACGACAGCGGGAACAGGACCGGGGCCTGCCCAGATAGTTGCAGGATGTGGAAGCACACCTTCGGCCACACGCTGTGCTTGAACA
>NW_007360326.1:2257714-2320653 GCF_000271585.1 Trametes versicolor FP-101664 SS1
CGAGTTTGCGCAGCTTGTCGTCGATGTCCTCGGGCTCGGGCGGGTGGATGTCGTCCTCGCCGTAGTAGTACGACGCGGGCGTGTCGGGGCTGCCGTCGCCGACATGGAGGTGGCCGTTTGCCTTGAGCGCCATCGTGACGCGGCTAGAGTTTGAGAAGTGTGGCGAGTGCCGATGGGTGGGAGTGATCGCGGTTCCTGGACGCGTAGATGAACGTGTCAATGCTTGCTAGGGGGGCGCGGAGCGGCACACTCACCTTCCGCGGTGCTTGCGTGGCGTTGGGTGGTCGTGGTCGGAGGAAGAGGACGAGAAACGCTGAGAGGGTGAACTCCGATGGATCAGAGGGTGCAGAAGGCGTGGTGCGCCGGAGTTGGTGGCACAGCTTTGGGCGAACTCGAGCAAGATAAACCTTATCTACCCCTAAGACCGCCCCTTCGGGCAGGTGCACTTTCATGTGATTCTTCTAAGTTGCCGTGTGCCATGCGATCGTCCGCGGTAAATGCTAACGGCCGACGTCGAGACTCGGGAGTATACGTACTTTCGGGGAGAGGCTGCGAGAACCCTAGCGAGACATGTTCAATGTTCTCGGTCATCCCAGAGAACATGATGTCATGAACATCTGGATCGTGATCACGATGGGGTATCATTTGGGCGACATACAAGCGGATGTGCCAGTGGGCCACTCCAGCAACAGAACGCAACGGCTAGCACGTATAAGTATCGAACTTCGATGCATGCTGTCGCAGATTGCATCACACTCAACGCAGGACTAAGAGTGATAAGAATATGGATTAGGGATACATGCGGTACCAGATAATCCGCGAGTCAAGTGCGGTACACCTCCACATGCGGGATAAATATCCAAAGCTGGCGACACCACTACTGCTCGCTGACGAACACCGCCGCCATGCCCATGCCCGACCCGATGCACATGCTCGTGATGAAGATCTTCGTGCCCGTCTGCTTCGCGATGTTCAGCCCAGTCGCGACCTGCCGCGAGCCCGCTACACAATTCACCCCACGTCAGAAATCACTCAATTCGCACCAAGGGTAGAAGACGTACTGCAGCCGAGCGGGTGCCCAATGGCGATCGCGCCGCCGTTCACGTTCACCTTCTCCGCGGGGATCCCGAGCTTCTCGACCGAGTACACCGCCTGGCTCGCGAACGCCTCGTTGATCTCGAAGAAGTCGATGTCGTCCAGGCTCAGGCCGGTCGTCTCGAGCACCTTGGGAATGGCGAACGCGGGGCCAACGCCCATGATGCGCGGCGGCACGCCGACGTACGCCGCGGACACGAACTTGCCCACGATCGGCAGCCCAAGCTTCTTCGCGGCGGAGCGGCGCGCGAGGAGCACTGCGGCGGCGCCATCGGAGACCTGAGACGCGTTACCTGTGCGAGATCGTCAGCGCCGGATTTCTCGCGAGAAAACGAGGAAACGTACCTGCGTGTGTCGCGCCGTCCTTCTTGAACGCGGGCTTAAGCTTGCCCAGCGACTCAGCCGTGACGCCGTCCCGCACGCCGTCGTCGTTCGCGACCACGACCTCCTTCTCCTCCTCCGTCTTCGGGTCAACCCACTTCACCTTGAGCGGCACGATCTCGTCCTTGAACTTGCCCGCCTTCTGCGCGGCCGCCGCCTTCTGGAACGACTTCGCCGCGAACGCGTCCTGCACCGCGCGCGAGATGCCGTAGTCGGACGCGACGTTCTCCGAGGTCAGGCCCATCGGCAGCAGGCAGTCCTCCGCCTCCTTGCACGAGAGCACGACGTCCGAGAAGCCGTCGGGCATCGCACCGCCGCCGTACCCGAAGGTCATCGACTCCACACCAGCACCAATGCCGATGTCGATCTGCCCGGAGGCGATCTGGTTCGCGATGTTGTTCACGGCCTGGAGGCCGGACGCGCACTGGCGGTTCACGGTGCTGATGGGGACGGTGTTGGGGATGCCGGACGCGAGGGCGGCCATGCGCGCGGCGCTCGCGCCTCCGCCCGCGGGGAGGACGTTGCCGACGGAGATGTCGCCGATGAGCGCGGGGTTGATGCCTGCCTTGGTGTAGACGGCGCGCAGGATGCCGGAGAGGATCTCTTCGGGGCGCGTGTCCTTGAAGCCGCCCTTCTTCGCCTGTATAATGACGCGGTCAGACCATGGCCGAACAGTTCCGAAGGTGCGAGGTGCGCAATTTGAGAAACATCTTGGGGGCTGCGGGATGTGTTCTGCGCAACGTGCTTCGGAACATGCTCTATGTTCCGGGTGACAGAGTGATGAAGGTCTCATAGCTGAACCACGCAAGTTGGGAGGCACTGGCATGAGTGCTTTCGCGCGTCGCTGAACTTGGGGAGCACTCTTGGCAGGCCTCAACGGTGTACGTCATCCACGACTAGACTCTTGGATCGCACCCCAATGAGAATAGCGGGTATGATGTGCTTAACGTTGGCCACAGCGACAGCGGCCGCATTGTGCCGTGTTCGGCGGGATAGACCTCGCCGGAGCCGAGACCTCCTGGCAAATTGTACCCCTGCCTTCGACCTTCCTCTGCGACGCAAACGAGGCTCTTCGCGAACCTCGTGTGGGGCTCAAAGCACAGAAAGACAGCTCACCTTCGTAATAGCTGAACGGACTGCCGCGACGATGACGATGTCGTCGTCATTCTGGGCAAGTGCCCTGGCCTTCGGCGAGGTGCCGGTCAAGTTTTGGATGCGCTGGGTGATGGAGGACATGGCGGGGGGTGTGGGGGAGATGGTGGGGAGAGGCAAGACCGGGAGGAAAGGACCGCCGACTTTAAACATGTCGCGTCGTCCGAGGCGTCAGGGTCACCCGACGCTGAAACTCGGCGATGAGCAGAGCAGCCGGCGCCCCACATGTGATTAACTTTCCCCGCACTTGCCCTCATACGGCTGGTCTGGGGTTAGGGGCTCCCCCGCAGCCCCCCTCTCCGGCATTGATGAAAGCGGAATCACACTTGTCGGCATACTCGTACACCGGAGGTTGTACTATAGGTATGTAGTACGGGTTACTCTGGACATTCTAATTATAAATGAGATGGACGTCGCTTACTTCTCGCGCATGTACGTGCACAGGGGATACTTACAGAGCACATGTGTTACAAGCAGCACTCGCACACAAGGTTAGAATCGCCTGCCAAGGCGGCATTTTCCTAGTATATCTGTGCGTGAATAAGCAGATGCGGGGAACAGTGAGATGTGTGGAGTAATGGTATGGGATACAGTGTGGTCGTGGTATGGATGATAAAGTAGCGAAACAGCAACCTGATGGGAATCCGTGTCCAGTGTCCAGAGATACATCCCAAATAAAAAGCAAGAATCACAACATAGAAAAAGGGCTCACGTCTCCACCTTCTCCACCTCCGCGCTGGCGCCCGGGTCGCTCTTCAGCCCAAACCACACCGGGATGAGCTCCCAAGCCTCCTTCCTCGCCTTCGCCACGCTCCCCGCAAAGTCCTCCTTACACGCCGCGCAAATCCTCAACCCGCACTGCTTCGTCCCGTCCGAAAAGTCCGTCCTCGACAGCATCTCCACCGCCTGCGACAGCGAGAACAGCGGGTCCGCATCTCTCCCACTCGCGATCCCACTCACGCTCCTGAGGACATTCAGCATGATGAAGTAGTACGACTCGCGGCAGTGGTGCCCGTTCGCGTGCGCGCGGTTCGCGCACCCCGCCGAGATCGCGCGCCCGGACAGCTCCGCCTCGATGAAGCCCGCGAGGAAGCGCTGGCTCGCCTCGCGCCCGCGGAACGCCGCGCCCAGGTCCCCCCGCGCGAGCCGCAGCGGGTCCTTCGGGCCACTCGCGCCGCCCGCGCGCGCCTTGAAGCGCGCGAGCGTCGCCGGGAGTAGGTGCGGCATGTTCGTCGCGCCCGCGGCGATCTTGCGCGGGCCGTAGCGCGAGAGGTCGTAGAAGGCGGAGGAGAGGATGTGCTCGAGGTCGAGCTCTTCGGCGAGCTGGATGACGAGCACGGGGTGGGCGTAGTGCTCGCGCGGGTTGTACCGTCCGTCGACGGTTGCCTGTTGTTCGCGCCTGTCCCAGCCGATGAGAGTCGTCGGCCAGTCCGTCTCGAGGCGCACCAGGCAACGCTGGCGGAGGTGCTCGATCATGTATTTGTTCGATAGGCGCAGCACCGCAGACACGGTGCAGAAGTCGCCCGCAGTGGGTTTGGAGAAGTACCTATGCGCGCATCAGTACCCCCATGACAGTAACACGAACAGCAGCAGTACTCACAGCCCATCATACAGTGCCCGCAGCAGGTGCAGAACGTCCGAAGGGTCATCATGGAGTTCGACCCACGGGCACCCGTCGATCAGTCCCTGCCCGTCCTCGGCAGCCGGTTGCGGGAGCGAGAACATGTCATAGAAGACGTCCGAGTGGCGCACGAGCTGCCCGCGGTGGACCTTGAACGCGACGTTGCCCGCGAGGAGCACGATGTTCCCGTCCGCGAACCAGAAGTCCGTCGTCTTGTAGTTGAGGAGCGTCGGCGTGGACGGGCACGGGTGGCTGGGGGCGGACGACATCTTGGGGGGTGGGGGCGGAGAGCTTGGAGGAGAACCTGAGCAAGTGAAAGCAGCAGACGAGCGGCGAGCAGTGGGGAAAACAAGATAGCAAGGCGGCGACCTATATCGCTCGTGGATTCGGATATGGACTACTGCCCGCCTCTAATCGCATGCAGCTAGTGACCGGGCTGGAACGGCGGCGAACACCGGTGGTATTGAGCCCGGATTGTGATACAGACTGGAAAGTCGTTACGGTCATGTCATCCGCGTCATAAGATACAACGAGCCTCTCCTAGTGCAATGCGGCGCGAGGGAGACACATAAAGCATAAACGCTACACGTATGGAACAGAGAAGTCGAGCTCAGGGAGTCAGTGCGATGTCGAACGGGAATGGTGGCTGGCGGCCGGCGCAAGACCAGGGGGAGGCGGGTTTGGCGACCCAGGCATATGCGCCGCTGGTGGAGGTGTGGGGATCAACCCCGGGGGAGGGCCAGCCATCATATATACTGGAACAGCTTGGGCGGCTTCGCGCCTCCGTGAAGAGGAGGATGAACCAGGAGAGTCGGTGAGGGCGGGGCCAGTTGCAGGAGTCGTCATCGGGGACTGGTAGACGTACAAGGGTTGCGGGGGCGCGAAGTAGTAGCTGTACGACACGCCCTGCTGCCCCTGCCCGTGCGACGACATACCCGGGGAAGGCATGAGACCAGGGGAAGTGACGAAGCTGGCGGGGGTCCGCCCGTCGTGCGCGACGGCGATACGTGCAGACTGGCCATCCTCGCTCCGGAGACGCCGAGGCGCGGGTCGCGCGGACCCCAGCAAGTCGATGTCCTGGTGTCCCTGCACGCCCGTGTACCACGACCCGGCCTGCTTCGCCTTTCCGGTACGCGCGCGGCTCGACTGTGTGGGCACGTAGTCGAGCGCCACGCGAGAGGAGGTCCAAGGCAGCGCCTTGAGCTCGTGCACGAAGTCCTTCACGCGCGTGACGTGCGCGCTGAATGAGTCGTCTGGGGCTGCGAACCGCACCGGGGAGTCCATCTTCGCGTAGTCGCTCGCTGGGTGCGGGCTTACGAGCACAGCGCTCAGTGCGGGGGACGTGATGAGGCGGGGTGGGCTAGTGGGACGTCCGGCGGAGTGTGCATTGGACTGGCCGCTGTGGCGCTGCGACGAACGAACACCGCTCTGTGGCCGGCTCGGATCGGCATATGACACCTGGGACATCGACCCGGGGCTCTGAGGCATACTGACGGCCTCGACGTAGTGAACGCTTTCGGGGTTCCTGACGGTGACGCCGGGTTCGTCGTAGGCAGGGAGGTAGTGTGACTGTCCTGGTTGTTGCTCCATACCCGGCGCGCCCTTCCTCGTCGACTTGCGATCGTAGAAATGGCTCTTGGACATAGCGTTCGGGAGCTTGCGCAGCTGAGCTACGAAGCCGCCGACGAACGTGTTCTTCTTCTTCGGCTTGGGCTCCGGCTCCTCCATCGTAATCGGATCGTAGAACGATTCGTGCTGAGGCTGAGCTTGGGCTTGAGGCTCCGGTCCCCGTCGATCGTACTCATGTCTTGGCTGCCCATACCCATGCCCTTGAGCCTGAGGCTCGTACGCCGGGGCCATCTGGTGTTGTTCGCCCTGGTATTGGTCGTATTGGTCGTAGTCCTCATCACTCTGCCCAATCGTCATCCTCTCCGTCTCGGGCTCCCACTCCTCCGGCTCCGGCTCCGCGGGCCCGCTCCTGTACGAGTGTCGCGGCGGTGCCTCCCCGAGCTCAGATGGGGTCGGGTGTTGAGGGCGGAAGTCTGACATGCCCCGAGAGGGAGTGGGAGAGGGTACAGGCAGCGGCCGCGAGCCCACCGTGGACGGCGGGCCCGCGAGCGGAGGCGGCGACAACATACCATTGGAGACCCAGCTCGGGTTCGACGGCCTGCTGTACCGCGGGGCTCTGCGGCCGGTCGACGATGTCGGGTATCCGCTCGGTGGACGACCCTGAGAGGAATCGGGATAGAAGCTGTTGTGTGGAGTGTCCCTGTATGCGCCGGAGTCGTTGTAGTCGGACATGGTGGCGAGAAGGCAAATCGCAGAGCGCAGCTAGAATAGCTGGACGCAAGCTTATGCCCACCGCGCTCCGGAATAGCACGATGCCACGAGGAGCCAACGAGGCTGCGAGTGTTTTCTGGATTTAATGAATTAGACACCGCTGTCGGTGCATTGTAGGCCAGCACTCACCGCCTTGCAGCACTCTACAGCCCGTAAGCCTCGCCTCTCAGCATGCTGTAGATCATGCACATTGCACGGCAATCATCTGCACACAGGTCGCGGGCTCGGCGGTGAGAACAGAAAGAGCATGGAACGCGCGCGGTGAGAGTTTTCATGTTCGTCACTATGACGCACGGCGAGAGGGCCGGAAGGCAAAAGATATGGGCCCAACCGGGAATTGAACCCGGGACCTCGCCCATTTTCAGCGTAACACTGGGGTACTACCCGAAGGGCGAATCATACTACTAGACCATTGGGCCATGCTAGGTCTACCACCCGGATTTGACAGGGATCTCCGACTTCGAGCCTCAAGACGACCGCAGAGTGTCCCTACCGCGGTCTGCGTTGCCGCGTCCCAGAGTATATTTCCCGGCATGTCGGGCTTCCCTGCGTATCTATAACAAACCGCGAGTTGAAAAACCCTACGCTTGTGTGATCAGCTAAGCGCGACGTCAGCAAAATGAAAGGACTTACGTCGTAGCGTGCGCGAACTTCGGTGAACAACCGTACCTTAGCTCGAGCTTGAATTTGAAGTTACTGCGATCTCCTGCAGTATCCCACAACACTAATCATTGAATGTGCATGCCCGCGACGTCGTGCGTAATCGTAGGATGTCATCTCGCGCTTTCTGACTGCAACCACTCCGTAAGGTGCCTTCGCCCGGCGCGACAGACAGAGTCACATTGAATACACTCACCGAGCAGAGCCTGAAAGTTGACAAGGGGTTTCACCGTTTAGCAAAGGCACCTTGGAAAGTGGTCCACAGTAGCAGACTTTGGAACGAAAATTTCGTGTCAGTGATCTTCCAGCAGTGCAATATGGACCCACCTGGGACCACACGTACCTGAGAACGAGGCTTACTGAATGGTTATGACAATGCCCAAACAGTCATGCAGTTCGTCGGGGCAGCAAGCAAGTACGAGCGCTAGCAATAGCGACAATCTGTTGGTGGTATGCTTCGGCAGCTGCACAGTATGTTAGTCATGGTGGTCGCAGCTGCCAGAGCATAAAAGGAGACGAGGGCCACGGCTTACCTTCATACAACTCGCACCCCTCCTCAGACTCAGCACTTCCAGCTCACCCGCACGATCCACGATGGTCCTCACGCTATACGGCAACCTCGGCGCGACCTGCACAAAGCGCGTACGCACCGTCCTCGCCGAGCTCGACGTCCCGTACGAGTTCGTCAACATCGACCTCGCCAAGGGCGAGCAGAAGGCCCCCGCGTACCTCGCGCTGCAGCCGTTCGGGCAGGTGCCGTACCTCGACGACGCCGGCTTCACGCTGTTCGAGAGCCGCGCGATTGCGCGCTACCTCGCGCTCCAGTATGGGGGCGTCGGCACGCTCGTCCCGGACCCGAAGGACGTGCAGAAGACGGCGCGCTTTGAGCAGGCGGCGAGCGTCGAGATGAGCAACTTCGAGCCGTCGGCCGTTGGGCTCGCTATCGAGAATCTTTTCAAGCCGTAAGTGTTTAATTCGCGTCATTGAGGAATGGCCAGGCTTACTGAGTCGGCTATGGTAGGATGTATGGCCAAGCGACCGATACTGTGAAAGCGGAGCAACTGAAGACGACTCTTGAGGGCAAGATGGCAGGCTACGAGGCGATCCTCAGCAAGACCCAGTTCCTTGCTGGAGATGTACGTACCTAATATGCGCGGTGGCTATCTGAGAGCTATGTTTTTGACGGTAAATAATAGGAGATCACTCTTGCCGACCTGTTTCATCTTCCCTGCGGTGCACTTCTCGAGAATCAGGGCATCGATTTCCTAGTCTCTGACAGGTGGCCCAACGTAGCGCGGTAAGCACCAGGACTTGATAATCGAATGTCCGCATAGGCTTGATGAGACTGATCGTCCGAAATAGGTGGTGGAAGGCCGTTTCCTCGCGCGAGTCGTGGAAGAAAGTGTCCCAGGCGTAGAAAGTTTGTGCGCAGGCAGGCCTGGTGCCACTGGTGGAGGGTACTCCGCACTGTAAAATTTGCGATGGTATGCCCCAGTGACATCTTCCTTCTGGAGCTATAGAGAGCTATTGTACAAGGTGGATGTCGCGAACAGTCGAACTCGAGAGAGAACTCAGAGAAGACACCCGCGGGAGAGACGTGAAATGTTGCAGAACTTCAACTTGCAGGCTTCTCCTCGTGGGAAAGTGGAGAAGTTCCCACGGCGCAAGGTTACCACCTATCCGACTCCTTCAACCCCCCGACCCCCCGCTCACTCTCCATCGACGATGCACTGGCCGAATATCACTCCTCATATTACGAACCGCTGTTTGGTTTTCTTGCCTGCGCGGACATAAATCCAAACCCTCCAATACAAGCGGACTTGGATTTCACAGCAACTTGCGAATTCGCGGCGACCGTCGTTCCTACTACTTACGCCTAACTTCAGGGTACCGGCGCTCGTGTTAAGTCTTCTCAAAGGTCCCAAGTTGACGCGGACAGGCGTGAGCTACGGAAAGCCGGTGCATGCATAGTGCGCTTTCCCACTCATCTATATCACCGAGTCTCTTGGCTTCGAATGGTGAACCGCTGACCGTAAAAGATAACACAACAGATCCATCGCTCATGGGTACGGCACCTAACGACTCGAGAACGCCCGATACTGTCGGCATATCAGCATCTTCTGTTGTGCTATTGCCTCCGATATGTCATAATTGAATATGAGAAGGTAGCGTTGTCTCACCTGAAGCAGGGAACATCTTACTCTTGCCCACCCGGGTCCTTCGTAGGAGCGGCGCAGCACGGCGACTCGTGATAATAGACCCTGGCATCGCCATCTCTGCAACCTTTATTCAGCAGGCACTCCAATATTAGCAGCCCGAGCTACCTCCGCACATTCGGTCTGCAACGGTCTGTGTCGTTCTAGAGAACATACATAAGCAGAGGGCCAGAGACCGTGTCGTCGCCGCCGCACGCCTCTCACGCAGTCCGCCATGTTTCTCTGGTTCTGTGCGATACTGATCTTGGCATACTCTATATTTCTGCGCCGCAGGAAATCTAGCCTTCCTTTCCCTCCAGGTCCGCCTGGACGTCCCGTCATCGGAAACGCTCTCGATATTCCAACGACAAACATCGCGCGACGGCTCCACGACCTCGCAGCACGGTATGGTGTGTAGTTAGTACTCAGTCTGGTTCCGACTCGGGCTAACCCTCCCGGTAGGTAAATTGGTGTACTTCAGCGTACTCGGTCGTTCCATCATCGTGCTCGACTCCTATGACATCGCGTGTGAAATTCTGGATAAGAGATCGAGGAACTATTCCGATAGGCCCGACTCCGTCATGGCGAAACTGTATGTCATATACACAGCGTAGTTTCAGCGCTGTCTCTCACGAACTGTTGAACTGCTACAGAACATCATTTTCGGATTCCAACTTGCCACTGATCTCGTATGGACCAAGATGGAGACAACATCGGCGCATATTCCACCAGACTCTGCAACTCCCCACAGTGGACACCTTCTATCGCTCTAACATCCGGCAAGTCACGCGCGAACTTCTCTTGAACCTACTGGAGGGACCCCAGGCGTTCTCCCGACACATCAACCAGTGAGTACGCAACAGCGTACAACGCTTGCTTCTTGCTAACGATTGTCCCGCAAAGCGCTTTCGTAGCATCGGTGCTGAGCATCGGCTACGGCATCAGCATACCTAGGGATGACAAGTACTACGGAAAGCTGTTGCACGAGGCGTTGGAAACGCTAGAGGCCATCGTGGTTCCTGGAAAGTATCCTGTTGAGGTGATTCCCGCATTACAGTACCTCCCAACTTGGATGCCAGGTGCTCGCTTCAAGAAGGATATCGGCGATGTGCGGGAGAAGGTGTTGAACGCGAGATGGGAGTTGTACGACAAGGCCAAGAGTCTTCTCGTAAGTGTCCGCCACGCTATATAGCGTCGATGTACCTGACAGACTACGAATCTAGGACTCCGAGTACGCCGGGGACACCATGATTGCTATGATGCTCCGACGAGCAGCGACGCTGGAGGGCACAGCTGCTGCGGATGAAGAAGAGCAATGTACAGGTGCCTTGATAGGAACTTACCTGGGTGTGTCCGGATCCTTCAATCTGATCCGACGCCTGCGCAGAAGTACTAACGTTTCCTTCGCGCAGCGGGCTCCGACACTGTCAGTGCCAGTCCATCACCCCACCCGACGGTGCCCACCGCGCACCCTCATTTTCCGCTCTAATCTATCAAATCATGTTCACAGACTGTTGCGTCTGTACGGGCGTTCTTCCTCGCCATGGCAATGTACCCCGACGTCCAGAAAAAGGCGCAAGCCGAGCTCGACCGTGTCGTAGGGCGGACACGCCTCCCTGACTTCGACGACCGCGAAAGCCTGCCATACATCAACGCGGTCGTGAAAGAACTCACCCGTTGGAATGTGGTGGCGCCCATGGGGCTTCCTCATGCCGCTCTAGAAGACGACGAGTACAACGGTTACTTCATCCCCAAGAGGACCATCGTCATCGCCAATGTCTGGTACGAGGAACGACCGGTCCACGCCTCTGGGGGCTGGCTGACCGAATGTACCAGGGCCATGTCGCGCGATCCCGTCACATATCCCGACCCGGAGACCTTCAACCCAGAACGCTTCCTGAAAGACGGCGAGTTATATGCGGGCGCTCTGGACCCATACTCGTACATCTTCGGGTTTGGTAGACGGTACGCCGTTTTCATTCGCGGGTACCTGGACGTCTATGCTAATTTGACGTATAGGGTTTGTCCCGGCCGCCACCTAGCAGACGCCTCGCTATTCTTGACTTGCGCGTCAACGTTGCACGCGTTCAGCATCTCGCCGCCGTTGGACGCTAGCGGTTACCCGGTGAAGCTCGAAGCAAGGGTGGAGACCGACCGTGTCATCGCGTGAGTATATCCCTTTATGTTGTCGGTATTCGATGACCTGACGATCAGTTTAGACATCCGAAAGAGTTTGAGTGTATCGTGGAGCCTCGGTGGGCAGGTGTTGCAGACCTTGTCAGAACGTAAACCTAAATTTTGGTTGCACTACTTATGCTATGTACGATACACGCCGAAGGGCTCAACAACGCTACCATACTCTTCACAACTCGTCTCGCTTGACCTCGGCAGTCGTCGTGACATTGCCCAACACAATCCCCTCTGAGTTCTCGTACCCCTTCCACGCGCTCTCCAGCGCATACACAGCCACGCTGACAGACGCGTTCGCAGGCAGCTGCGCAGTGGACAGCGTCAACAGCGTCAGCGGCTGCGTCGCGAAGAACGACGCCGTCGCGCTCGCCGCGCCGCCGTCCACGAACACCTCGAGGAGACTCCGGTCGACCACGCCCGACAGCGTCCACGTCCCGTCCGCGCGCAGGACGGTCGACGTCGAGAACTTGTCCGTGAAGAACGGGTCGTCGAAGCCGCGCACGCGCCCGCGGTCGATGAAGAACGGGTTGTCGCCGCCGAAGTAGTACCCGCCGCGGACTGACTCGCCCGAGACGGGGCTAAGGAGCGTGAAGTTGAGCGTCGCGGCGCTGCTCGCGCCTGAGACGCCAGTGACGTTCGCCTCGAAGTAGACGGCATTCGACGCGACGCCGCTGTAGTCGACGACGAGTGTGCTGTTCAGGAGGCTAGAGCTCGAGGCGAGTTGTTGACCGAGCACAGGGCTGAGGTCGTAGGGAAGGGAGATAAGGTCCCAGCCGATGCGCGTGACGTTCGCCAGGTAGTTACGGCGCGGGAGCGACATCGCGCTGCGCCAGCCCTCCTGCGCGGTCGGGACGACCTGCGTGTACTGCCAGTTGGACGCCCACGCGATGGACACCGCGTCTTGGCCATCCGGGACCCCATAGAAGAACTGCCCCGCGTAGTTGTCCTTCGCGAAGTCCGCGACGCGCGCGGCGCCGTCCACCGCGGTGAAGTGCGTGCCATTGAACGTGCCAGGGAAGTACTCGGTGATGGACCCGCCGAGAGGTGCGCCCGGGTTGATGCTGATGGTGAGCACGTACATGCCGTCGTCGCTGCCCTGCACGGGCATCTTCACGAGATTGGGGCATTCGTACTGGAGACCGAGGAGGCCGTGGTGGGTGAAGTTGGACGCGTGCGACCAGGTCTTGAGGTCCGGGGACGTGTAGATGCCGACCGCGAACTCCTGGGAGTACGAGATGACCATCACCCAGTGGTCCTCGAACCAGATCACCTTCGGGTCGCGGAACTGCGTCGAGGTGCTGTTGATGACCGGGTTCTCGGCGAACGCGGTGAAGGTGTAGCCTCCGTCGTGGGAGTACGAGATCTCTTGGACCTGCGCCGTGGGCGTGTTCAGGGTGTAGATCGCAACCACGCCGTTGTCCTGGTTGGGGAAGAAGCCAGATGTGTTGTTGACGTCGACGACGGCAGACCCGCTGAAGACTTGTGAGTCGTTGGTCGGTGGGAAGATGGCGATGGGCTGGTTGATCCAGTGGTAGAGGTCTCTGCTCGTAGCGTGCCCCCAGTGCTGGTTTCCTGCGACGTTTGCCGTGGGATTATCTATGCTTTTCGTTAGAAGACGAACACTCAATCACAAAAGACAATCTTACACTGGTAATATAGATGGTAGGTTCCGTTGGCGTCAAGGAACATCCCATTTGGGTCATTCATGAAGTGCTGCGAGGCTCGGTTAGTCGTACTACTCAGAGAGACGCCGGGTCAGCTTACCTGAGGAGGTGAAAAGTGAACTTGCGGCCTGTATGCGCCGTTGTAGTCCCCCGGAATTGGTGTGCCAGTCGGGACCGCAGGAGCAGTGGTGTCTTGAGCAACGACGCCGCCTACCAGCGCCGTCACCAATCCGAGTACCGTGCAGAACTTCATGTCGATGGTGGAAGCAGGAGGCGAACTAGGGGTTCCACGACGATGCACGTAGCCCTTCCTGCGGTCTTATATACCGCGCTCAATCAGCCAAGGCGGCCCGACGTCAAGGATGTGGACGGGCGGGACTTGGGAGGGCGGGCATGAGCAGGCACGGGCGGGAGATCAGTATACACCGTGCCCCACGGGGCTCGGCGTCGGGGATCGGCGGGGTATATGCGGTCGTCGCGCTGACTCGCAATAAATCGACGCATGCTCAGCGTATGGTCCTCTTATTGGATGAATTCGGTCCGAACCCGACGGCCTGGCAGAGGTGTGTTTAGGGGTCGCCCGCCCTCAATTTGAGTACGTCGGAGGTGTCCACAGTGGCGAGTGAGCGAGACAAGGTCATCGCGAGACTCATCTCGACACCTGCATCGTGTGACTTTCAGTCGAGCATGGCCCAGTAGGTTGGAAATATACGGCTAGAGGAACCTTAGGTCGTTGTGGCAGGCGTCCACAGTTGTATCGAGGAAATGCGCGGATGATTGCCTGCTTCCAGGCCATCATCAGATGACCGCGGCGCGTAAAGAGCGCAGCGGCGGGTGTCTCGACTCTTCAAAGTCCTCCGACTCGCGCGATGGTATGTGTCCTGCCAGGGGAACGTGTATATCGAACAGCCTGAGGTGTTGCATGGGGCCTACATCCTGCACTGACCTGCGGAGGCTTCCAAGACGGACGTACCTAACCACCATTCCTCTCTCAAGCTTTGAAGATATCCTGCCATGTATAACTCCCTCGTGCGCCTGTGTCATTCCGCAGTCACGTCGCAGTCGAAAAGCACCGCACTGAGGCAGAGTCGCGGAAGCTCGTGGGAGGGAGAGAGAAAGCGCAGCAGCGCTCGGCATGCCGCCCGCCACAGCTTCGAGCCTCATTCATGTACCTCGCCGCTCGCCGACATGTCAGTGGCCGCCACAACACCCTATCTTCGTCTCTCTCTATCTCGGCATCACGAACGACCTCAGCTTTCTAGAATCGAGCGATGAGCTTGGACCAGAACCTCTTCACCTTAAACGTGACTGCTCGCGCCGATGAACCCACAACTCTCGACCTCATCGACCCAAATGGCACGGTGCACTATACCAAGAGACGGCTACCTGGGACGGATTACACGATCGAGATGCTGGGTGCGTGTTCAAGGCTGGCCATGTTGGTGTAAGGGAAGCTCACGAAGATGGGTCTCGCAGATCCGCTCTCGGAGAGTGTACTCGCGACGGTAACGGCCCCGAGCGCCACGAACAAGCATAAGACATTGCAGTTGTACAACCCTGATCTAGTTGTTGAGCTCAAGTACACCGGCACAATCCATTTCAAGTGGGGGTTCAAATGGGAAGAGTGAGTAGGTATGATCGTCTCTCTCCGCGCACTACTGAAGCTGTTGCACGATAGCCATGAATTCGAGTGGAAACGAGAGGAATGCTATATGCTTCGCAAACCCGACCCTGCTGTTCTTGTCGCTATCACCAAGGAGCCCCCAGGACGATTGCAGACACGGTCAATCCAGGTGCTCGATTACAACCTCAACCGGTACGTCTTCATTTTCTGGCTAGCGACTACATGGGGGGGGGGGGGGATTCTCCTACGGGGAGGTTATTCGATGGACGTTGGCTGGCTATGTGCCTTGCATACCTCCAGATTTGCTAACGAGCATCACAGGTTCGACATCGAAGACCGCAAGGGGCTTGAAATCGTCATTCTCACCGCCCTACTTACATTCCAAGACCTGAACGAGACGTATCACACACCCTCTACACCCCCTGCAGAGGGCAGCACCATGTTGGCCGTAGCACCATCACCCGGCTTAGCTGGCCGCCTTGGACTCAGCAGACAGTCGTCTCAAATACTCTCCGCCCCACCTCCGCCTGCAGTTCCACCTAAACCCCAGCCTCGCACAGGGATGAATCGCGTCGCAGAGATGCACGCTGTGCGCACGGCGCAAGGCGAGGGTGATGCGAACGAGATTGAGGTCGGGGAGGAGTGCTCAGTGGACGATTACGCCCAGTATGCGGAGCGCTTGCTGAATGTGAGTACGCCGGCGTCTTCAGCTCTAGCCCTTGCTGAGAGTTCTGCGTGTGGTCTCGGCAGGACGAAGCGATGCTATTCGTGACTATCCGGTCTGCAGCGGCCGCACAAGTCCCGAAAGTGCTGCGGGTCGTGGAGGAGACGAAGCGGCTGCGACATAAGTCAGGTCGGTGACTTCCTTGTATGCGTTCTAGTCTGTGCTGAGGCTGGCTGTCATCCAGGAGTCGCGGAGGACGAAGAGCTATACCAATACGTGATCTATGATACCCCACAAGACTCGTCCAAGCGCAAGGGCCCGAGACGCATCAACCTCAACGACCCAGATCCGAAGAGCAGAGGCAAAGAACCGGACAAATACGCACCTCCTACGAGTCTGACGGTTCACTTGAGCAAGATCGATATGCCCGAGCTACAGCCCAAGGTCAGCCCGGGGACTATACGTCGACCGTCTGGGTCCATGGTAGCCGCGGCGCCGTCAGCCATGCCCCAGAAGTCCGAGAAGGAGCGCAAGAAACCCGTAAAGGAGAGCAAGAAGACGGGGAAGAAGGAAAAGAGCAAGTGACGCGTCGCGCTCGCCTAGTCATTGTCACTGATATCGAATCTCCTCCATAGTTCCATCACCGAGCGCCGCCCAACCAGTTCCGAACAGACTCACCAGACCGCCGCCCGGTGCCCCCGCATTACCCGACCGTCCACCACATCCCTCCTCGTTCTTCAGCCGGCATGTGCCCCCGCATCAAACGCACCCGTACCAGCCGTCGCCGTCGCCCTCCCAGCTGAACAACCCAATGATATACACCGCCCCTCCTCCGCCTCCGCCTGGTATGGGCCCAGCGCGCTACCCGTCAGGGCCCGGACCCGCCCCCGTGGCCTTCCCGTTTCCTGATCTCGGCTCTGGGCAGTCTTTCTACGGTTCGGCGGTGGGAACAGGGTACGGTGCGATGCCACCGTCGGGTGGGGCGGGACTTCGACCAGGGTACAGCGGCGCTTCGGGGTCGGCGCGCCCGAGTTCGTATCATCCGTCCGCGTCAGCCTCGCCGACGGGAGAAGGGCCAGTGACATCCTTGCTAAAGATGTGGTCGAAACACTAGTGATAACGTGTGATCAGGATCTATGGGCGTGCGGCGGTAAGTACAGAATCACTCAGTGAACACACGGCGAACTGACTGTTTGCCGACTGCTCCTAGGTTGGACTTTAGCACTTGACTTGTACCATACACGTTATTTATCTCGGAGGACTATGCACACCACACTTCTATTCGTCATGGTATGGTGCGAGAATCTTACACTCAGACCAGAGGTTTCAGATGATGCCCAGTTTTGTTAGAACTTGCTGATAGCCTGACAGCGCCTTCAAGTAACGACACCAGGAGTTCAGCAGACCTCCTTGATGAGTGCGTTTACGACCTTGTCGTGTCACGATCATACATACTGACGAGGATAGCCTACGCTAGGATGGAAATATATCCCTCCGGTTCATCATCATGGCTGTACAGTGACCGGCCGCCCTGAAGTGGTCTTCATAGCCTCGTTGTTGGACGCAAACTACTATACGGCGTAGTCGACCATGGCAACTGCGTCCAAAGTCCAATCAAGCGTGAAGCCCGCCAGCGCGCGTCGGCGCGCGATGCGCTTGCCCAACGATTCACGAATACCTCCGCACGACAAATTCGCCGGCCGCGGCGCGCAACTCTCCATCAGTTGGGCCGCCCTCCGACCTGACCGGCGGACGACCACGTTTGGCATTTGTTTGATTCCGTCAGGGAGGGCGCGTTCGATCTCAACTGGGTGCTGACCTGATTGGACGCGCCATCGACGGCCTCTAGACATAATCTATCAAGCTTTCAAGTTTAGCCTCCTCGATTATATCGACGTCTGGTAAACTCGACAGTTGCTCACGGTGTATAAATTATCATTCACTGGTCGTCTTTTTGGCAGCGAGTGGCAACTGTGGGCCTGTGGCGGGGTTTTTGCGACCAGGCGTACGACATTCCAAAAATACGCAACACAACATGGGCGGAACTCGATCGAGGCAAACTGCGGCTAGGTGTTGGGGATACATCTTCTAACATGCCTACAATCAAAACTGATCAAGATCTGCCGCAGCGCCTCCGTCCGGGCTTGGTGCCTGCATCTTTCGCCCGCGTCTTTTTGCGTACGAACGCATGGGCTCTCTCTTTGGTCGTTGTTCGCGTGACAGCGCCGGTACAATTTTCTGCGTGCAACACCAATCGTGCGGCTTTGAGTATGTCTCGGCGCATAGCCCATTGTTCCATCAATCGGCATCTATTCTTGCCGCACCACTCCCTGTGGCGGCGGGACAAGGGGCCTCCTATAAAGATCCATGGTCGCGCCGCTATATTTTCCTCGTCCGGTTCCTCCACCGCACGTCCCTCCTTTTCTCCTTTTAACGATCAGGGATCGTTCAGAGCTCATCGACTTCTTTGCCAAGTGACCCAGTGTCCACCTCCGACCAGCCCCTCCTTTGACTTAGCGTAGATCGCCTGCTACTCTTACGACCCAGATATGAAGTTCTCCGCTCTCGCCGCCCTCTCCCTCGCCGCCGCTGTCTCGGCTGGCCCCACCTTCCAGCGCCGCGCCGCGTTCACGCTGCAGAATGGCAAGGACGCCATCGCCCTCAAGTGAGTTGATCCGCTCGTTCCGTTGATGTGTGTTCTGTGGCTGATTTGGCGCCCGTGTCCGATAGCGACAAGTTCAGCAAGTTGACGCCGGACTCTTCCTGCCAGACCGGCGAGGACGCGTGTGTTGACAACAAGTTCGCCCAGTGTGTCAGCGGCAAGTTTGTGCTTCAGCAGTGTGGTGGTGGTACGATGTGAGTGTCATCGTTTACGAACCGCTTTGATGGAGCGACCGTCTCACCTCCGTGCGTAGCTGTGCTGCCCTGCCCCTGGTCAACTCCGCCGGCACCAGCATCACTTGCACGACCGCTGCTGACCGCGACGCGCGTATCGCCGCGACTGGGGCGACTGCTGGAGCCGACACCGGCGCTGCCGCCTCTAGCTCCGCTGCCGCCACTAGCTCCGCTGTCAACAACGCTGCCAGTGGAAATGCGGGCAACAGCGTAGCGACCTCCACCTCCGCTGCTGCTGCCGCCACATCGTCTGCCGCCGCCGCCGCCGGTGGCGACAACAGCGACCCGCAGAAGTCGACCACCCTCGTCCAGTCCGTGATTGCGACCGGGTTCCAGAACGACGGCCAGGACCAGCCCACGGCCGGCCAGGTCCCCTCCCTGACGTCGTCGAACAACTTCATCAACTTCTGCGCGACGGTCCCGAACCTGCCCATCACGAACGGCAAGCAGATCCAGACGGGCTCGTGCAACCCCGCGCCGATGGGCGTGATCGCGTCCTCGGCGAACATGCCGTCGAGCAAGTTCGTGAACCCGAAGAACGGCGCGACGATCCCCGCGAACCAGAACTTCACGATCCAGATGGCGATCTCGCACCTCGAGACGGGCCACTTCACGAACGCGCAGGAGAACTACTTCGCGGCGCCGCAGGTCGTGAACGGCGCGGGCGACGTCCAGGGCCACTCGCACGTCGTCGTCGAGGCGCTCACGTCGCTCGACCAGACGACCGTCACGGACCCGTCCAAGTTCGCGTTCTTCAAGGGCCTCAACGACCCCGCCAAGAACGGCGTCCTCTCGGTCGAGGTTGCTGGCGGTCTCCCCGCGGGAACCTACCGCGTCGCGTCCATCAACGCTGCCGCCAACCACCAGCCGGTCCTCGTCGCCATCGCGCAGCACGGCTCCCTGGATGACATGGCTTAGTGAGTATTTACCTATCATGAGAGTCTATAATGATGCTGACCGTGCTCCGCTAGCTTCACCGTCGCTTAAGCGGTCCCTCACGACTTCTCGTATCTGGCGTATTTATGGGGGAGTAATTGGAAGTGATAGGATACCCTAGACTGGTGCTACTTCTGCCGTATTCTGTATCTGTAGACACTGGTATTGTCACAAGAATGTCGATGTTCTCTACCACCGTTACGCGCTGTGTGATCTTCCGTCCGCTTTGTATGGACATCGCGTGAGAGGCCTTCTACGCTAACACTGCGCCGATTTGGCGGACCGCGTAGTACAGCCAGTCTTTCGGAAACGAGGAGCGTCGTGCAGGTGTGTGATATTACGCATAGCGACGCCGTATGGTATATTCCGAGACCGTACATTAAGATAGCGGTCGACGTACCGCAACGAAAGACATCCAAACAGAGAAACAATACTACTACAAGGGTGGTAGCGGCCGACGGCACTGCGGGCAGATATTCTGCATAGGGCGTGTCAGTGGGAATGGTCAGGAGAGGAAATAGATTGCACTGACCTTGATCGCGAGCCACTACGCACGCAACGCATGCGGTCAGTCAGTATAGCGATATCATGCTGCATGTGAGACTTACTCTTTCCAGACAGGCAGTGTGCTGTCGTGCACTACCATCAGCAACGGCTCCAGCGCGATGGCCTGCGAGGAGAGCGACTTACGAAAAGATGGTGACACGGCGCAAGGCTGTACGTCTTTCTCGATGCAGCCACCTTGCCCAAGATCCCGCCCGCACGGCCGATGGTGGGGCGTTCCTTCCCGTCGCTGGACTTGGACCGTCGACGCAACGAGGGGTCGACAAGGATCGCGTCCATGCAGATCGCGCAGTCCCCGAGCGTCTGCTCCGGCGCCTCGGGGTCTGGCAGAGGCATGGACGGGTGGTAGTCGTGCGTCGGCGCGCGCGACATCTGGCATCGGGTGGTCAGGAACGAGAAACAGTGTGATCATGTATCGAGGGGGAGTGATGGACGCACCCGTTTGGGAAGGAAGAACGCAGGGTCGACGCGTTCCTGCAGGAAGATGACGGACACTTGGACAAACATCAACAGCGCTACGGCGTATATCCACCCTGTGCACGACGAGCCAATATTAGAACTGGTGACAGGATCTGCCACAGCTAGCTGTGGACGTACTGCGCGGCTGCACATCGAGGATGTTCTTCGGACATCCGAGGAAGTCTGCGGGAGCGTGATGGTCAGGATGCGGTTCGGTAGCATCATATCAAGCGAGCACCTACAGCATGCGAAAAATAGCCGACCTAGCGTCGTGCCCACGAGGTACTCCACTGACAGCCCGCTTGTGCGTGAGCGGCGCGCGGAACGGTATATCTGCATCATCCACATGCTCGAGAAGAGCGAGCCGATGAAGAACAGCGGCAGCGACAGCGCAATGACGATGCGGAACACGACAATGAGCGATAGCGACAGCAAAGTCCCTGTAGGGAACGTGATCAGCATCCACGAATGAACGCAAATTCATGGTGCACATACAAAGTCGGGCTGCTGGATCAGTCCGGATATGAGTCCAGAGGAACTGCAGGAATGACGGTCGAGCGGGGAGGGTTGGCGTCACTGGGGCTACGGGCGGCGGGGCAGGAGGTGCAACTGGGCCATTCTCCCCATCCGCGGCTGGTCCATCTGCGGCCGCTGTCTGCTGTGGTGGAGTCGGCGGTGGCGGCAGCGGTATCGGAGCCGGTTGGGGAGTAGGAGCATCTTCTGGGGCTTGGATTTGACCGATCAGAACAGCCATTTGCTTCAACAGCCCTGTCAGATAGCTGCGTATTACAGAACCGAGATTTATGCTCACCGCCTCGTACACAAAGAGCAGACATGCCAAACCAGCCGGCGCGAGAACCGAGAGCGAAGGACGCCCCTCGGCTAGGATCCCGAGCGTGATGTGCTGCAATGCACAGTCAGAAGAGCAGCCCCGAAGATCCACAAGCAACTAACACCAATGAACGATATTGCGTCAATGAGACTCTGAATCAGGAAGGTGTACCGAGACACCCGAGAGAGGCCGATTGCAGAGCTACTCTGCGCTGCCTGCTTGCGGAAGAGCCCAAGGAGAAGAAGGTTGACCACGGTCGCAACACCAGAGTCTAGATGGAAACATTGAGCTAAGCGCCAGCAAAGCATAGGAAGTACATACACGTCGTGATCTTCCTATACAGCCTCTGGGATCTAGTCGGGTTGTAAGATACGTTTTGCCTATCAAACAAGAGTTCACGTACTGGACGCCGACTGTGTGCTTGATCTCGTAGAGGATGCTACAGTTCTGACTGAGCAGCACGCCGTCAAAAACCAGTTCAGGAGCGTTGACGGTGGTGATACCCGTCGGTTCGTCGATTTCGCTCTCGAGCTCGTCCATGAGGTCTTTCGGAACGTTGGTCTGCTCGAGCTGCGCGAATAGCTGGAAGGAGCACTTGGTCTTCGGGCTGTCGTCTGCTTCAGCCGAATCTTGCTCGAATAGCCCCGCGTCGATCTTCTCCTTCAGCTTTGATATACGCGTTGTCAGTTCGACTTCTACGGCACGCGAACTTTCATTCCTGAACCTCTCCGGAACGAGAGCGGGAAGAACACGTAAATCCACACCACGCCTAAAACGTCAGGAATGTCAGTACCAATACAATAAAGAAATGGAGGCATGCGCACCCTCCAGATTCGGCCAGAGCGTATACCGAGCCTGTCGACAAAACATGGATGCCTTCGAAGTCGAGCCTTAGCTCATCCGAGCTGTCCGGATCTGACAAGTCAAGTTTTCCCTGAGTCGAAGTAAATGAATGGCCCATTCAAACTTGATTTCGGGTTGGACGCACATGTATTACGGCAATATCTTCGTGCTTGTCACCACCGTGTTCGAATAGTATCAGCTTGTCGCCCACGCTGAGCGAGAGCTTGTTCGTTGCAGTCCAGTTCCAAGGTCCTAGAAGATCCGGTATCGCGCTGAGATTCACAGGAAGCAAGAACTGCTCTGATAGATGCCTCCAAGACGACGCGGCCTCTGAGGCGTTGAGTGCGGTAAGATTGTGCAGCTGTGTATCGCCATGCCAGAAGCCTGTCATGTTCGAGTAGTACGACCCCTGCTTCGGATCGATCTCAGAGCCAAACGGCAGGAACGCCTCGACCAACGGCATAGTGTTCGGATCCTCCACGGGCTGCATGGGCAAGGTCCACCGTAAGTTACAGCAATCTCGCGAGCAAGTGAAGACTAACGAGTGTAAAATTCGAAGCTGTCCCATTCAGCCAGGCACTGTAGTTGGATAACTGATAGTTCAATGACTGTAGGCCGTTGAGGTACTGATCCCGTGTCAAGGACAGCTCGTCTCCGCGGCCGCTTGTGAGCATGAATAGAACGAAGGTTATGAAAAGGAACGACGGCAGTGAGCTCCGCTGTTGCCGCGGGACTTCCGGTGTTCCATTCTCCAAATCCTGTGGCTCGTTGTTTGGCGTGCTCATAGCGGCCACTGGTGACCTGGACGGGCAGACAGTCTCCGGCTCTTGAACGTGGCGGTATGGGTGAGAGTGGGGTAAGTGCAGTGGCGGTGCATGAGCTACGGCCTCGCAGTAAGTGGGCGTTAGTGTCCCACGTGGCGCCATCTGTAGTCCACCGAGACATTTTCGAGGCGTATGAAGTCAAAACTTCGACACAACATGATCTGACAGGATGTAGCGAATATATTTTGAAAGGCATGGATATGTGTGCAAAAAGATCAAGTTCAAAACCCCTGCTATCTGCCATATTTGCACATCACCTCAAGGCCTGGTGGTCTAGTAGTATGATTCCTTCTTAGGGCGATTCGCAATCTGGAGGAGGTCCCGGGTTCAATTCCCGGCCAGGCCCTTTTGCTTCGCTTCACTAGCATTCCCCTCGCTCGCCAGGGTTCGAACGATTCGCAAAGCCGGCACATTGACCATACATTTTTTCTTCATTCGTGCCATTCAGCATGATAAACAGGGTACAAGATTCGCTCAGCATTAGTTCGGCTGCTCAAGGCCCAGCTGTATCAAGAACTCGTTCGCCTCCTTCCGGAACGTGTCTGGAATGACCGCAAGAGACTCCTTCCCGTTAGCAAACACGAGCAGTTGCGGCGACTCTGCAGTGTAGGCGGGCCAGTGCACTCCTTCGCCGCCGTTCGGGTCGAGCGTATCCACGAAACGGACGAGGAAGTCAGTCATATCTCCGCCGCCGAACACGTTTGCGAGTTCGGTGGTGTGCGTCTGTCATGAAGATGAACTCGGTATCGATCGTGCATGCAAAACGATGAGAGGACGTACTGCGCCCATGCCCGTGATTTGGTTGCGCTCGCTCACTAATCCGGACCGTTATATGTAAACACGATGTATGAGCCTGGACAAGCTGGCACTCACGGAACGACCTCATGACCTGCTTCCCAGAGCGCTGCTGAAGGAGCAAGCGACGCGGCGCACCAAACCGGGAATCACCCTGGAAGGCTGAGATGCGCTTATACTGGGGAGAGAACGCGAAAGCGTCCCCGGTGTCGAAGGGAGCGCCGAACGCGGGGTTGGCGGGGTACAAGTCGAGCAACCGCGTAATGTTCTCCTTGGGCGCGTTCGGGAAGAAATTGCTGCTGAGGTACGTAGCCACTTCGTCCTGTGTACTGCACAATGAAAGTAGTCAGATTGCGAACGTCTCGGTTTGAGGAAAAGAATACTGACGTGAGGTTGAGGGACGCAAGAGAGAAGAGTGTCCCTTCGTCCTTGTTTGATCCTTGATGGGAGAAGGTCAGTCCTTGCAAGGAGTTCACCGACGTTTGCGACGCAGCGCACTCACCGATTACAAACGGTATATCCGCAATCTTGCCTTCTAACAAGAGGCGTTGCGGGTTATCTACGAGGAACAGTCCGTCTGCGCGCGGCGCCCATGGCGTACCCTACGCACATGCGTCAGTCGAGGACATCGAAAGGGCGATGCACGATGTAGACCTGGAAGGACACGTAGGTCGATGTCTTGTCCACAGCCGCTTGGATGACGCTCGTTGGAACTTCCCGCAGACATTCCAGGATGTCGATCTCGTCTGCACAGCCGGTCTCCGATGCTATGAAGTCGAAGTGGGGCTGGACATTCGAGACATTGCCCGCTGGATTGACGGAACCTGACTCCATCCATCCCGCGCGGAACAGGCCCTCGGTGTTGCCCCCGTTCACGAGCATGTGGAACGCGACAGACTCGCTCCCTGCGCTCTCTCCCCAGCTGCGACAGACGATTCGGTGTGAGCGCTACATTACAGCTAAGTAATGGACTGAACGTACATTGTCACTTTTGTCGGGTCACCGCCAAAAGCACCGATGTGTTTTTGGATCCAACGA
Organism: Trametes versicolor FP-101664 SS1; assembly: GCF_000271585.1. Taxonomy (NCBI): domain Eukaryota; kingdom Fungi; phylum Basidiomycota; class Agaricomycetes; order Polyporales; family Polyporaceae; genus Trametes; species Trametes versicolor. The sequence continues at coordinate 2,282,487 of NW_007360326.1, forward strand.
AGAGATTCGCGCTCTGTGAAATGCCACTCGTTAGGCGACAGCGCGCGTCGAGTTATGGCGTAGATCGACTCACGGTCCTGCAGTCCGAGATTACCAAGGCCCGCGTTCGCTATCTCGCGCCCTCCCAGGAAGCCCAAAGCTGCACTTAGTGAGCGCAACTCGCATCTTGCGATGCCGATACTTACCACTCAACCTATAATGACAAGTATTATTTCGCGTGTTCTAGCAATCTAAGAGGTAGACGCACCGGTAATTCATCGATACATAAATGACGGGGTGTCCAATTTCTAACGAGCGTTTCACGACAACCTGCCCCGGACGTCTATGGAAACGTGGTAAGCTCAGAGTCACCCGGGGTCTATCATACTCAAGTCATTACAAACACGTACACAGCGTTGGAGCCAATCTGAAATCCACCTGCGAGAACATCAGCGAGACTGAAAGCTACACGTAAGAGTGTTTCTTGCCTCCGAAGATCCACTGTTCATAATCAGTTCATAAGTATGTGTTGATAGTTAAGGGAGGAGGTGAGACGTACCACAGCGACAGGGAGCTTATCCCCAGGCTTCGTGCCCGCAGGCACGATGACGTTGAGGTTCAGGCCTGCATCTCATCAGCTTCGAGACTCTGAACGTATCTCGTACTACAGCACTCACAATCCTCGCTCTGGGGTACTGGAGGAGGTACCCCCATAGCCGCCACGAAAGGCGCAATCTCCGGCGGGAGCACGGTGGTGTTCGGGAAGACCGCGGGCGGCATAGTCTGCTGCAAACACTGGTTGCCGAATGTCGTCGCATTGACGACTCCGCTGTATCTGCGAATAGGCTGCGGGAGCTGCAGTCGCAGTTTCCCGACGCTATCGAAAACACCATGGTCAGCACCGTCATAACGTTGAGGGCACACGCCGACGTACGGAGGTTCAGCGAACGGGATACCAAGGAACTGGGTGACAGAACCATCGCTCGTCCCAATGACCGTCGCGCCATTAAGCTTCACGGTCGGCAAGTTGGTGGCCGCGCCGGCGACCACAGCAGCATACAGCAAGAGAATGAGCAGCATCGCGGAATACCGCTCAGTATACAACCGCAACATTTCGCGCGTCGACCAGCTTGCGTTATATGCAGGTCGCGCGGGAAATTTGCAAGGTCATCCTGAGTGTTGACTTCGCTCTACGGCGGCCGTTGGAAGGAATCTGTACTATAAATGGTGATCAATGATCAGCCCGGGCTCTTCACGCAGTGCACGGGGTCGAGCTGAAGTACCTTCTTCTTCTTCGATAGGATACGCACCGCGCGGACGCCCGTAAGAGAAGGCTAATATCACTGCAGTCAGGAAGAAAACAGCTAGCGCAAGGGCGATCAGCAGGTCCCCAAAGTCGATATTGACTCCTCTCAGCCAATCACTTGCGAACGGCATCTTGCGATGCTCGATAAACGCGATTCAGTCGAGAGGACGTTCTTCGTAGACGGTATGCGGATGGCGCGCGGCTGAAGGGGGTGCGGGAGGAGAAGAGCTGCTGAAGGTCAGGAGCGCGGATCGGGATTGGCGAATCCCGTCGAGTATATATTTGACGCTCACAGTGGGAACATCGACGGCTAGCGGGCCATCATGCATCATGCGCCAGGGTCGAAGCACGACGAACGTCTAGGCAGCAGACACTTGCAAGCTAAGGTGGGTAACAGGCGTAAGTACTAAGGATGAGAAGAGAGCAGATACAAAGGGACAAGGGGCATATGAGGCATACGCATACTACATCACAATAAATCCGCAGCCAGACTACAGGATTGGCTCAACATCAGTCGGGCTGCTCGAAGCTCAGCTGTACCAGAAACTCGTTCGCCTCCTTCCGGAACGTGTCTGGAATGATCTTTAGAGACTTCTTGCCATTGGCGAAGAGGAGAAGTTGCGGCGACTCGGCGGTGTAGGCGGGCCAATGAAGCTCTTGGCCGCCGTTCGGGTCGAGGGTGTGCACAAAGCGGACGAGGAAATCGGTCATGTCTCCCCCGAAGAAAACGTTCGCGAGTTCGGTGGTGTGCGTCTGGTAGTGAAGTGATTTCTATGTCAAGCTCATATGAACCACGATAAGAGGACATACCGCGCCCATTCCCGTGACTTGGTTGCGCTCGCTCACTGATGCGGCCGGTCGTTTATGAGCACGAGATATATCTGCTCAAGCAAGCTCGCACTCACGGAACGACCTCATGACTTGCTTCCCAGAGCGCTGTTGGAGGAGCAGGCGACGCGCCGCCTGGAAGAGGAAATCGCCATGGAAGGCTGAGAGACGTTTGTACTGGGGCGAGAACGCGAACGCGTCCCCGGTTCCAAAGGGAGAACCAAGCGCGGGGTTGGAGGGGTACAGATCGAGCAACCGCGTGATATTCTCCTTCGGCGCATTCGGAAAGTAGTTGCTGCTGAGGTACGCTCCCACTTCGTTTGAAGTACTGCACGATATGGGTGATCAGCTTTCGTACGTCATTGCATGATGAGTATACTGACGTGAGATTGAGCGAGGCAAGGGAGAAGAGCGTCCCTTCGTCTTTACAGGAGCCTAGAATATGCAATATGAGCTTGCATAAGCGAACTCCGAGCTCAGCAGACAATTACTGACCGATTACGAAAGGTATGTTGGCGATTTTGCCTTCCAACAAAAGGCGCTGGGGGTTATCCACCAAGAACAGTCCGTCCGCGTGCGGCATCCATGGCGTATCGAGAGCCTGCGAGAGCGTGTCAGCCGAGGGCATCGAATCTGAGATGAACAAAGTAGACCTGGAAGGACAAGAATGTCGCCGTCTTGTCCATGGCGGCTTGAATGACACTCGCGGGGACCTCGCGAAGGCACTCCAGAATGTCTATCTCGTCAGCGCAGCCGGTTTCGGACGCGATGAAATCGAAGTTGGGCTGGATCTTCGAGACGTTGCCCGCCGGGGAGATCGAACCCGACTCCATCCACCCTGCGCGGAACAGGCCCTCGGTGTTCCCGCCGTTCGTGAGCATATGGAATGCGACGGACTGGCTTCCGGCGCTCTCCCCCCAGCTGCGACGGAAGAGGGGGCGTGAACACCACGGTGTAGTCGGGCAAGGACGACTCGACTTACATTGTCACTTTCGTCGGATCGCCGCCGAAAGCACCGATGTGCTCCTGAATCCAACGAAGAGATTCGCGTTCTATAAGACCACGTTTGTCAGTGCATAATGCGCGTCCAGTCAAACACTGCTCGACTCACGGTCCTGGAGCCCAAGATTGCCGAGGCCTGCGTTCGCTATCTCACGCCCTCCCAAGAAGCCGAAAGCTGAACCCATAGTGAGCGCAACTCGCGCCTTGCGATGCGGATACTTACCGCTCAACCTGAATTGCAGAATTAGTCTGCGTATCCGAGAAATCAGAGAGGTAGACTCACCGGTAGTTCATCGAGACGTAAATGACAGGGTGTCCAATCTCGATCGAGCGATTTACGACGTTTTGCCCTGGACGTCTGAGGAAGCATAGTGAGCTCATAATCTGCGATAGCCGGTCGTTGCAGGAACATACACTGCGTTGGAGCCAATCTGAAATCCGCCTGTAGGAACATTAGCCAAATGAAAGCTGCACGTAAGAGGGTTTCTCGCCTCCGAAGATCCACTAATGTAGTCAAATAAAGTCAGCGCCCGGATAACTAGCAGCGGCAAGGAGCGGAAGTAGACGTACAACAGCGACAGGGAGCTTGTCCCCAGGCTTCGTACCTGCAGGGACGATGATGTTGAGGTTCAGGCCTGCCAGTGCACGTAGTTAGCGCCTGGTTTCCGGCCGTGTCGTGCACATCACTTACAGTCCTCGCTCTGGGGTACCGGCGGGGGCACAGCCATGGCCGCTATGAAAGGAGTAATCGCCGCCGGGAGCGCAGTGGTATTTGGGAACACCGCGGGCGGGATGGTCTGCTGCAGACACTGGTTTCCGAACGTCGTCGCGTTGATGACACCGCTGTATCTGCGCATGGGCTGGGGGAGCTGCAGTCGCAGTTTCCCGACGCTGTCGGGAATATTGTCATCAACATCGTCGTGTAAGTAAGAGCGTATACATAGACGTACGGGGGTTGGGCGAAGGGGATGCCTAGGAACTGCGTGACGGTGCCGTCGCTCGTCCCGACAACTGTTGCGCCATCGAGCTTCACAGTCGCCGATTTGATAGCTGCGCCGGCGACCGCAGCAGCATACAGTAATATGGTGAGCAGCATCGCGGGAGTGGAGAGTGCAACACAATGTCGACTACAGCGCACCGGGCCTCGACTAGCGTGGCTTATATGCCGACGGCGCGAGAAGCGTGGAGGGTCATCTTGAGTGCTGACTTCATGCTAACGCTTCGCACTGGCCGCCGTTGGAATGAGTCTGCGCTACGTACGGTAAACATCGGTCAGCTCGGCCTCTTCACTCAGCGCACGAGGTCGAACTGACATACCTTCTACCTCTTCGATGGGATGTGCGGTGCGCGGATACTCGTAAACGAAGCACATGAGTTATTGGAGTCGCGAAAGGAAGCGCGAGTGCGAGGCTGGTCAGCGGGCCCGCGAAGTCGATATTGGCTCACCTCGGCCAATTACTTGGGGACGGCGTCTTGCGATGCTTGATTCAAAGCGATACTGCCGAAAGGAAGTTCTTTGCAGTGTATGCAGATGGTGCGCGGTTGGAGGCGGTGCGGGGGGAGAAGAGATGTCGAAGGTCAGCAGCTCCTCACGGATCGGGACTGGGGAATTCCGTTGTGTGTATATTTGACGCTCATGGGAACATCAACGGCCCAACGGGCCACGGATATCCAAGAGCGAGGACCGTCTGCGTAGCAAACAGAAGGTTAAGTGACTTTCAGCATACGCATCATATTCCGATACACAGCGTTTCTCCGGTCTAAGACTTGATAAGGTCTGCGGCACCCGCCCACCTAGGCTCTACAACACATTCGAAGTCCTTCGGGTGGCTGCAGTCGATTCTCAGCTATCGTACGTGCGTCGTGCATCGTCTAGATAGACCACTCACGATATGACAGAGTCGACGTCGAAATTGGCTTCGAGTTGCACCGGGCGTCCACCGTCGTCCAAAGGTGGTGAGATGCTAAATACGTGTAGCGTCTGCGCACAGGTGAGAAACAGCGTAGAGTCCGCGAGATAGCGGCCCGGGCAGATCCTGATCATACGTCAGCCCTGCGCATAAGCTCGACAAAAAGTGGCAGACCTTCTGCCAAACCCGAAAATGTATGCGTATGGGTCCCGATTGCCGGGGGAGAACTGGCCGTCTTTTATGTAACGGTCCGGGTTGAAAGCCTCTGGGTCTGGGTATACGTCTGGGTCGCGGGAGAATGCCCTAGCGTACTCGGTCAGATCAACCAATGCAGCGTAGGACGTGTATCTTACCAGACGTTTGGCATAACGATGCATCCCTTGGGTATGTAGTACCCGTTGTACTCTTCGTCTTCAAGAACGGCGTGAGGCAGCGCCAGGGGTGCGACGATGTTCCAGCGGGTGAGCTCCCGCACGACCGCGTTGATATACGGCAAGTTGTCGCGATCGTTGAAATCGGGAAGGCGTGTGCGCCCGACGCCCCGATCGAGTTCGTCTTGCGCCTTCTTCTGAACATCTGGGTACATTGCCATCGCGAGGAAGAAGGCTTTCAAGGAGGCTACGGTCTGTGGACACGGTCAGCGCAGGAAAGTATAGCACATGAACCCAAGGCGGGCGTAAATGATTGGGAACCGTTGACGGATACTTACAGTGTCTGAGCCGGCTGTGTCAGGGACCGATAAGTGATATTTCCCTACCAATAACGACACCAGACTCACCCATGTATGTCCCTATCAGTGCGCCTGTAGATTGCTCTTCTTCGTCTGCAGCGGCATCGGCTTCAAGTGTTGCGATGCGCCGCAGCATCATAGAAAGCATGGTTTCGTCGGTGGACTCAGCATCCTAGAAAGGGGCGGACATGGTCAAGCGGGAGCTGGTATTTGTTCAGAGCACCTACCAAGCACTTCTTCCCATCCTCGTATAGCGTCCGCCTCGCATCAAGGACTTTCTCCCGAACGGTGCTCGCGTCTCGCTTGAACCCCGCACCGGGGAACCATCCCGGCAAGTTTTGTAAAACGGGAAAAAGCTCTACTAGATACTTCCCAGGGACCACAACGGCCTCGACGATCTTGAGCGTGTGATGCAACATATTCCCGTAATACTCGTCGTCTCTGGGTATCTTGATGCCATATCCGATGCTCAAGATAGACGCCACGAGCACACTTGTAATGAGAAACCGTCAGCAGTGCGGAGTACAGTCCCGCAGACAACCACTCACTGACTGGTATGGCGCGAGAATGCCTTGGGCTTCTCCAGCAAGTTTAGGAGGAGGTCGGGTGTGACTTGTCGGATATTGGGGAGAAAGTGAGTGTTCACGGAGGTGGGTTGCAGGGTCTGGCGGAAGATTCGCCGGTGGTGTCTCCATCGTTGCCCGTACTTGATCAGCGGCAGGTTGAAAGTCGATAATGATGTTCTGTAGAAGTCCCGAGGCTCGGGTGAGTGATGCAGCCGATTTTGGACCAGGAAATGACATACAAGCTCAACATGACGGAGTCGGGTCTGTCGGAGTAATTCCTGGACCTCTTGTCCAGAAGTTCGCATGCTACATCGTAGGAGTCGATCACGATGATAGAGCGGCCCAGTATGTTGAAATAAACCATCGGTCCTGTAAAATCGCATAATTAAGAATGTGCGACCATGATACAGATTAGTGGTAAGCACGGACCATATCGCTTCGCAAAGTCGTGGAATCTGCGCGCAATGTTCGACGTCGGGAAGTCGAAAGCATTGCCGATAAGCGGCATCCCAGGCGGACCGGGCGGGAAAGGGAGCCCTAGTTTACGCCGGCGCAGAATGATATAGCATACCAGGAAAAACGTTGCGCAGAGCCAGATGATCATGGTGAGTGGAGTTGAACCTTAAAGAGCAAGGACGGGCGCGCGGCCCTCTGACCGTCGTAGTTATGTATACGCTCGTAAACGCCAGGAATCTGTGTCTGTTCTGATGGGGCAAATGTGGCCCCGCGCAGCGCACCATGTTACCTGTCGAGAAAACACTGTATGGCATGGTGAAATTGGGTACGCTTATCGCGAGCTTACTGCGTCGATCCTGCGCGATGCGCGGTGGAGATGAGTCAAATGACCCCGACTGCTGGTGAATGAGCGCTGCCTGTTGGCATTGATTTAAAACGACAGCATGCCGATACGTCGACACCGACGATACGCTCAGGCCATTGCGTACACCGCGGGCCACGGTCACCGCCCAGAGCTACCCAGAGCGACGGATGTGTGGTGCTATCTATTTTCCCCTCCGGTTAGCGACCCGGCCTTCGAAGACGAAAGAGAACATCCCTGCTTACCTTTAAATAACATTTCAGTTGAGAACAGCATGCTATATGTGCATCAGACTAGTGCAATGGATCAAGCTTGCCAGTGTCTTCGTTGAAAATGTGGTACTATACGCGACCAGTGCTTTGCGGACTGCTTGGTCGCGATTACGAGACTCTGGGCCTGGCCCGAGTATTGAGTGAGATTTTTTCGTGTACAAGCCTGCGCACTGCGCGTTTAGAAACGTCGACATGGAGGCTCATGGAGGGGAGGGATGGGAGCTGGAACGTTTTGTAGGCCCATCTCGTAAGAAGTACTGTCGAGGTTGCCCCGTGGGAACATGGTTCCCACGGTGATCATACATAAATGCATAAACGCTTGTGTGGGCCCAACTCTCGTCTACTACACGTATGTTTGGAATACTTTCTCAACTCTGCTGTCCCGCGAATGCTACACTTAGAGCTTCAGGATTTAAGAGCCTGCCGTTGCATATGGTCAAGTGCGGTAGCACCGTACTCCGCTCACACTTCCCACAGAGACCATATCATGCTTTCAGAATCATCGGCCCTTCGCCCCACATATCAACTGCGCGAACGTCACCTGTTGCGCTCAGGAGGTATAGCGACAGGTGTCTCCTCCGTTCGGGTAACCTCACGGCGTTTTTGTCGAGTGCTTCTGCTATTGGGTGAGTCTTTTTCTTCATAAGTTTGTAACGCGGCGTGCGCCTCGCCGCACGACCGCGCGACGCTGTGCTAACGTCTTGCACAGTTCATCTCTGCGAGCAGCAACAGTTTCAAGTCAGACTCGGCGCTGGCTTAACTCGCCGGAGAAGGATGAGGGTGGGCTCACGCGTACCCATCGAATCTTGTCCACATGATGCGCACCTGGGCAGGGAATATATTGTTAAGAAAGGCCTGATCAGGTACGGGAAAGGCTCAATTCACTTCGAACACTTCTGGAGACGTCATCTGTAACTTGAGTCCGAGCCGCACCATCTTCCACTCCCGAAGATGCGGCATGCTACTCACTGCCTACCAACGACAGATGCGAGATGTAACCTTATAAACAGATACGTCTCCGTCGCTTAGACTCCATTGTATATAAGACCTAGAACTCGTGAACGCCTGCACCGCTGCAGATTCCTCCCATCGACATACCAGCGACATGAGATTCTGCACGGCAGTCGTATTAGCGGCGACACTTCTCAGCAGCGTCATTGCTCAGGACCCAACGGTCCCTGCCATCCCAACGGGCACACCGATCCCTGGGATCTATAATGGCACATACAGGCCGCAGGTCCACTTCTCGCCCCCTCAGGTAAGTCAATCTGCCGCGACGTATATACGATGCGCCGCTGACTCGCGTCCTAGCATTATATGAACGACCCGAATGGGCTGTTCTTGGATGCCAACGGAACCTACCATCTGTACTACCAGTGTAAGATTTGTCTTCTCCATAACGGTGTCCCGCCGTCTGACGAAAACCACAGATAACCCTACAGCGAACACCGCGGGGGACCAGCACTGGGGACATGCTACGAGCCGGGATCTCTACCACTGGATCAACCAGCCCATTGCGATCTTTCCACCGACCAATGACACGCAAGTCTTTACTGGGTCTGCCGTCGTCGACGTCAACAACACATCAGGCTTCTTCCCCGATCAGGACAACGGCGTCGTTGCGATCTATACTCTGAACACGCCCACAGGACAAGTTCAAGATATCTCGTACTCCGTCGACGGAGGGTACACCTTCACCGCTTTCTCTGGGAACCCCGTCCTCACCAGCACGTCGACGCAATTCCGCGACCCGAAGGTGATCTGGTTCGAGGACCATTAGGTGATGATAGTCTCGTTCGCTGCGGACCTAACGCTCGGCTTCTACACGTCTCCGGACCTCAAGACGTGGTCGAGCGCGTCCAACTTCACTTATCCCAACTCCGTCAACCAATTCGAATGCCCCAACATCGTGAAGATGCCAGTGCAGGGCAGCAATGACAGCATGTACGTGCTGTCCACCAGCATCAGCTCCGGCGGGCCCGCCGGAGGCGGAGCCATCATATACTTCCCCGGCACGTTCAACGGCTCGCACTTCACCGCGGTCGACGACACCCCGCGCTTCATCGACTTCGGGGCAGATAGCTACGCGGGCCAGTTCTTCTCTGGGATCCCGGACGGCGACGATGCGCTGTTCATCGCGTGGGCTACCAACGGGCAGTACTCGCAGGACACGCCGACCGCCCAGGAGGGCTGGCGCAGTACGATGTCGCTCCCGCGCCGCAACCGCCTCGCGCCAAACGCCACGAGCGGTGGCTACGACCTGATCACGGTCCCCCAAGACCTTTCCCCCGTGCTCGGCGAGCAGCTAGCCTCGATGGCCGACCTCGCGAACGGCACGTTCTTCGTCGACTACAGCGCGGTCGCCTCCAACGTGATCTACTTCGAGGCCAACGTCACTGGCGTCTCAGGCGCAAGCGACACCTCGACGCTTAACTTCACGATTCAGAGCCCCATCTCGGGCGAGTCGGTGCGCGGCCGGTACTCGTTCGGGGGCAACAACACGTTCGTCGTCGACCGCAGCGGCGTGCACGGGTTCAACAACACGGCCTTCACGGGCACGCCGTTCACGACGACGAGCGCGGTGCGCGCGGACGGGACGTGGACGCTGGCGGGCGTGGTCGACCGGAGCATCCTCGAGGTGTTCGTGGGCAGCGGTGTGGCGAGCGCGACGGCTCTGTTCTTCGCAACGCAGCCGCTGACGGTGTTCACACTTTCTACGGCGCAGCTCCCGGCGAACGCATCAGTAAGTGTGGCGGTATATGCGGTCCGCAGCGCGTGGAAGGTGGAGGAGAACGGGGAGGGGGTTGTGGTGGGCAATGTCACGACTATCGCGTCCCGAGACGAGTTGTAAGGTGTGCAGAAGATTGGCCCCGTATCACTGCCCATATCTTGAACTCTGCAGAGAACTGTAACATATCCGAATGTAGCTTGGATATACACAACATGAATCAGACATCATCCCATCCAGCATTTGTTTTCCCGGTCGTTTTTACGACTTGATGAGGTCTGCAACACTCGCCCATCGGGGCTCCACCACACACTCAAACTCCTTCAGGTGCCTACAACGGCTGCTATCAGGCAACGGTATCAACGACATAGAAGAGAGCTGCTTACGCGATGGCGCGGTCAGTCACCACTTTGGCTTCGAGCTTCATCGAGGCCCCATCATTGTCCAACGGCGGCGATATGTTGAATGCGTGCAACGTCGACGCGCAAGTTATGAATAGCGCCGCGTCTGCATAATGACGGCCGGTGCAAATTCTATCCACTAAGTCAGAACAGAGTTGTAGCATCTCCGCTTTATGAGCATAGCGTACCGCCGTCCAAATCCGAAGATGTACGAAGATGGGTCCAGAGCACCTGGAGTGAACTCGCCGTCTTTTAGAAAGCGGGCCGGGTTGAACATCTCCGGATCAGGATATACGTCGGGGTCGCGCGAAATTGCCCTAACACGACCATTTAGTGCTACCCCTATTCGTAAACAAGTGGTTCCTCTTACCAGGCATTGACGATGACAACTGACCCTTTCGGAATGTAGTGACCGTTGTACTCATCATCCTCGAGCGCAGCATGCGGAACCCCCATGGGCGCGACGACGTGCCAGCGGGTGAGTTCTTTCACGACCGCGTTGATGTATGGGAGGCTGTCGCGATCGTCGAAGTCTGGAAGGCGCGTCCGGCCGATAATCCTATCAAGTTCAGCTTGCGCCTGCCTCTGGACGTCGGGATACATCGCCATTGCGAGGAAGAATGCTCGCAAGGACACCACAGTCTGTAATTGTAGTTTGACAGTCAGCATGAGACTTGAAATAGCGGCGCGGACGCCAAAGGACTATGTGATGAGGTTGCCACTCACAGTCTCCGAGCCACCTGCATCGGGAAAAATATGTTTAGTATCCCTTCGTGCCTACAAGTCGCCATGAGATAGGATCTGAACTCGCCTATGTACGTCTCAATGAGCGCACTTGCGGATTGCTCTTCTTCCTCTGCAGCGGCGTCACCTTCAAGTGTCGTGATTCGCTGTAACATCATAGCAAGCATGCTGGCGCCAGTGGGCTTGGTGTGCTGGAATAGGGTGGTCGTGACCCTTGGTCCAGAGCCAGTCAATATGGCCAGTCATCGAAAGATTCATACCAGAAGATTCTTCCCCTCCTCGTAGAGCGTCTTCCTAGCCTCCAGGACCTTCTCTCGAACAGCCCTCGCGTCCTTCTTGAAGCCCGCACCTGGAAACCATGCTGGCAGGTGCTGCAATGCGGGAAACAGCTCAACTAGATACTTTCCAGGGGCCACAACATCTTCTATGAGCTCGGCTGTTTGCTGTAGCATATTCCCGTAGTGCTGGTCATCTCTGGATATATTGATGCCATATCCGATGCTCAGTACGGACGCTAAAAAGCACTTGTCGCAGTATTTCGTTAGCAGGCCCGAACAAGTAATCTACCGTACTATGATGACTCACTGATTGGCATGACGTGAGAAAGCTTTGGGCTTCTCCAATAAGTTCAAGAGGAGGTCATGCGTGACTTGTCGGATTCCGGGGCGATAGCGAGTGTTCACCAAAGGGAGTCGCAGGGTCTGATGAAAGATTCGCCGGCGGTGTTTCAAGCTTTGCCCGTACGGCATTATCGGCAGGAAATCCGATAGCAGCGCTCTGCAATAGCCCCATGCATACTCGTGTTGATGAAGTTGCGACTGAGGTAGTAAAGCCAGCACGTACAATCTAGTCATGATCGAGTCGGGCCTGCCGGCATAGCTCTTCGATTTCTTGTTAAGTAGCGCGCACGCAACGTCGTACGAATCTACTATTATGATAGAGCGGCCCAGTATGCTCAAGTAAACAAGTGGGCCTCAGGTAGAAACATATGTCAGCACGGACACTTAGCAGTAAGGCAGGAAGTACATACCATATTGCTTCGCGAGGTTGTGAAGACCACTTGGGATATTCGATGTCGGGAAGTCGAGAGCATTCCCGATAAGTGGAAACCCACGGGGACCGGGAGGAAGAGGGAGCCTCCTAGACCCACGTCGGCGCAGGATGACTCGGGTAGAGTACACCAAAAAAAATGCCATGCAAAGCCAGACAATCATGGGGTGAGAGAGTAGAGAGTTGGATCGTTTGCTAGACAGGCCCAGCCTCTATATCCATATATCTGTTCCTCACATGGGCGGTGCAGGGTCAGATGACACTACATTCTAGTATGGGAGCGCCGCCATTATAAACATTCAAGATGACAGGAAGCACTCAGGCGGCCTACACTGACATAACGAAACGCCAACGGTCCACCTCGAGGCCAAGAGAGCTCAGAGAGAGTTACCTGAGATACTCAGCTGACAGCGACCGCTAGCAAATGTGGACTTGCAATGCCCCACGCATCATGATGCCTGACAGCGTCAACGGTCGACGTTGACATTTGAATGCAGCTTACGCACCTTCAGACTTCAGTCGCACGTAATTTCGACATGCACGCCCGCCCGCACGAAGCGCGCCAGCATAGGAAGCACGAGATCAACCCTCTCCGCCTCCTGCCGCCCGCGTTGCTCTTCCATCCCCACTTCTCCCAGCATCAGCATGACTGTACCGAGGAACGACGTGCGCACATGCAGATGGGCGAAACGCGGGTACCGCCTCGCCACCGTTTCGCCCCGCGCGCCCTTTGACTCGTCGTCAGTGGTCCCAACGAGAACCTTCGCCAGACGCGCGAACGCGGCTTCGAAGCCGACGAGCCACCCGGTCGGGCTGTCGAACACGAGAGATAGGGTTTCGAGGAGCGGGAGCGGGGTGGGGCCGCCCGCGGACAACACGTCTGCGAGGTGCTCGATGAAGAACGGTGTTGGCGTATAGGGTTGAGGCGTCCCGAGCACCCTCTGTCGGACCGTGTTCCCCAGATATGCGATGCGTCGGTCGTACCGGAGGTACAGCGATGTCAGAGAGCTGCAGCGTGGCAAGTCTGATATGACGCGTTGCATGTGTTCGCCTAGGAGAGGGAAATTAGCTTCTTGAGCGCTCGAGGGGGGATGCAGCGGAGAGACGCTGACAAGACTTACGACCTTGGACAGATATGCCGTCATAGTGGAGGTCACTGAGCGTGATCCCGAAATGGCGCAGTGACGGCACAAAGCGAGGGACTTCGGGAAGGACAGCATCCACTCCAGGGCCAGTGGGCAGCATGGCGCAGCAGAAGTCGATCCAGTCCAGCTTCGGCATGAAGCTCCTGGACCGTTCCAGAAACAGCGCCAGCTGTGTTACCTCCTCGCCATTTATCGATCCCCCGATGAGTGACAGCGTGCGCAACGCCCATGGCGATGGGGGTTGACCGCCTACTGCGACAGGTTCCAGCACAGGCTGTTCGGGCCACGCAGGCACGCGCCGGCTGAGCCAGTTGTCTCCTCCTAGGCTGACGCTGTGAAGGCAGAGCGTTTCGAGCGCGGGCAGATCGCGGAGGAGAATCATTATATCGTAAAGGGATGGTATGACTAGAAAGTGGAGACGCAGCGAGAGGAGTGCGGGGAGGCGTGCGCTGAGGGCATCCAAGGCCGCCCTGTTGAAAGACACCTCGCCATGGCTGCACCCGGCGTTTTCGGGGCGCAAGCCCAGTGAGCGCACGTAGAGCGCGATCGCGGAGTCGCAGTCGAGGAGGTCCAAGAAAGTTTCGGTGCGCGTACTGTGCGAGCCGTCTGATTTCACGGGCAGCACGATCTCGTGCCAAAGGTGGACGCGTGAGATGGGCAGCAGCGCGTGGCAGGTGAGTGAGCAGGCCGCGAGCGAGGGTATATCTCCGCGGAGGAAACTGATCGTATGCTCGATGGTCTCGACGGGGACGGGAGACGACATGGCGGGCGGAAACGAGCGTTGCGGTGGACTTGCGGCGGAGGTGCGCCTATATAAGAGGTCCACGATCCATGGGCAGTAGTGAGCGTTCTCCTTCCGTCCCACACGCGGCCACAGGAACCAGGTTCGGGGGCTGCGCTGCGCGGGGGAAGACGTGCGCCGTGTTGCTTCCGCGTCAATGGCCCACACAAGGTAGTGCAGATTCTTGACAGCACCAGAACCGTGACCGGGTAGCGACATTCGTTGTCCTTCTTTGGACTACTGCCGTCTCGGCCATGCTCATCTGATTCGCAAGGTTCAGCAACGACTACGGAAGCTCAGTGCAATGAAAAGCATGTAGACTCGCCTGGTAATTACTATAGTACTTTTGGGCGATTTCTTAGGACTCCTCAAGGCCAGAGCCGGACGCGGAGGTCGAAGACTCTCGCCAGCCAACTCGGTCTTCGCTCTGCGCGGTGTCGCCTGGTGTCGCCACCTCGACGTGCACGAAACACATGCAAACGGTGCTCGACGAGCTCAACGTCCCGTACAAGTTCGTGCACATCGACACGTCGAAGCGCGAGCACAAGTCCCTCGCGTTCTCCGCGGTGCAGCCGTTCGGGCACGTCCCGTACATCTACGATGATGGATTCAAGTTGTACGAGAGTCGGGCGATCGCGTGCTACCTCGCGCTCAAGTATGGATGCGTCGGGACGCTCATCCCGGACCCGGCAGACTTGCAGAAGACGGTACTGTTCGAACAGGCGGCCAGCATAGAAACAAAAAACTTCGACATGTATGCTTCGGGGCTTGCGGTCGAGAGCATCTTCAAAAAGTGAGTCCAGCGCGGGCACGTCGTGCGGTGGATTAGATATTGATCGTGGCGGTGGCTGGTATAGGATGTTCGGTGTTGAGCCCGACCTTGCACTGGTGCAGCGCCTGAAGACCGCGCTCGAGGGCAAGCTGGACGCGTATGATGTTACACTAGGCAAGACGAAGTATCTGGCGGGCGATGTGAGTAGCGATATCTGGACATAGTATCGAGACTCACACTGCAAGTTCTGTCGTCTAATATCAGGATGTCACCCTCGCCGACCTTCTCCACTTTCCCTACGGCGCACTGCTCGAGACGTAGGACATCAACTTCCTTGTTCCCGGCAGGTGGCCGAACGTCACCCAGTAAGCAAACTTTCACGCCATCCTTGCTGCGGCCTCCAGGATGTGACTGAACATGAATGAAGGATATCGCTTCCCGCATGTTGTGGGAGAAGATGAACATCCCCGCGTGAGCCAAGGAGAGAGTTGTAACGAAGTCTATTCATTACGCTGGAATTACACGCCCGGAATCGCGTTCAACTGCGCTACCACGGGGATGAGTTTGCGCACCTTATGTAGTAGAGAATGTCTGTCTTTTGAACCCGACGTCTCCGGTGGGCGATGACGCTTCCCATTTCTCCATGTTGATGATAGGTTCAGATGCGAAATAGTAGCTCACTTGTGGACGTCGTCTTAGATGAACTGCCCAGAATGTTTTGTAGGTCGTCTCAGAAGCGGCAGTAATTCTAAGTGCGTGATTGCGAGCAAAAGACAACGAGAAACAGCATAGTTTCCAAGTTTCGTAGAGAGTGTGAGAGGAAGAATCGGACAAGTTTGGGACAAGTGCTCCAGCTCTGCCAGACTCAGCCACAGCGGTTGTTTGCGTTTGTTATGCTGCAGCCTCAACTCTCCTTCCTGATCTGGACAATCCACACTGCGTCCATGATCTTCTTCGACAGCTCCCTGAGTCTCTGGACTGGCAGCGGTACTCTGTTATAACACTCACACGTTCTCAGGTTACTTATTACATACTTCTCTGCCCATCGTTATGAAGGTGCATTCAAATCGTTCCAACTCATAGAACCAATGTAAGTCTTCATTACGATCGTCATAATATTCTCAAAAGCTGAATACGGGCCAGGTAGCATTGAATGAAGTTCATCCATCATCCCATCGTCGTAGAAAGGCATCCTCCTGTCCCAACGGTTGTCTATCCCCATTATAGTTCTACTACGCTCCAATCTTCGCCGGGAACGGCTCCCACGACTGCTTGCTCTTCAGGTCGTCCGAGCACGGCGAAAGCGTGATCTGTGCAACCACGACATCAGCAATCCGAGATGAATCTCCGGGAACCCTGTTTGGAACGTACATCAACGCCTTTCGCAGCCCGCCCGAGGGTAACACAGTTCCCGTCCGCGTTCGACACCTGGCCCAAGACGATCCAGAGCTGCTTCGGGTCGTTGGAGTCGCAGTCCGCCATCTTTAGCACCTGCGTCGCCGTTCCGGGCTCTACACCATTTGCGCTGACGCAGAGGTCGCCGAGAGTGATCTGGGTCGGGGTGCCCGAGCCCTTAACGGGGGTGAGCGCGGTGATGTCGCTCGCGGAACCGTCGCCCGGGTTCGCCGCCTGGAGGGTGGCCCCGGCGACAGCAGATGAAGGCGCGAACAGGAGCGAAGGGTCTAAGTCATACGGTGAGCAACACGTATGCTAATACGTCTGTGGTTAGGCTCACTCTGAGTGGAGAAGAAGTGGGTGGCGACGCCGGGTGCGATGAGGTCCGCAGCAGCGCTGGAGGCAAGCGCGAGGGCGGTAGAAATGATGGCAACGAGAGCGAGCATTGTGGCGTTGAAGGAACTTGGTGAGTGGGTTGAGAGCTGAGTAGGTGCTGAGAGCTAGTGCTGACGACTACTTGCACAACCACAGGGGTTTATATACACTGTCGGCAGCGCAAGCCCTCCAGCACAACGAAACAGTTGACGGCTATGCAGGTTTCCACAGACCCGGACAGATTGTGCCAAGGATGCCATCAGAGATCGCCATCCTGCCGATTGGGCACTTCCAGTAGGCTATTGCATGCTGGACAGCAACTAGGTTAGTCGAGTACACCGGATTGATCACAGCCACGGCGTTGCACAGTGGCACGGTGTATGCCGCCCGTCCCTCCTCGTCTGGCTTGGAATTCGGCGTCTGTTCGCCGTGTCCGTGGCCGCTGGATTTGCGCTACGGCCTCGAGCCTCATCCGTGGAATCAAGTCTCAGAAGGGCGATATATTCAATGACCGATGCGACGTAGTGCCGGAAGTCAAGGCTCGGGTCGTGAGGCTCTATGTAGGTTTCAGCTGTCGGTGGTCTTGAGTGGGCTCAGCAGCTATATGTCAAATATTGAGACACTCCGAACGGGTTGTGATAACATTCAACCGCATAAAACCTCGACATGCACGCCCGCCCGCACGAAGCGTGCTAGCATAGGAACAATCAGACCCACTCTATCCGCCTCCTGCCGCTTGCGCTCCTCTTCAACACCCGCATCTCCAAAAATCACCTTGATCAGTGGGAGGCAAGAGGTCCGCACACGCAGGTGAGAGAACCGCGGGTACCTCTTCTCCCGACCTACTCCTCCCCGTGCGCCCTGCGACCCTTCAGCATCCCCGATGAGTGCATCCGCAAGGCGCGCAAACACGGTCTCGGAGCCGACGAGCCAAGCGGCTGGGCTCTCAAATATGAGAGTAAGCTTTTCGAGGAGCGGCAGCGGCGCTGGGCCAGGTGCGGACAGGACGTCTGCGAGGCGGTCGAGGAAGAAGGGTGTTGGCGTACTAGGTGGCTGGGGCGTCCCGGCAGCATGTTCGCGGGCCGCGTGGCCTAGATGTGCCGAGCGACAGTCGTACCGGAGGTATAACGACCGCAGGGCGCTGCATCGCGGTAAACCCGACATGACGCGTTCTACATGCTGGCCTGTGGATGACGGGCAGCAATTGTCAGCCGCGGTGTGTGGTGTGCGGGCGCGGGCGTGGAGACGCAGATGAGTGAGAGAACGTACGGCCTTCAGGGACAATACCCACACTGTCGAGGTCGCAGAGCAGGATCCCAAAGTGGCGCAGCGACGGTGCAAAGGACGGAATGCCGGGTGCGGCGGGACCACCTCTAGCTACGCTGGGAAGCACGGGACTGCAAAAGTTGAGTGTCTCCAGCCTTGGCAGAAGTTCCGCGTCCTTTGCCCATTCCAAGAAGTGCGCCAGCCGTGTGACCTCCGCACTACGTATTGTGGCACCTCCGGTGATGGACAGCTTGCGTAGTCCCCACACCGGCGGTGGCCCGCCCACCGGTCCTACAGTGGGAGTTTGGACATACTGTTGAAGCCATCCCAATTGCGAGCCCGCCCCTGCAGGGCTAACACGGTCCAGGTAGAGAGATTCGAGGTTGGGCAGATCGCGAATAAGTGGGATTACGTCGTAGAGATACTGAATTGACAGGCGGCGTAGACGTAGGGATCGGAGCACAGGAAGGCTTGTACAGAGCGTGATCAACGCCTCTCCATCGGAAGGCACGTTTTGGCTGCTTGATGGCTCTACTGGGAGAAAAACGAGAGAGTCCACGTAGGACGCGATGTCGGGGTTGCTTGTGATGACGTTCCTGAATGCTTCGGTGCGTAAGCTGTACGAGCCGTCAGACTGCACAGAAAGCTCGACCTTATGCCAAAGTTGCACGCGTGAGATGGGCAGCAATGCACGACAGGTGAGGGAGCAAGCAGCGAGCGAGGGGGTATCTCCACGCAGGAAACTGATCGCATGCTCGATGAGTTCGACTGGGATGGGAGGCGGCGGCATGGTGGGCGGAGACAGCGTTGGTTTGGCGCCTACATATGCTACTTAGGGTTCGATTCTTGAAATATCCGCAGTACAATTCCGATGTACAATATGTGAACAACATGTCTACACCCCGAAACACATCCCGAATGTCGCATACGGGTTCAATTTCAACGGCAAGTAATATCAACATGTACAATAGCTTGTACGAATTCCGCCAACATAGGCAGAACGATGTCCGTTCTCCCCGCCTCCTACCGCCTATACTACTCATCCATCGTCGTCGCTCCAGAAAAGGCCCCTACAATCGCGAGGCGGTAAGTGCGCACATGCAGGCAGGAGAGCGAAATTCGTCGGTCATATTTGGTCTGTCGACGTCTCCGCCCGGCCTACCTGGTCCACAAGGTTCAGCGATCATTTTATCGGAGTTTTACGGGAAGGAAGATGTACGTACGAGATTTGCTGTAATGACACAGTGACCACGCCAATCTATATAGTGCGCATCCGCTCAGCACCATACCTCCATAGAATATAGCATCAACGAAGTCACCTTCAATCACTCGAGCCTCCGACGCACCAGGCTGGGTGCCGCAGACGGCTGCTTCCTCAATCGCACGTTACCTCGACACGCACACCCGCCCGTACGAACTTCGCCAGCATAGGAACAACGAGACCCACTCTCTCCGCCTCCTGCCGTTCGCGCTGCTCCTGCACCTTCGGGTCTCCTTCTCTGGAAACCATCTTGAGCATCCCAAGGAAAGATGTATGCACGTGGAGGTACGAGAACCGCGGGTACCTCCTCGCCTCGGTAACTCCTCGCGCGCGTGTCGAGCCGTCAGCATCTCCAACGAGCGCATCCGCAAGGCGCGCGAACGCTGCTTCAAAGCCGACGAGCCACGAATTCGGGCCGTAGAACACGAGTAGTATGCTTTCGAGGAGCGGGAGTGGCGCGGGGCCGGGCGTCGACAGCACGTCTGCGAGGTGCTCGAGGAAGAACGGTGTTGGCGTAAAGGGCTGCGGCGTCCCAAATGCCTTTTCGCGGAGCAGACTCCCTAGGTACGGCATACGGCGGTCGTACTGGAGGTGGAGCGACCGCAAGGAGCCGCATCG
Organism: Trametes versicolor FP-101664 SS1; assembly: GCF_000271585.1. Taxonomy (NCBI): domain Eukaryota; kingdom Fungi; phylum Basidiomycota; class Agaricomycetes; order Polyporales; family Polyporaceae; genus Trametes; species Trametes versicolor. Next base: position 2,302,433 of record NW_007360326.1, read on the forward strand.
CCGTAACCCCGATATGACGCGTTCCACGTGTTCACCTGTAATTGAGAAGGGATTGTCAGTCCAACTTGAATCGGTGGTCGAACGTGGCAGGCAGGTCAGAAAACTTACGGCCTTCAACGGAGAGGCTCATGTCGTCTTCAATGTCGCAGAATATAGTCCCAAAGTGGCGCAGTGACGGCCCGAACGAGGGAATCCCGGGAGCGACGGCAGCCCCTCCAGCTCCGCTGGGAAGCATGGGACAGCCAAAGTCGACTGAATTCAGTCCCGGTAGGAACTCCCTCGCCCGCTCCAGGAAGTCTGCCAGTCGTGCGATCTCCCCACCGTGTATCGCACCTCCGAAGAGGGATAACGTGCGCAGCGCCCACACCGGCGGTGGGCCGTCCCCCGCTCCTCCAGTGGGCGTGACACGCTCTTGGGGCCATTCCGCCGGCAAGCCCATCCTTGCGAGGCTGACAGTGTCCAGGTCGAGTGTTTCGAGGTGGGGCAGGTCTCGGATGAGCGTCACCACCTCGTACAGAGACTCCATGGCCAAGCGGCGCAGACGTAGGGACCGGAACGCAGGGAGCCGTGCGCTCAGTGTGACCAAAGCCGTCCTGTTGAAGAACACGTTCTGGATGCCCGGAGATTCTCTTGGGTGCAGAACGAGAGAGCGCACGTAGGGCGCGATGGCGGGGTTGCGGTTGAGGACGCCTATGAATGTCTCGGTGCGGGAGCTATGCGAGCCGTCCGACTGCACGGGCAACACGACCTCATGCCATAGTTGTACGCGTGAGATGGGCAGCAGCGCGTGGCATGTGAGTGAACAGGCTGCAAGCGAGGGGATGTCTCCGCGTAGGAAACCGATCGAATGCTCGATAGTCTCGAGTGGGATGGGAGGCGTCGGCATGGGGGGTGGAGATAACGTTGCGGTGAACTTGGGGACAATTTGGTGCTGCACGTATATAGGAAGCTCGTGGACCACCGCAGTAGTGAACGTTCCCGTAGGGTCCCACACGCGACCTCGAGAATCAGACGTGGCGGCGGCGCCGTGTAAAGAAGACGTGCATCGTGTTGCGCTTCCGCCATCGTTGGCTACACAAGCCACCCCATAATCTTGACAGCGCTAGAAGCATGGCCGGGTAACGATTTTTTGAAGCCGCCTTTGGACTACGGACATCTCGGACATGCTCACCTGGTTATAAGGTTCGGCAATCATTAGGATGTTCGACGCAATGGAAAATACGCATACCGATGTCAATTGAAAACATGCTTGACGCGAAACTAGGCTGTAATAAATGCTGTTGGATTCTCGTGATAGTATACAAATGTGAGCATAGATCCGTCAAGAAACACACCCAGAATGCCAGCCCCCAAACACGGGAGGACAGCGCTAGAACCCTTCCTCGAAGTCCTCTGGGTCGGCCAGCCCGCCGTCGAAGCGCACCTCCTGCATATCCACCTCGCTCCCGTCCTCGCTCATCTCCACGTCTCCGTCCGTATCGAGCGGGATGTCGATGTCTTCAACATCCCCCGCGGACGGCGTCGCAGTGGGCGCCGGCGCCGGCTGCGGCTCTGGATCCAAGAAAGCCAGACAGTCGTGCCCACACCCGCGCCATCGCACGGGGACGCCGACGCCCCCAACGCCGTCCCCGCCAACGCGCACCCCGGCGATGTCCTCTTCCCATGTAAAGCGCTCCTCCGCGGCGCGTACGAACACTGGGGCGTGCGTCTGTCCAATATGTGCTGGGGAGAGGCAGACGCTGATCGCGTGCTCATCCTCGTCGTGCCGGCGTGCTGGTGGGGAGGATGCGCGGTGTGTGCGCGTCCCTCCGAAGACGTCTTCGGGGGCCTGAGAATGAACGTCCCGTTGGCCCTCGTCGCGTCGGACTTTAGACGGACCGGGAAACTGCGCGGCCGCGGTGGGCTTCGCGACGGCGGCGGGTACGCAAGTGCGGAAAGTAGCGAGGACGGACGGCCCGAGTCCGAGGTCTTCGGTGAGAGGTAGAGCGTATTCGGCCTCGAGGACCGTAAGTGTGCGTGGAGGCGGGTTTGTAGTGGGGACAGGGTCGGTAGATGGTCCGGATGGTAGGAGTGCGAGGGCGGAACTAGAATGTGGGATACTGGAGGAGGACGGAGAATGCACTGGAGGGACATGGGACGGAGTCTGCACGTAGAATGATGGCGGATGAGGGTGATATGGAGCAAAGAGAGTACGGAAGCACAGCTCCGTTAGCGGGGGTACGGCGTAGTGCACCGCCGTCTCCGAAACTGGCCTGGGACGTCGTGATATGGGCTCGCTATCGGCGGTCGACGGTTGCGATGGGACGGGGTTCGACAGTGGCGGAGGAATCCAAGGATTCCCAGCTACCGTGAGTTTGGTCAAGTGCATGCTAAGCATCTCCACTGGGAGCCAGCGAAGCTTGTTTTGCGCGACATTGAGCTCTTTCAACGATGTGAGATGCACGATTTGGGGCGGGATAGTCGTGAGTGCATTTGATCCTGTGCACATATATGTATCAGCATGCTACTACTAATGAATCGATTGAACAGACGTACGTAAACTGAGTACAGTCAGCGAGGAAACGCGAAACAATTCGGCGGGTAGGTGGGTGATAGTGTTGTTGGCAAGGAATAACTGAATTTCGCGTCGTCGAAGAGGGCTTGAGGCAGGTAGAGGAACAGACTGTAGGGACGCGGCGCGAGCGGCGGGTGTTCCCCTGAGCCGTTCGCCATCTTTAGATCTCAGAAAGAAATTGTCGTTGAACGCTGCGGCCGGAAGAGTTGTAGCCCGAGTGAACGGCCGAGATGAGGAGGCATAATCTGAAGACGACGCGAGTAACGGCAGGAGTTTGGGGGAATGTTTCGGTGACGATGGCGCGCTAGACGGGGCTTGGGTTGGAGGGAGGACGACGAAGCCTTCGAGGTCCGCAATCGTTGGAGGAATATGCGAGATGGGACCCTTGCGCAAGCTCGTCCCCCTACATACCAGGATGCATAGAGTCAATCTTCCGAGCTCAGCGAGAAAGCGGTTATCACGCACGCTAGGTCAATGATCCCACTAAGCTTGTCGATGGCAGCAGTGATCGCCTCGTCCCACGCCCTGTGCTCGACTTCTTCATTTGTTTCTCGCGGAAGCTTCGCCTTAGGTTCGTCAAACTCATCATCGGTGAGCACCAGATCGTCGTCTAGATCATCGAGCGACATTGCGACCCCTACGCCGATCGGAGTCGGAGAGGTCCCTCTCCTCGTCCCGTACGGGTATGAGGTTGAAGACGACGCGCTAAAAGCACTATCTGTGGACAAGACGCGTCCATCCTTCTTCTCGTGTGTCGGGGGCCTCCATGTACGCTTTGCTGAACCCGAAAACGGGTCAACGACGCGTGTTGGGGTCGCGTTTTCTGTACTGAGGTCTCGCGAGAGCGCGTCCCCCGCGTCGACCAGCTTATCTTGACCTGGGATGTATGGCTGGATGTTCGCAGCTCGCCTCCTCGTGTCATCTCTTGCGTAGATACGCGGACGCTTGCTGGATTTGGTCGACCCTGCGAAGGGGTCCTTGGCACCGGGTGATGCTGGGGGTGTGCACAGCGCGAGAGGACTGGGAGACGACGGCGGAGACGAGTCAATTGGTGCTAGAGAGGGAGAGGAGGATGGAGATGGGGTGTAGAGTTCTGTGTCGGCCATGTCTTTGTGATTTGTCGCGAAAAAGGTGAATAGAGTGAGTGGCAGATGGACGTTCAGGCGGACGCAGCAGCAGCAGGGGGCCAGGCACGTAATCGGCCATTCCCGCGTTTGGTCACGGGATCGCGCCGCCCGATTGGTTCGTCTTCCCTCCGAGGACTCGAGTTGGGTCAGCTTGCTTGACTCTCTACCACCACCATCCCCTGCACATCTTACTAACACCCACGTACACCCTCTTAGCTCCCTTGCTTCACTAGGTCAACGGCGCTACTCGTCCTTCACCATGAAATTCGCCACGCTTCTGTCTCTGGGCTTGACTGGTCTCGCGAGCTGGAGCTTCGCTGGTGCCACTGACAGCGCTCGGTTTCTGGAGTCTCATCGCAACTTGCAATCTCGCGGACCTAGCTCTCAGTGCGAACCATTGAGCATATCTTTTGAATCTGCCCCATCTGCCGACGTAGACAGATCCTTCGTCGCCATCAGTCCTCCTGGATCTTACGAGCTGGGCTCGGGTGGCTTGCAGCTCTTCCTGGACAGACCGCACGGCTCGGTCACCACCAAAGGCAACGTCAATGACAAGCTTGCCGAAGGAGCGACAATCAACTCTACCTTCACATTACTGTCCGTAGGCTACTTCTCTCGCGTCCCTTGCTGCGAACGCCTCTAACGTCATGCCAGACACGGCAAAGTCACGTACACCTTCTCAGGCCCAGGGATAGCGGGCGTAGTCACCGCCGCCATCATGATCGCGGACGAGCGCGACGAGATCGACATCGAGCTCCTTGGCGGCGACTTGCCTCATTGGCAGACCAACGTGTTCGCGCCCGCCCCGCGCGACGACCAGCCGCTCTATGGCGCTTTTGGCGGGGTTGAAGACTACCCACACGGCCAGAAGAGCGTGAGGGCGATCCACTCTTACACCATCGACTGGAACGCAGACCGCATTCAGTGGAGCGTCGATGGCTCTGAGGTCAGGACTCTACGCAAAGGTGCGCCCGCTCTGCTATTCCTTCAGTGTTGGACTCACCGGCATATGCAGCGGATACGAAGAAGAACGGCGCTTTGCACTATCCTACGCATCCCGCGCGCCTTCAGCTCGGCATCTGGGACGCAAGCGCACCTGCGGGAACGTCGGAGTGGGCGCAAGGGCCTATCGACTGGGCTTCTGCCCCGCGCAGGATGACTGCGACATTCAAGAGCATCGAGGTGGAATGCCCATACTAGCCTGCATGATGTTCTCACAGACCCTACATATACATTTGGTACGACATGCCAATTCCTTGGTTAAACTTGTTGAGATGTTGCGGCACGCAACAAGCACGGACTCGGACTCCAAGAATCTCTTGCGGCTGTTGGTTACATGACGGTGCGCCATTCTGAACAGTACTACATAGTCAGGTGAGTAGTACACTGCAACGAATCTCGATTGTACAATGTGTGGAAGATTTGCACTCGATCGATTGACCTATTGGGCGCCTTACGGCCACTTACCAAGCGGTTGGTACATAGATAGGTTCCGCGGCAAGCCTCCGGATCCCCGTGCTGAACACCATCACCTCCGAGCATCTTCTGAGAAGCATTAGATGGAAGATAACGCGCGACGGCGCCATGGCAATATTGCATATTGCGCGTTGCTGCGCCGGCGGTATGGACTTGTAAGGAATTGTGGCCTGCGAAGGTCGGTGAGAAGGTACGAAATCCCTCTGAGACTTACCAGCTCATTTCGGCTGAGTCTTCAACGTTTCCGATACGGCCAGTCACCTGCAACCATTCTGGATTCTTGGCCTAGCCTCTGTCTCAGCGGAAGGCTGGAGCAAGAGGATACTCCGCTGTTCGCCCTGGAGTGACGGAGGTGATGAGCTGGGCTAACGTCACTAAGTGATGCTTGATGAGCGGGTCTCAAGCCTTGTTCGACAAACAGAAAGCCCGTCCCTCCATGTGGCGCAATCTCGTGTCTCAACGTGCAATGTGCACAGCTACAGAGACGAAGAGCAACATATGTGAGCATTTGCACACATGGATAGCGCAGCAGTCGTATTGATTATAATAGTCATTGATGGTGCTATTACCCGCATTGCATAAGTGCGGAACACAGGACGGGCTGGGCGGACCTGCACTCTCCCTCAACCGATCGGGTGCATCGGGGGCCATCGGGTACACAGGGCGCGAATCAAACGGCCTTCATTGAAGCTTCCAGGCCCTCCGCGGGGTATTCATGGGGGCGCAATGCTATCGGCGCAAAGCCGCCCGCGTCTCCTTCACGGTCAGCGCGGCGCTCTGCATCTGCGCACCGCCATCAAACGGCGTGATTGCGGCCACCCTGAGCCAAGTCGGGACGCCAATATATATTGCGGGCGTATCGCAGCGGGGCTCGAGTACGCACCCGGCACCGACCCTCGACCATGGCGTCCGCGAACCAGACGGCCACCCCCTCCGCGAGCGCGGCGCTGCCCGCCCTCCCCGCGCTGGACAACACCTTCGGGGCGCTGTATCTTGGGACCTGCTTTGGCTTGATGTGCGTGTGCTGCGTCGTTCGATCAGGACGGGCTGTCGGAGGAGGCTAACTGCGCCCGCAGATTGTACGGGCTCACCGTGCACCAGGTGTACCGATATTTTCGGTTATACCCAACCGACACAATCTTTCACAAGACTTATGTGCGTCAGAGTCTGGTCAGCCTACGCGTGTCGCTCACCACCTGCCTTGGCCTACAGGTTCTATTCGCTTTGTACGTCACGCCTATGGTCAGTCGACGGGAGGCGCTCATGACTTTGTAGGGCCATTGAAACACTTCATTCTGTCTGCACCATGCACGTAGTGTGAGTCCGTTAATCTTCTTACGACCTTCATCAGCGCACTGAAATCTTGATCTTCAGATATCACTATTTAGTCACCAACTACTTCAACCCCCTGGAGCTTGGGAACGACATTTGGTGAGTGCAGATCCGCGACCGAAACAGATACATGCTGACATCTTTTTCAGGTCGCTACGAGTAAGTGTGCGACCCCCTAGCTAGTGGGTCAAGATATCTGACGAGTGCGCTGTACCCGTTAACGTTACGTTCTATAGACGCTTACATGGGTTTCGGTGAGTTATCCTGTTGCAGTCGGAGCCTGTGGTATGCTGATATGCCACCCCGTGGTGAGGGTCTCGCCATCGTTCTTTCACAAGGGTAAAGTCGAATCTCGCGTCTTTGAGGAACACCCCGACACGACGCTCAACCCTGCTTAGATTCTACGCTCGACGTGTGTTCAGACGTACGTGCCGCTGCGACGGGTGGCGTTCACGCAGAGTTCTGACGGACGAGTAGTCAGTGAAGGCTGGTGGTCCAAGATCTTGGTCGTTTTAGTGGTAGGTGCCTCCGCAATGACCATGTGCTCGTGCGTCTAACTTGCTCCTCCACGCAGATCCTCCTTATCCTTGTTGAAATCGGTGTGTGATACAATCCTTATGGACCAGCCTAATACTCACTGTCTTTGACACCTCGGTCGCGCAGCTTTCATCATCGGTAAGTCCCCGACCCAGGTTCAACGTACGATACCCTAGCTGACACGCAATTCTCCATCGTCTAGCTGCGACAATCGAGGGGTGCGTGCATGATCGATCCGGGCGTATATATGCCACGCATGACTGACGGCCGGCATCTCCTTCCAGGTTCCTCCTCGCGACACTCGCCGAGTATCAAAAGTTCGCCGTACGTCGTCTGTCATTACGAGTTGCACGCATCTCCCTGAACGCCATGTAGTGGATGGTCTCCGTCGTATATGGCGTGACGGTTTCCTGCGACATTATCCTCACTGGCAGTCTCACGTGGGTGCTGCTCAAGAAGCGGACGGGCTTTAGGAAGTGCGTTTATCGAGTTTCTCGTCCCCGCTTTGCGACTCACACGTCCGTCCAGCACCGATTCGCTCATTGCAGTCATTGTACTCTACTCAATCAATACCGGTACGTCTCTCTCGTTTTGTGATGAGGGTCGGACTGACCTTGTCGCCTAGGCCTTATGACGGGGTAAGGTACTCTGTATCGTGGAGTCCGCTCAATCTGTTAACCTGCGATCGTATATCAGCGTTTTCGGGCTTCTGGTTTTCATCTTTGTGAGTGCCCGTATCATACAGTATAGCGCTCTCAGCTGACCTCGCGGTCGAAAGGCACTGGTCATGCCGAACAACCTGGTATACATCGGTATCAGTATCTTCGGCACAAAACGTGAGTAGTTACCCCGCATTTGCGGTCTACCGCTGCTGACAGAGCGCTCTACAGTATATATCAACTCGGTGCTGGCTGTGTACGTGCCAGTAGCCATTCATTTTATACACAGATGCTCACACGGCTCATACAGCCTCAACTCGCGCAAGTCGCTGAACAACAGGAACCTGAACGGTTTCGAGCTCAACTCGTTCGACACAAACGGTATGCCTGGCTCAAGCACGTCCCGCAGCCGGAACACCACACATCTCGCCAGCGCGCTCAGAGTGAGTCCATTGCATTCAGTTCGGTTGCAGATCACCATAACCTGAATCGGCACTAGGTGGGCGTATCGAAGACGACGGCGACGCATGTCGACATCCAGATGAAGCCGCAAACACACCTGAACCGCAGCGCGGAGGACGGCCTCGGCGACGAGATGCCCATGCAGGAGTACAAGTAGTTGCTGCTCTGGGTCCCGCCTCCCCCTCTCACCTTCCTCCGAGGGCTCCGCCGTTTCCCTCGTTCTTTGGGTCAGTGTTGTGCCGGCAGGACGGTATACCGTAACTGGGGCTAAGTTATCCGATGATATATTTGTGTCAATAGATTAGGCCTGTAGTACCAAAAGACACCGCAATCATACCAGTCGCACTTATAGGATGAGATGCGAGTACCGTCTGTCTCCCAAACGAGTTCGGGGATGAACGGGCCCCGCATACTGTACCTCCAGGACCAAAGCGGCGGGGGGTTTGGGGTGTGACCGGCCGGACACGACCGTCCAAAGCGGCGCGACCGGCGGTGCCTGTGACCGCCCGGTAGGCAAAGCGGCGCGGGGCCCCGCAGGGCCGCCAAAAACGCCTTTTTGGAGTGTGACCGGCGTCGGCTCGCCGCCGCTGAAGCGGCGGGGGCGACTGTGACGCGGGACACACCCCCTAAAGCGGCGCGGCGGAGGTCGCTGTGACCTGTGACCCGCCGCTTTGGTCCTGGAGGTACAGTAACGTGTTTCGGCCGCCGCGGCTCATACACACCCTCACCGTTTTACGAAGCTGGCCACTATTCCAAATGTCTCGATCGACTAACTGGCAGTACCGCACGATCGACCGAGGATCGGTTCTCGACATTAAGGAGGAGGAGGCTATAGGAGGGGTTTCCAGGTCCTTGGGGTCGAGTTTGACAGGCCTCTCGACGCCACTCGAGCTCAGTTGACGCGGACCACGCTGAGCGCGCGGCCTCCGGCATCTTCCGGTTTCGCGTGGAACACGACCACCATCATCGTGCTCTCTGCCTTGCGCCGCCTTTGCGTCTCGATGTCTTGATGCACAAACGCCATATGATACCGCCTGAAAACGCGTAAAGGTAGGTATCGATGCCCATCTAACTGACAGCATAGGCGGAACGTCTTCTAAGCTCATACACGAGGTCAAGGCTTATTGTTCACTGGAATGACCTTCGGCCTGCCATGCTGCCTGGCTGTCGCGTAGTCTCACACGTCAAGATCAGCATAGGAGGCGCATGCCCAAGGGCACCAGCGGCACTCCATAACAACTCCAGATGAATTACTGGGATTCTCATCACCATCTGTTGAGCGCACAATTAGCAGCGAGTGCGGGGAAGGGCAGCAGCTAGAATGTGAGAGCGATGTAGAGATCAGTGCGAGATCTGGAAAGCGGACGTCGAGCAGACCGCGAGTCCGCCAAAACACGGTCTGAGCAGAGGACCACCTGCAAGTGCATCGCAGCAGGGGCGAGGTGGGGTCGACGTTGAACCGGGCGACGTCTACGACGGCAGGAGAGGAGGGAGCTCGAGAGCAGCGATCGAGCAGCTGCCAGACGCGTGACGTCACCCCTCCTCAATCGATCCCGTGCCGATCGGATTCGCTCTGCACGCAGGCGCCCCTCGGCTCGGACCGAGCTCTCTTTGGCTGCAACCGACTCGATAGATCGTCGCCTTGGGCGTACATATGCGCAGAGCACCGCCCACCGGCTGCGCATTCATGCGCGCGAGTGCGCAGCAGCGTAGGAGGCCTTCGAAAAGGCACAGCATAGCCCACATTGCGCTAACAACACCCTCGACAGCCTGCGGACCATCCTTCTTACACACGGACCGCCCTGCCAGGCTGCCGCCCATCAAAAAGATACGGCGCAGACCCCCCGGTAGACGAGCCCCGGCAAGGTAGGCTGTGCTTTCCGACCACATTGCGCGTCGCTCGAGGTCATGAGCAGCCTTTGTGGCGAGCATCACATCGCCGTCCGCAGTCGACGTATCACCTTCTCGCTACGCCGCGGTGGGCTAGACGATGGTATGAGGGGGTAGGGGTGCGGAGGTCTCCTATGGCAGCGTAGTAATTTGATCTTACAGAGGAGGCACCGGCGGGCGTTCATCAAGTGGCCGTACTCACCTTCGCTGCGGAGACTGCACGATCGACGCTGCCGCACGGTGCCAGGAACTATACCGCCTACGCGAGCACCGTGGCTTCACGACGCGGCGTATCTCAGATCATATGCACGGCGACTTCGGGATGTTGGTACGTGATTTCATGACTGGTAATAACGTACACGCTCATACACACTCGCAGCCCGCCTGGCTAGCAGGAGGTACACTTCCTCTGTTTTTTCTCCATCGACTCTCTGCGTCACGCAATTCACGCGTCCTTAGCCCAGCTCACGGTGCGCTTTGAGCGCTCACCCTGTAGAGAACACTCGTCAGCATCGCGAACCCATGGACTTCAAGCACGGTGGACGTACGCGAATCTTTTCCTCGATCAGCTTCTTCAACGCCTCGAACTCCTTCAAGAGCTCTTCGTCGATCTGACTGGCAGTCTGAGTCTGCGAGGCGTCCGCCGCCGATGAAGACGCCGACGCGACAACCGAAGTGCTGGCAGAGGCGACAGCGGCGGATGATGCAGCCACGGACGACGACGCAGCCGCGGCGCTGGTCGAGGCGGCGCTAGCTACAGAAGAGGCCGCCGCGGAAGAGCTTGCCACGGACGATGTCGCGGCTTTGGTCGCCTTGGCCGCCTTCGTAGAAGTCGACGCAGCCGGCGCCGACGACGCGGCGGCAGCGGAGGTCGATTGGCTATCACCCTTGCCGCCGGCAACAGCAGCCTGTTGGACGACGACGCAGTTGCCGAACCCGCCCGCGGTGGTGAACGAGACGAGGCACTTGTCCTTGGACGCGCCCCCGGCGCACGTGCTGCCCGCAGGGAGCTGCACGACGAGCTGCTGGGAGCCGTTGTCGTTCGGGTTCTACGGGAATTCATATGGTGAGCCTTCGCACGCGCGGTACGATCTAGCCACTGACCTTGTCCCCGTTCTGCAGGACGTCGGCAGAGACGAACGACTTGCCCGTGCCGGTCGGGTCGACGAGGGCAGTCACCTGCCGCGAGCCGTCGATCCCTCCGTTGAAGTTGGTGATAGTGGCGACGAACGAGCCGTTCGCGGCCGCCTGGATCGCGGTGGAGGAGTCGAAGTTCTTCGCGATGTCGATGTTCCCGCACTCGCTGTTCTTCTGCGGGCGCTGCGCGTCGTTCCGCACGGGCGTGCCCTTGATGCCGAGGGCGGGCGAGATCGCTGCGTGCGCGTGCGCCTGGAGGGCGAACCCGAGGCACAGCGCGGCAGTGGCAATGACACTCTTGTTGAAGATCATGACTGGGAGTAATAAAGCGACGTGTATGGACGTAAAGCGTAGGAAGGAGTGGAGGTGCTGAGGAAGCGAGGGGGGAATGCCGGCAGACTACAAATGTGAAGAGGATCCTGCCTCAGTACGTCGATACAGCCAGAGTGCACGATGGGGGGCCTCTCTCGCCCGCGCCCGTCCTTTTATTGATTCCCCCAGGCCAGGGCGCTTTGACGTGTGATGTGGGTGCTTCAAGGGGGTCAATGACCTATGCAATTGAGACGCCACCGGCCGCGGGATCAGTGCAGCAGCCCGCGCGCTCCGTTGCTACGGGCACCGTGTTTGCGCACCGGGGGCCCAATTGTGCACGTCCGACGGGCAAATACACCGCGCGCATGCATGTATTCGGAAGTCGCGGAGCTACTTCAAATGCACTGATGAAGAGCGGTGTGTACGCCGACGTCGGATTGGATGCTAAGTTTGAGCGTCGCAAGTAGGCGCCGGGGCGGCCATTGTCTGGAGGACGCCCATCCGCGCATACCTTTCAACGTCTCTCCGCCTTTGGGCGCTTCTATCCTTTTCATGTGTGTCTCCTTCTCTACTCTGCATGCAGCAGCGCCGCCCGCAACAGCGCCGCCTGCGTTTCTCGAGAACACGATGCACCCTACCTCCGCCTCGACCCCTCTCAGGCTGCTCAAGGGCTCGATCATCGGAGAATCCTCCAGCTCACTACTGCGAGCACAAGCACGCCGAAGCGGTCATAGGTGTGCAGTCCTCACCCGCCCCGCGTGTACTCTTCCCTCATTTCGCTCTCTCCTTGACAGCGCGCGCACGAGGAACGTATGCGGCGAGGTTGATACCGCCGAGATCTAGTATTGGGTAAGTTCGTAGCTCGTCTCGATGCGAATTGCGCTCACTATCGCGTAAAAACAGTACCTTCGATGCGCACCCGCGAATAATCTTCTGTGCCATTCGCGTACTCCACGGCCCGCACTGAAAACGCCTGTAGGACGTACATCAGGCTTGCACGATGACGCACCGGCGCGCGCTAAGATAGCGCATACGCCGTTCGCCTGCAATTCGGTCCACACGGGGGCGCGGACGCCGCCACCCTTTGTCATTGGTGCAGCTATCCACAGCGGTACACTGGCACAGGGTCTGTGTACCATCATTGAGCACGTTCTACTCTCGTATCGGGTGCGTTCCCAGCTTGTTCTTCTGCGAAACACGCTCACAGCGTCCCCACAGAGCGCCATGCGGTACACACCCCAAGAAGCTCCTCGCCCCGGATGCAAAACACAACGGCCACCACTCGAACGGTGACATCACGGTCGAGAACACTCGGAATACGCTGTCGTTACACCCGCTAAGCTGTCGCCAACGTCCTCCGCCCGGAAAGCCGTTTTCCGGCTGGCGACCGCTTCATAGCCTTTCGCCCGCGTTCCCGCGACATCCATCCGGTTGCGCATGCTAAATCATGATCACGCGGTACGTTCGTATGCACTCTTGCTCCAGGCGCGTTTGCAGCCCGCGCGTACGCGTACAGCACTCACAGCGTCGTCTTTTCAGGTTGCCCACAACGCAAAATACGCACAACACGCTCCGCACCGCTCGCCCCGGCCCTCTCGCGCGCCTGCACCATCGTGGGATCCCTCTCAACCATGCCTGACGACCCCGCCACCGCGCATCGACACCGCCCATGCGCACGCGGTCTCGCGCCGGCAGCCCGGCACTCCCACATGCCATCGCCGCCCCACCTCGACGCCGGCCCCAAATCCTTAGCAAACATGACGGCGAGCCCCCGTGCACACCGGTGCATACACCCACCGAGTCTCGGCGCGCCCGGAGCGAAAAAAAGTCCGGCCATTTCGGTCGATTTCATTGGCAAACTGCGAAACGACATACAAAAGCGCGCGTCCCGCCGCGCTCCCGCCCCCGGAGACCGCGCCGTTTGGCCAGCACACGCCACGGAGCACCCGCTATCGGCCCCCGTCGCTTTCGGGCGCGTGGGACGACTTTGATTTTGACGGGTTTGGCGGCGGGAGGTTCGCGTGCACGGCTCGGGGTGCGATGCCGTGGCGCGGCGCGGATTGCTCAAGCTCCGGACGAGTCAGCGACGCGCACCGCGTCTCTACGCCGGTGCGCACGTGTCCCACGAGACGGCAACGCGCGCAGAGCGGGCGGGCGGCGCGCTGTAGTCTCCGCCGCTCGCGGGTGACTCGTGCGTGGCCCGCCTCGCACCTCCGTGCCGCGAACCACCCCCGCGGGCGGCGACGGAGACTTACACGTGCGCTGGCAGCTACGGGCGCGATGTGCGGGGAAATGCGCCACGCCGAGACAACGACACCAAGAGAACGCGTCCAGCAGCCGTCGCCATCGCCGACGCCAATGCCGTTCCTGCGCCCGTCCCCGTCGACGGTCCCCCGGCGGCGCCCCCTGCGCCTAAGCAGCCTTGGAGACCGCCGGCGCAGGGCGTATACTTAGCGCCGCGAGGTGGGCCGCTCTCCGCCCGGCGGTGAAGGACACTGCGCGCCGAGTTTGTGGCTCTCCCGGCCGCGCACTTGAGATGTATATACGATATCCTAGGCCTCCCTCGCCACCGCCTCCTTGCCGCCGTCTCCCGCCAAGCGCCCGGAGTACGTCCTCCGCGACGCCCGCAACGCCGTGCTCGTCGCTCTAGGCGGCCTCGGCGCGCCTTGGTCGTGCTGGGACGGCCAAACGAGGTGAGCGATACAGCGCGCGCGTCCGGATTGTCGCACTCACCCGTGTCCTCAATAGATCGCCGGCGGCCGCGCCGCGTTCACGCCGGACGCCATGATGCGGAAGGTTCGAATCAGCGGGAAAAGATCTTCGAAGGTGAGCTCACCCCTGTGTCCCGGCTCGGAGACAGACAGTCCACTCACCGCACGTCCATCAGACGGTTCGGGGGCCGCCACGCGCGATGTGTCCGCGGTGTGCGCCGGCTTGGGCCGTAGTATGGTCCTTGAACGAATGTCTGCGACGGTGCGATGAGCGCACAGACACGCACATCGCCATCCTGCGTACCTCTCTTACAGCGCGCCCTTGTACGTCCCAGGGGGCGCAAGGAGTCCGGCGAGAAACGGCGTGGCGGGCTGTGTGATTACGCACATAGGGGGCCGCCCTGTTCTTCCTCTGCGCGGTGGACGCTGGGCGACGTGCACGGTAAGCGACACATCTCGTCCTCAAGGATACTACCAGACTCACCGTGCCGTCTCGTTCCCCGTAATAGCTTCGCCATTCCCGCGTGCCAAGAGCTCACTATGCGCTATCTTCGCGGCCGCTCTCCGTCTCACGGACTCGGACCTGTAGTAAAGTCAGACGGCGCGTATTCACACGGAAGGATGTCAGATTTGCTCACCGCTCGATGCAGGCCCGTCCGGACGTTCGCGCGACACCATTGTGCGGTGGTCGACGCCTGCGCGTCAGCATCTAGCCTCCCAGCTGCCGTTTTCGTGCACGAGAGACCGGCTGCGAAAGAGGTATGTGAGGCGAATGCGCTCGTTCCCCAGGGGGCTCGCTGACGCACCTGAGACAGCCTGATAACAGCTGCGAGTCCATGCAGGCACGAGCCCGCCGTGCGCCGTTGCATGCTGCCTATGCGTACACACCGAGTTAACGTGCGCCTCGTATGCCGTATGCCACCCTATGCAGCTAGTAAGAGCGTGTGCAAGCCACAAGGAGAGGGCATACTGAAACAGGAGCCGGTACAGTGTATGGATTCGAGGGTGCCGCATTCGCATCCGCCGTGTCGTACGCCACACGCCCACGGCGCGAGCTAGCGAAAGAGTGAGAGGTCAGTGACAAGTTACGGGCGGTTTGAGCGACGCTGACACACCTCACATTTAACAGATCTCGTACGGCGCAGGATGCAAGGTGCCGCAGCTCCCGATGTGCGAGGACCGGCGACGAGAAAGGGAGGTAGACCCGGCGAGGGGAGGGGAAGGTGGACATGTCTGCTAGGACAGTGGGAGGAAAAGGGAACGGTGAGTACGCCCGCGTCGGCATCGCCGGGCTCGTACTTATTCCCGCCGTGATTTAGGGCTGTCCTCCGTGCCCGTCGCACCATGGTCCGTGCGGCGAGCTTCCACCCGAGCCCAGCGATCCCCCGTCGTGTGGAAACGGCTGCTGGCGGGAACGGGGCGACGTCTTTACGAGAGGACCGGGGAGCGCACCGAGCCCGCTGGGTGGCGCACCAACCAGGATGCGCCACGATCAGCCGAGAGACATGGCACGAGCGGGGGAGCGCGCGCGCGGACGCACCGCGGGAGGGGTGAGGGTGGTTACCCGGCGTGGTGCGTCTCGCCCTCTGGTCTCGATTCGACGACGGAGGACACGCTCGCTTCAGATGGGCGGCGCTTCGTACGCGGGATCCTGACACAGCCCGCCCTTGTTTCCAAGTCCACCAGTGCCGCTGCATTGGACGAGCTACGGCATTGGCGGATGCATTCTGCGAGCTCGTCCGGGGCCAGGATGTTGATTTCAAGCACAATCCTCCTGGCCTGCACAAGGACCTCTGCGCGGCGGCGAGCAAGAGACCTAGTTGGCGTGTAAGATCATAAATATATTTTGTGCCGTGCATCTCGACCCTGAGAAGTGTGAGCCTCTGCATAACGACATGTGCGCGCAGATCGGCAGTGTACGTTGATGTCCAGAGCATGATCTCCGCCCGCCTTATGCGAGACGTCCTGGAGCTGGTCCGACATCATGTCATGCAGCCGAGGAAAATGCTCAGCGACGGCCGTCGGCTGCTAGCTGCTAACTCAGGCACTGGCGGCACCAACCTAGACTAGCAATGGGCTCGTCGACTCGACCGCGGCTCTTGTCTTGTGTTGCGAGTGGATGAGGCCTGTGTTGCGGGTCGAACCTTCTTACCGAATTAGGTAGGTAGATAGATTGGATTTCATGTCTGTGCCAGTGCACGCAGACTTGGATGGCTCATTCCGTGACCTCGACGAGCTCAAACATCTCGCTGAACATCCTAATGGTGCTCTCTTTGAAGCGGCGACGCCTGCGCGGGCGGCTCAGATGGTAGGATGCAAAGATCTCGACTGCAGGGTCGAACAAGAGCGCCAGCCGCTTCAACACTGGCATCTATGATCTAGCAACCGCCGAGAAGCGCAAACCCTCGCTGCGGCGCCGGTCATCTGAATTGCAAATATCACACATATCTACATGTTCCATCAATGAATGTAGACGGCACTCAGTCAGAAGTGGAGAGGTTAGGATTGACAATGTGTGGAGCAGGCTCGTGCTACACACATTCTTATTCCTATCCCCTTCAGTTCTGGATGTACGAGTGAACCCTGTGCGCCAGCCCTCATAGATATATCACATAGCACCATGAGCTGGTGCAGACCATCCAGCTTGGTACATGTCCGATCATGCCGCATGCAGGAGCCGATGCGAAATTGGACTGGTCTAGCGGACGGAGAAGGACTAAGAGATTGTACAAGCGAGCGGGGGTCGCGTAAGTCTAGCGTTCTGAAGAGTTCGTTGGAGACGCCGCAGCCGTGCTACAGCCGTTGCCATCACTGGCATTCTCCCACCAGTGAACCTGCAAGCCGCACAGCGCCTGCTGATGAACTTGGATACTCGCAGCTCCGCACCAATTGTGTGCAGTCGGGTCTGGGACCCCAGCCGAGACACGTCCTCGTACCTTCTCCCTGCCCCCCAAGGACCACCATCTGTCCCCACTTGTCCTTCTCACGATGACACTTGCATGAACCTCTGGACTCCACCTACATTCCCTCGAGGTCCTCACGAGCCTCACCGACACTTGTCCACCCTTCAAGTGCTCCCGGCTGTCCCACGGTTGCCGGGCACCGAGCACCGGGCAAATGCACTTGTGTTCTGCAAGGAAGTAGCGTCGCACCACCCACCCGCCCGCTCCGAAGCTGCCCATCCGTGAGTTGTACCATGCCATGGCAGCTGAGAGGTATGTGAGCACATGCGCACTCTCCCGATGTGGTTGACACAAAGCAGCCAGGACGGACACTGTCACCAACGGAAGAGAGGCTTCATAGAGCCTTCCGGTGCACACTCCTGTTGCCCGAGGTCAAGCACGCAAGGACACAGATTGTGCGACAGCGAACCGCTGATGGCGAGGCCCGAGTTGGCCTCGAGGCCGAAGGGAGTGCATGGTGCTGTTGCTCAGGTGCGTGGCTGGCTTCTCCAAATTCTTTCATTGTCCCCGAATGAGCGCAATGAAATCTGCAGCGGAGGGATGGTAAGCTTCCTTTCCCAGATGTCTATTGTAGCAAGAACTGATCGCTCTGCCGCAACAGAGGCAACGCACTCGACCGGAGCGCACATCTTCCGCTGCCATGCCCGACCTCATTCTGCCGCTCTCACCGGACCTGCATTTGCGGTGGCAATGCGGAGGGCCAGGCATGACAAGTGACCGGGTAACCCGGAACACATTCATATATGTGCTCCCAGAACGGCGCAGGACGGCGGAGAGAGAACGGGAAAGAACGCGGAGACATGGTACGCACTGATTGCATGGTACCGTGACAGATATTCCATCTAACTCGATTTTTGCGATACATCTCTACATGTCGCATTTGACAAGTCGGCACAGGGTTGTACTCTGACCAGGGGGGGCGGCTGCGATCGGAGGGTGCGAGCAAGTAAGCATGGATGGTCGACGGTGGTGGAGTGCAGCAACGAAGCCGCGGCACGGCACCGGGAACACCGATGTACTAGGCGCCCATTTCCTGCGAAGTCGACTCCGAGCCGTATCTC
>NW_007360326.1:2331705-2337085 GCF_000271585.1 Trametes versicolor FP-101664 SS1
GCCGAGAGACCATGGTACGAGCGGGGAGCGTGCGCGCGGACGCACCGCGGGAGGGGCGAGGGTGGTTACCCGGCATGGTGCGTCTCGCCATCTGGTCTCGATTCGACGACGGAGGACACGCTCGCTTCAGATGGGCGGCGCTTCGTACGCGGGATCCTGACACAGCCCGCCCTTGTTTCCAAGTCCACCAGCGCCGCTGCATTGGACGAGCTACGGCATTGGCGGATGCATTCTGCGAGCTCGTCCGGGGCCAGGATGTTGATTTCAAGCACAATCCTCCTGGCCTGCACAAGGACCTCTGCGCGGCGGCGAGCAAGAGACCCAGTTGGCGTGTAAGATCGTAAATATATTTTGTGCCGTGCATCTCGACCCTGAGAAGTGTGAGCCTCTGCGTAACGACATGTGCGCGCAGATCGGCAGTGTACGTTGATGTCCAGAGCATGATCTCCGCCCGCCTTATGCGAGACGTCCTGGAGCTGGTCCGACATCATGTCATGCAGCCGAGGAAAATGCTCAGCGACGGCCGCCGGCCACTAGCTGCTAACTCAGGCACTGGCGGCACCGACCTAGACTAGTAATGGGCTCGTCGACTCGACCGCGGCTCTTGTCTTGTGCTGCAAGTGGATGAGGCCTGAGTTGCGGGTCAAACCTTCTTACCGAATTAGGCAGGTAAATAGATTGGATTTTATGCCTGTGCAGTGCACGCAGACTTGGACGGCTCATTCCGTGACCTCGACGAGCTCAAACATCTCGCTGAACATCCGAATGGTGCTCTCTTTGAAGCGGCGACGCCTGCGCGGGCGGCTCAGATGGTAGGATGCAAAGATCTCGACTGCAGGGTCGAACAAGAGCGCCAGCCGCTTCGACACTGGCATCTATGATCTAGCAACCGCCGAGAAGCGCAAACCCTCGCTGCGGCGCTGGTCATCTGAATTGCAAATATCACACATATCTACATGTTCCATCAATGAATGTAGACGGCACTCAGTCAGAAGTGGAGAGGTTAGGATTGATAACGTGTGGAGCAGGCTTGTGCTACACACATTCTTATTCCTATCCCCTTCAGTTCTGGATGTACGAGTGAACCCTGTGCGCCAGCCCTCATAGATATATCACATAGCACCATGAGCTGGTGCAGACCATCCAGCTTGGTACATGTCCGATCATGCCGCATGCAGGAGCGGATGCGAAATTGGACTGGTTTAGCGGACGGAGAAGGACTGAAAGATTGTACAAGCGAGCGGGGGTCACGTAAGTCTAGCGTCCAGAAGAGTTCGTTGGAGACGCCGCAGCCGTGCTACAGCCGTTGCCATCACTGGCATTCTCTCACCAGTGAGCCTGCACTGAGCCGCACAGCGCTCGCTGATGAACTTGGATACTCGCAGCTCCGCACCAATTGTGTGCAGTCGGGTCTGGGACCGCAGCGGAGACACATCCTCGTACCTTCTCCCTGCCCGCCATGGACCACCATCTGTCCCCATCTGTCCTTCTACCGATGGCACTTGCGTGAACCTCTGGACTCCACCTACATGCCCTCGTCGTCGACGTCCTCACCAGCCTCACCGAGACTTGTCCACCCTTCAAGTGCTCCCGGCTGTCCCACGGTTGCCGGGCACCGAGCGCCGGGCAAATGCACTTGTGTTCTGCAGAGAAGCGGTGTCGCACCACCCACCCGCACGCTCCGAAGCTGCCCATCTGTGAGTTGTACCATGCCATGGCAGCTGAGAGGTATGTGAGCACATGCGCGCTCTCCCGATGTGGTTGACACAAAGCAGCCAGGACGGACACTCTCACCGACGGAAGAGAGGCTTCATAAAGCCTTCCGGTGCACACTCCTGTTGTCCGAGGTCAAGCACGCAAGGACACGGATGGTGCGACAGCGTACCGCTGATGGCGAGGCATGAGGCCTCGAGGCTGAGGGGAGTGCATGATGCCGTTGCTCAGGTGCGTGGCCAGCTTCTTCAAATTCTTTCATTGTCCTCGAATGAGCGCAATGAAATCTGCAGCGGAGGGATGGTAAGCTTCCTTTCCCAGATGTCTATTGTAGCAAGAACTGATCGCTCTGCCGCAACAGAGGCAATGCACTCGACCGGAGCGCACATCTTCCGCTGCCATGCCCAACCTCATTCTGCAGCTCTCACCGGACCTGCATTTGCGGTGGCAATGCGGAGGGCCAGGCATGACAAGGGACCCGGTAACCCGGAACACATTCATATATGTGCTCCCGGAACGGCGCAGGACGGCGGAGAGAGAACGGGAAAGAACGCGGAGACATGGTACGCACTGATTGCATGGTACCGTGACAGATATTCCATCTAACTCGATTTTTGCGATACATCTCTACATTTCGCATTTGACAAGTCAGCGCAGGGTTGTACTCTGACCAGGGGGAGCGACTGCGATCGGAGGGTGCGATCAAGTAAGCGTGGATGGTCGACGGTGGTGGAGTGCAGCAACGAAGCGGCGGCGCGGCACTCGACATTACCGGGAACGCCGATGCGCTAGCGCCCATTTCCTGCGAAGTCGACTCCGAGCTGTATCTCCTCGCTCCCGCAAAAGAGGGAACACTGCGCGGGCGCTCGGGAGCGAGAAGTGCGCACAGCAAACACCGGCCAGGGATGATGAACGACTCGTCGCGCGCGCGAGGACACGGTACGTACTAATCCATGTCTTGCAACCTCTGGCTGCTTGTCTGATAAGTGTGCGCATGTGGAGGTACGAAGATAGCGGCATTTGGCTGTACGCGAGCAAGAGTGTGGGTCAGCGAGGGATGGTCATGGTGGACACAAGGCAAAGTTGCGACTCGCGACTTCGCTTCGAAAGCAGTGACTTAGGCGCTGGTCTCCCTCACGCAAAGTAAGTACATCCATTAACGTTGTGGACCTCCTGCGCCTCGCGCGACTCTCCCGTCTTCTCGCGCGCTCGAGAAAACGGGCAAGAAACATTGGTGCGGTGTGCGGGTCGGTCACTCGGGACGCCCCCGCATCTCCGGAAGGCACACCATGGACAGTTTGTTTCCCAGACAAATTCGAGATCGCGCGACCTCTACGAAGCCGTCGGATACACGCGGGGTTTCACGCGCACGAGTACGTACTTCATTTACCATTCATAGAGACAAATACCAACTGATCTGATGCTGAAAACGCAGTGGTGCGCCTCTCCCGGGTCGGTTCTGAGCATCCACGCGAGCGGTGCTACTGGCAGCCCCGCGCCCAGTGTTGTCTGCTTCCCGGAGTGCGCACGGAGTTTCTGGGTGACCTGCATGCACACAGTCGAGGGCGGCCAAGTCGAAGATGCGAGCGCGGCCTCTGCGGGGCGAACAGGCACAGCGGGTGCGTACTGCCGTTCTTGGCTTCCGACCGCGCGCTTGATTCACTTGCTCGGCTTTGCAGACAATAAAGAGATAGAAACAGCGTTTTCGTGTCGCAACGCCAGAGAGCAGGAGCGCGGGCACACGAGGGAGACAAGAGAAGGTGGCGAGGAGAGAGAGAGCTGGACGCGCGGCGCAGGATTCACGCCACATTCGAGTAGACGCCCACGATCTGCAGAGGGCGCGCGCGAGAGCGAGTTGCTCGCTCGTTCCTTCGTTCTCCATGCTACGACCTTGTCCCTTGCGTATACCCCCTCAGTAGAGTCTGTAGAAGTTTTGAATGCGACCACGTCGGTTTTACAACGGCGCAAAAGTGTCTCTCAGCCCATGTCCGCCACTGGTACTAACACCCAAGTAGGAGTTCACCAGTCACCAAGTAGGAGTTCACGATCCACGCAGAGTCCGCGAATCCATCTGGGAGATCCAGTATTGTCCCGAGATACTCGAGCAGCCGAGATCCGCGCGCTCGCCGCGGCATGTCCCTGTCTCGTCTCGAACCACCACGTCCTCCTCCCCCACGACCGCTCCGCGCGATGCCCAACTCGCCACCCCATCCGACGATGGCGCACACACTGCTCCTCATGGGAGTAGCGCCGCGACTTCCGAATACGTGCGTGCGCGCGGTGTATTTGCCCGTCGGACGTGCACAATTGGGCCCCCGGTGCGCAAACACGGTGCCCGTAGCAACGGAGCGCGCGGGCTGCTGCACTGATCCCGCGGCCGGTGGCGTCTCAATTGCATAGGTCATTGACCCCCTTGAAGCACCCACATCACGCGTCAAAGCGCCCTGGCCTGGGGGAATCAATAAAAGGACCGGCGCGGGCGAGAGAGTCCCCCCATCGTGCACTCTGGCTGTATCGACGTACTGAGGCAGGATCCTCTTCACACTTGTAGTCTGCTGGCATTCCCCCTCGCTTCCCCAGCACCACTCACTCCTTCAGCTTTACGTCCACACACGCCGCTTTATTACTCCCAGTCATGATCTTCAACAAGAGTGTCATTGCCACTGCCGCGCTGTGCCTCGGGTTCGCCCTCCAGGCGCACGCGCACGCAGCGATCGCGCCCGCCCTTGGCGTCAAGGGCACCCCCGTGCGGAACGACGCGCAGCGCCCGCAGAAGAACAGCGAGTGCGGGAACATCGACATCGCGAAGAACTTCGACTCCTCCACCGCGATCCAGGCGGCTGCGAACGGCTCGTTCGTCGCCACTATCACCAACTTCAACGGAGGGATCGACGGGTCGCGGCAGGTGACTGCCCTCGTCGACCCTACCGGCACGGGCAAGTCGTTCGTCTCTGCCGACGTCCTGCAGAACGGGGACAAGGTCAGTGGCTCGACGTTGATACGCGCGCGAAGGCTCACCATATGAATTCCCGCAGAACCCGAACGACAACGGCTCCCAGCAGCTCGTCGTGCAGCTCCCTGCGGGCAGCACGTGCGCCGGCGGCGCGTCCAAGGACAAGTGCCTCGTCTCGTTCACCACCGCGGGCGGCTTCGGCAACTGCGTCGTCGTCCAACAGGCTGCTGTTGCCGGCGGCAAGGGTGATAGCCAATCGACCGCTGCTGCCGCCGCATCTTCTGCACCCGCCGCATCGAGTTCCACCAAGGCCGCTAAGGCAACCAAAGCCGCGACTTCGTCCGTGGCAAGCTCTTCCGCGGCAGCCTCCTCTGTAGCCAGCGCCGCCGCTGCGTCGTCGTCCGTGGCTGCATCATCCTCCGCCGCCGCCTCTGCCAGCACTTCGGTCGCGGCATCGGCGTCTTCGTCGGCGGCGGACTCCTCGCAGACTCAGACCGCCAGTCAGATCGACGAGGAGCTCTTGAAGGAGTTCGAGGCGTTGAAGAAGCTGATCGAGGAGAAGATCCGCGTATGTCTACAGTGCTTGAAGTCCATTGGTTCGCATCGCTGACGAGTATCTTCTGCAGGGATCGCGTTCAAAGCGAACCGTCAGCTGGGCCAAGGACGCGTGAAGTACGTGGCGCAGAGTGGATGGAGAGAGAGCAGAGGAAGTGT
>NW_007360326.1:2340567-2348556 GCF_000271585.1 Trametes versicolor FP-101664 SS1
GAGAGCGGGGACGCCCCACCCTCTGCCGTTGTTGCAGCTATCCACAGCAATGCACCGGTACAGGGTCTGTGCACCATCATTGAGCACGTTCTACTCTCGTATCGGGTGCGCTCCCAGCTTGTTCTTCTGCGAAACACGCTCACAGCGTCCCCACAGAGCGCCATGCGGTACACCCTCCAAAAAGCTCCTCGCCCCGGATGCAAAACACAACGGCCACCACTCGAACGGTAACATCGCGTCGATAAAACCCGGAATACGCCGTCGTTACACCCGGGAAGCTGTCGCCAATGTCCTCCGCCCGCAAAGCCGCTTACCGGCCGGCGACCGCTTCACAGACTTCCGCCCGCGTTCCCGCGACATCCATCTGGTTGCGCACGCCAAATCATGATCACGCGGTACGTTCGTATGCACTCTTGCTCCAGGCGCGTTTGCAGCCCGCGCGCACGCGAACAGCACTCACAGCGTCGTCTTTTCAGGTCGCCCACAACGCAAAATACGCACAACACGCTCCGCACCGCTCGCCCCGGCCCTCTCGCGCGCCTGCACCATCGTGGAATCCATCTCGACCATGCCTGACGACCCCGACACCGCGCATCGACGCCGCCCATGCGCACGCGGTCTCGCGCCGGCAGCCCGGCACTCCCACATGCCATCGCCGCCCTACCTCGACGCCAGCCCCGAATCCTTAACGAACTCCACAGCAGCCTCCGGTGCACACCGGTGCATACGCCCACCGAGTCTCGGCGCGCCCGGAGCGAAAAAAAATCCGGCCATTTCGGTCGATTTCATTGGCAAACTGCGAAACGACATACAAAAGCGCGCGTCCCGCCGCGCTCCCGCCCCCGGAGACCGCGCCGTTTGGCCAGCACACGCCACGGAGCACCCGCTATCGGCCCCCGTCGCTTTCGGGCGCGTGGGACGACTTTGATTTTGACAGGGTTGGCGGCGGCGGGTTCGCGTGCGCGGTTTGGGGTGCGTCGTCGCCGCCCCGCGCGGATCGCCCAAGCTCCGGACGAGTCAGCGACGCGCACCGCGTCTCTACGCTAGTGCGCACGTGTCGCAAGGGACAGCAACGCGCGCAGAGCGGGCGGGCGGCGCGCGGTCGTCTCCGCCGCTCGCGGATGACTCGTGTGTGGCCCGCCTCGCACCTCCGTGCCGCGAACCACGCCCGCGGGCGGCGACGGAGACTTACACGTGCGCTGGCAGCTACGGGCGCGATGTGCGGGGAAATGCGCCACGCCGAGACAACGACACCGAGGGAGCGCGTCCAGCAGCCGTCGCCATCGCCGACGCCAATGCCGTTCCCGTGCCCGTCGACGGTCCCCCGGCGGCGCCCCCTGCGCCTAAGCAGCCTTGGAGACCGCCGCCGCAGGGCGTATACTTAGCACCGCAATGTACACCGCTCTCCGCCCAGCGGTGAAGCGGACTTCTCGTCGAGCTCGTGCCTCTCCCGGTCACGCACTTGAAGTGTATATACGATACCTATACCCTAGGCCTCCCTCGCCACCGCCTCCTTGCCGCCGTCCCCCGCCAAGCGCCCGGAGTGCGTCCTCCGCGACGCCCGCGACGCTGTGCTCGTCGTCCTAGGCGGCCTCGGCGCGCCTTGGTCGTGCTGGGACGGCCAAACGAGGTGAGCGATACAGCGCGCGCGTCCGGATTGTCGCACTCACCTGTGTCCTGTCAATAGATCGCCGGCGGCCGCGCCGCGTTCACGCCCGGACGCCGCGATGCGGAAGGTTCGACTCAGGGGGAGAAGATCTTCGAAGGTGAGCTCACCCCTGTGTCCCGGCTCGGAGACAGACAGTCTACTCACCGCACGTCCATCAGACGGTTCGGGGGCCGCCACGCACGATGTGTGCGCGATGTGCGCCGGCTTAGGCCGTAGTATAGTCCTTGAACGAATGTCTGCGACGGTGCGATGAGTGCACAGACACGCACATCGCTATCCCGCGTACCTCTCTGACAGCGCCCTCGTACATTCCAGGGGGCGCAAGGAGTCCGGCGAGAAACGGCGCGGCGGGCTGTGTGATTACGCACATAGGGGGCCGCCCTGTTCTTCCTCTGCGCGGTGGACGCTGGGCGACGTGCACGGTAAGCGACACATCTCGTCCTCAAGGATACTGCCAGACTCACTGTGCCTTCTCGTTCCACATACTAGCTTCGCCATTCCCGCGTGCCAGGAGCTCACTATGCGCTATCTTCGCAGCCGCTCTCCGCCTCATGGACTCGGACCTGTAGTAAAGTCAGACGGCGCGTATTCACACGGAAGGATGTCAGATTTGCTCACCGCTCGATGCAGGCCCGTCCGGACGTTCGCGCAACACCATTGTGCGGTGGTCGACGCCTGCGCGTCAGCATCTAGCCTCCCAGCTGCCGTTTTCGTGCACGAGAGACCGGCTGCGAAAGAGGTATGTGAGGCGAATGCGCTCGTTCCCCAGGGGGCTCGCTGACGCACCTGAGACAGCCTGATAACAGCTGCGAGTCCATGCAGGCACGAGCCCGCCGTGCGCCGTTGCATGCTGCCTATGCGTACACACCGAGTTAACGTGCGCCTCGTGTGCCGTATGCCACCCTATGCAGCTAGTAAGAGCGTGTGCAAGTCACAAGGAGAGGGCATACTGAAACAGGAGCCGGTACCGTGTAGCGATCCGAGGGTGCCGCATTCGCATCCGCCGTGTCGTATGCCACACGCCCACGGCGCGAGCTAGCGAAAGAGTGAGATGTCAGTGACAAGTTACGGGCGGTTTCAGCGACAACACACCTCACATATAGCAGATCTCGTACGGCGCAGGACGCAAGGTGCCGAAGCTCCCGATGTGCGAGGACCAGCGACAAGAAAGGAAGGAGGCTCGGCGAGGGGAGGGGAAGGTGGACATGTCTGCTAGGAGAGTGGGAGGAAAAGGGAACGGTGAGTACGCCCGCGTCGGCATCGCCGGGCTCGTACTTATTCCCGCCGTGATTTAGGGCCGTCCTCCGTGCCCGTCGCACCATGGTCCGTGCGGCGAGCTTCCACCCGAGCCCAGCGATCCCCCGTCGTGTGAAAACGGCCGCTGGCGGGAACGGGGCGACGTCTTTACGAGAGGACCGGGGAGCGCACCGAGCCCGCTGGGTGGCGCACCAACCAGGATGTGCCACGATCAGCCGAGAGACATGGCACGAGCGGGGGAGCGCGCGCGCGGACGCACCGCGGGAGGGGCGAGGGTGGTTACCCGGCGTGGTGCGTCTCGCCCTCTGGTCTCGATTCAACGATGGAGGACACGCTCGCTTCAGGCGGGCGGCGCTTCGTACGCGGGATCCTGACACAGCCCGCCCTTGTTTCCAAGTCCACCAGTGCCGCCGCATTGGACGAGCTACGGCATTGGCGGATGCATTCTGCGAGCTCGTCCGGGGCCGGGATGTTGATTTCAAGCACAATCCTCCTGGCCTGCACAAGGACCTCTGCGCGGCGGCGAGCAAGAGACCCAGTTGGCGTGTAAGATCGTAAATATATCTTGTGTCGTGCATCTCGACCCTGAGAAGTGTGAGCCTCTGCATAACGACATGTGCGCGCAGATCGGCAGTGTACGTTGATGTCCAGAGCACGATCTCCGCCCGCCTGATGCGAGACGTCCTGGAGAGGCTGGTCCGACATCATGTCATGCAGCCGAGGAAAATGCTCAGCGACGGCCGTCGGCTGCTAGTTGCTAACTCAGGCACTGGCGGCACCAACCTAGACTAGCAATGGGCTCGTCGACTCGACCGCGGCTCTCGTTTTGCGCTGCAAGTGGATGAGGCCTGAGTTGCGGGTCAAACCTTCTTACCAAATTAGGCAGGTAAATAGATCGGATTTCATGCCTGTGCACGCAGACTTGGACGGCTCATTCCGTGACCTCGACGAGCTCGAACATCTCGCCGAACATCCGAGTGATGTTCTGGTACAAACGGCGATGTGTGCGCAGGTGGCACAGACGGTAGGATGCAAAGATCTCGATTGCAGGGTTGAACTTGAAGAGCGCCAGCCGCTTCGACACTGGCATCTAAGATCAGCAACCGCCGAGAAGCGCAAACCCTCGCTGCGGTGGTCGTCTGGCCATCCCCATTTTAATTGCAAATATCACACATATATACATGTTCCATCAATGAATGTAGACGGCACTCAGTCAGAAGTGGAGAGGTTAGGATTGATAATGTGTGGAGCAGACTCGTGCTACACACATTCTTATTCCTATCCCCTTCAGTTCTGGATGTACGAGACTCGAGTGAACCCTGTGCGCAGGCCCTCATAGATATATCACGTAGCACCATGAGCTGGTACAAACCATCCACCTTCGTACATGTCCGATCATGCCGCATGCAGGAGCTGATGCGAAATTGGACTGGTTTAGCGGACGGAGAAGGACTAAGGGATTGTACAAGCGAGCGGGGGTCACGTAAATCTAGCGTCCAGAAGAGTTCGTTGGAGATGCCGCAGCCATGCAACAGCTGTTGCCATCACTGGCATCCTCCCACCAGTGAACCTGCAAGTCGCACAGCGCCCGCTGATGAACTCGGATACTCACAGCTCCGCACCAATTGTGTGCAGTCGGGTCTGGGACCCCAGCCGAGATACATCCTCGTACCTTCTTCCTGCCCCCCAAGGACCACCATCTGTCCCCACTTGTCCTTCTCGCGATGACACTTGCATGAACCTCTGGACTCCACCTACATTCCCTCGACGTCCTCACGAGTCTTGCCAAGACTTGTCTACCCTTCAAGTGCTCCCAGCTGTCCCACGGTTGCTAGGCACCGAGCACCAGGCAAATGTGCTTGTGTTCAGCAGGGAAGCGGTGTCGCGCCACCCACCCACCTGCTCCGAAGCTGCCCATCCGTGAGTTGTACCATGCCGTGGCAGCTGCGAGGTATGTGAGCACATGCACGCTCTCCTGATGCGGCTGACACAAAGCAACCAGGACGGACACTCTCACCGACGGAAGAGAGGCTTCATGAAGCCTTCCGGTGCACACTCCTGTTGCCCGAGGTCAAGCACGCAAGGACACGGATGGTGCGACAGCGAACCGCTGATGGCGAGGCCCGAGTTGGCCTCGAGGCCGAAGGGAGTGCATGGTGCTGTTGCTCAGGTGCGTGGCCGGCTTCTCCAAATTCTTTCATTGTCCTCGAATGAGCGCAATGAAATCTGCAGCGGAGGGATGGTAAGCTTCCTTTCCCAGATGTCTATTGTAGCAAGAACTGATCGCTCTGCCGCAACAGAGGCAACGCACTCGACCGGAGCGCACATCTTCCGCTGCCATGCCCAACCTCATTCTGCAGCTCTCACCGGACCTGCATTTGCGGTGGCAACGCGGAGGGCCAGGCATGACAAGGGACCGGGTAACCCGGAACACATTCATATATGTGCTCCCGGAACGGCGCAGGACGGCGGAGAGAGAACGGGAAAGAACACGGAGACATGGTACGCGCTGATTGCATGGTACCGTGACAGATATTCCATCTAACTCGATTTTTGCGATACATCTCTACATTTCGCATTTGACAAGTCGGCACAGGGTTGTACTCTGACCAGGGGGAGCGGCTGCGATCGGAGGGTGCAAGCAAGTAAGCATGGATGGTCGACAGTGGTGGAGTGCAGCAACGAAGCGGCAGCGCGGCACTCGACATCACCGGGAACGCCGATGCGCTAGGCGTCCATTTCCTGCGAAGTCGACTCCGAGCCGTATCTCCTCGCTCGCGCAAAAGAGGGAACACTGTGCGGGCCCTCAGTAGCCAGAAGTGCGCGCAGCACACACTGGCCAGGGACGATGAACGAGTTGTCGTGCGCGTGATGACAAGGTACGTACTGATCCATGTCTTTCATTCTCCGGCCGCTTGTCTGATAAGTGTGTGCATGTGGAGGTACAAAGATAGCGGCATTTGGCTGTACGCGAGCAAGAGCGCGGGTCAGAGAGGGATGGTCATGGCGGACACAAAGCAAAGTTGCACCTCGCGACTTCGCTTCGAAAGCAGTGACTTAGGCGCTGGTCTCCCTCACGCAACGTAAGTACATCCATTAACATTGTGGACCTCCTGCGCCTCGCGCGACTCTGCCGTCTTCTCGCGCGCTCGAGAAAAAGGGGCAAGAAACATTGGTGTGGTGTGCGGGTCGGTCACTCGGGACGCCCCCGCATCTCCGGAAGGCACACCATGGACAGTTTGTTTCCCAGACAAATTCGAGATCGCGCGAACTTACGAAGCCATCGGACACACGTGGATTGTCACGCGCACGAGTACGTACCTGATTTACCATTCATAGAGACAAACACCAACTGATCTGATGCTGAAAACGCAGTGGTGCGCCTCTCCCGGCTCGATTACGAGCATCCTCGTGAGCGGTGTTATTGGCAGCCTCGCGTCCAGTGTTGTCTGCTTCCCGGAGTGCGCACGGAGTTGCTGGGTGACCTTCATGCACACAGTTGAGGGCGGCCAAGTCGAAGACGCGAGCGCGGCCTCTGCGGGGCGAACAGGCGCGGCGGGTGCGTACTGCCGTTCTTGGCTTCCAACCGCGCGGCGTGCACTTAACTCACTTGCTCGGCTTTGCAGACAATAAAGAAAGAGAGAGCGTTTTCGTGTCGCAACGCCAGAGAGCAAGAGCACGCGCACACGAGGGAGAAGAGAGAAGGTGGGAGAGAGAGAGCTGGACGCGCGGCGCAGGATTCACGCCACATTCGAGTAGACGCCCAATATCTGCACAGGGCGCGTGCGAGAGTTAGTTGCTCACTCGTTCCTTCGTTCTCCATGCTACGACCTTGTCCCTTGCGTATACCCCCTCAGTAGAGTATGTAGAAGTTTTGAATACGACGACGTCGGTTTTACAACGGTGCAAAAGTGTCTCTCGGCCCATGTCCGCCACTGGTACTAACACCCACCGGCCTCCAAGTACTAGGACTTCACCAGTCACCAAGTAGGACCTCACCATCCACGCAGAGTCCGCGAATCCATCTGGGAGATCCAGTATCGCCCCGAGATACTCGAGCAGCCGAGATCCGTGCGCTCTTTGCGGCATCTTCCTGTCTCGTCTCAAACCACCACGTCCTCTTGCCCCGCGACCGCTCCGCGCGATGCCCAACTCGCCACCCCATCTGACGTCGGGGTACACACGGCTCCTCATGGGAGTAGCACCGCGACTTCCGAATACGTGCGTGCGTGCGGTGTATTTGCCCGTCGGACGTGCACAATTGGGCCCCCGGTGCGCAAACACGGTGCCCGTAGCAACGGAGCGCGCGGGCTGCTGCACTGATCCCGCGGCCGGTGGCGTCTCAATTGCATAGGTCATTGACCCCCTTGAAGCAGCACCATCACGCGTCAAAGCGCCCTGGCCTGGGGGAATCAATAAAAGGACGGACGCGGGCGAGAGAGGCCCCCCATCGTGCACTCTGGCTGTATCGACGTACTGAGGCAGGATCCTCTTCACACTTGTAGTCTGCCGGCATTCCCCCCTCGCTTCCTCAGCACCTCCACTCCTTCCTACGCTTTACGTCCATACACGTCGCTTTATTACTCCCAGTCATGATCTTCAACAAGAGCGTCATTGCCACTGCCGCGCTGTGCCTCGGGTTCGCCCTCCAGGCGCACGCGCACGCAGCGATCTCGCCCGCCCTCGGCGTCAAGGGCACCCCCGTGCGGAACGACGCGCAGCGCCCGCAGAAGAACAGCGAGTGCGGGAACATCGACATCGCGAAGAACTTCGACTCCTCCACCGCGATCCAGGCGGCTGCGAACGGCTCGTTCGTCGCCACTATCACCAACTTCAACGGAGGGATCGACGGGTCGCGGCAGGCGACTGCCCTCGTCGACCCTACCGGCACGGGCAAGTCGTTCGTCTCTGCCGACGTCCTGCAGAACGGGGACAAGGTCAGTGGCTCGACCCTACTGCGCGTGCGAAGTCTCACCATATGAATTCCCGCAGAACCCGAACGACAACGGCTCCCAGCAGCTCGTCGTGCAGCTCCCTGCGGGCAGCACGTGCGCCGGCGCGCG
>NW_007360326.1:2349150-2371375 GCF_000271585.1 Trametes versicolor FP-101664 SS1
GGGTGATAGCCAATCGACCGCTGCTGCCGCCGCATCTTCTGCGCCCGCCGCATCGAGTTCCACCAAGGCCGCTAAGGCAACCAAAGCCGCGACTTCGTCCGTGGCAAGCTCTTCCGCGGCAGCCTCCTCTGTAGCCAGCGCCGCCGCTGCGTCGTCGTCCGTGGCTGCATCATCCTCCGCCGCCGCCTCTGCCAGCACTTCGGTCGCGGCATCGGCGTCTTCGTCGGCGGCGGACTCCTCGCAGACTCAGACCGCCAGTCAGATCGACGAGGAGCTCTTGAAGGAGTTCGAGGCGTTGAAGAAGCTGATCGAGGAGAAGATCCGCGTATGTCTACAGTGCTTGAAGTCCATTGGTTCGCATCGCTGACGAGTATCTTCTGCAGGGATCGCGTTCAAAGCGAACCGTCAGCTGGGCCAAGGACGCGTGAAGTACGTGGCGCAGAGTGGATGGAGAGAGAACAGAGGAAGTGTACCCCCTGCTAGCCAGGCGGGCTGCGAGTGTGTATGAGCGTGTACGTTATCGCCAGTCATGAATTCACGTACGAACGTCCCGAGGTTGCTGTGCATATGGTCTGAGATGTGCTGCGGCATCACTGGGTTTGTGTACCTTCCTCAATTTTGGAGGCAGAGGACAAATGTTCCTCCCGAAGGGAAGCTGGCACAATAAATGAAAGAGGTCAACCGGTTCTCACACAGATGAAAACCATTTGCATGGAGGCATAAGCTTATTAGTGATGCGGTCCAAACTGAATTGGAGGTCGTGGTAGGGGAATATCGCGAGAGACGTACTCGTGTCCTGCGGTGTTCGCAGTGGGAGAGGGAGTGGAGGCATCGACGAACTCGAAGTGCAAGGGAGACAAAGTACGCGCCTACGTCGCGAGGATGATGGACGTACTTGAGGAGCCATGCGGCAGGGACGCAACTCGTCAAGAATGAGGGAGGTGGACGTCCAAAGGAGTGAGACAACAGCAATTGGCGTCGCGACGCGCGTGGCAAGTTAGAACACCTGCAAGTTATCGGTCAGATTGAGGAATACGTATAGGATGTTGGAGTGCCAGTGTTAGCTTAGCGAACAAACGGAAAGATAGAAGCTCACTCAGAAAGTATGGTGGGATGTGCACTGTTACACCTGTCGTCGCCACAGAGGGCTACCTTGCGACAACACCGCGTCGTAGTGGACTTGAAGTGTGAGCTTGAAATTGCGGACAGAGTGGTCTTGTTCGCGTGGCCCCACAGTCCCTGCTACTGGTAACGTGCGACACCGTCAACCATGCAGCCTGCGGGATATTTGATGGCTTGAACAATGATTGAAGGGCCCCGGAGGTACCTCTCGCTTACCTTGTCTTGAAGCGCCGCGGGACCTGGGCGGGTATCCGGAGCCGTCTCCGAAGATCTATGCCGTCCACGATGTCTCGAAGTGAGGGTCGCTGCGACGTCGAAGCGGATTGCCGTCACCTGTTTAGGACATGTCAGTTTGCCTCGCAGAATCAAATTACGACGTCCCCACAGGCGCGCTCTGCGTCCCCCCTCAACCCTCGTACGTCTTCTAGCCTGGAACCTCGCACGGCAGGCAAGTGGCGGAAGCCCTCAGCTGCTATAGTCAGGGTATAGCCTGTCCAAATTGCTGAAGAGGATGCGATAGCCTGAAAAAAGGCTGAAAGATGCGATAGTTCAACGCCTGTTTTGGCTATCGCATGGCTGTAGTGGTATATCGGTTTGTCTGCCGTGTCGGCGTGGTTAGATGGTGATCTTAGCCATGTACGTTATTACCAGTCATAAAATCACGTACCAACATCCCGAGGTTGCCGTGCGTATGATCTGAGATATGCCGCGACGTATTGCCGTGCTCGCGTACGCGGTATAGTTCCTGGTACCGTGCGGCAGCGTCGATCGTGCAGTCTCCGCAGCGAAGGTGAGTACGGCCACTTGATGAACGCCCGCCGGTGTCTCCTCTGTAAGATCAAATTACTACGCTGCCATAGGAGACCTCCGCACCCCTACCCCCTCATACCATCGTCTAGCCCACCGCGGCGTAGCGAGAAGGTGATACGTCGACTGCGGACGGCGATGTGATGCTCGCCACAAAGGCTGCTCATGACCTCGAGCGACGCGCAATGTGGTCGGAAAGCACAGCCTACCTCGCCGGGGCTCGTCCACCGGGGTGTCTGCGCCGTATCTTTTTGATGGGCGGCAGCCTGGCAGGGCGGTCCGTGTGTAAGAAGGATGGTCCGCAGGCTGTCGAGGGTGTTGTTAGCGCAATGTGGGCTATGCTGTGCCTTTTCGAAGGCCTCCTACGCTGCTGCGCACTCGTCCGCATGAATGCGCAGCCGCGTGGGCGGTGCTCTGCGCATATGTACGCCCAAGGCGACGATCTATCGAGTCGGTTGCAGCCAAAGAGAGCTCGGTCCGAGCCGATAGGCGCCCGTGGGGATTGCGTAGAGGGTCACAGCCACAGCCGATCGTTCATTCGAATTGGGACTCATAAGGGGCTCCGCTCCTTGGCTCTGTACTCGCCGCCGGCATCCCAGACTCTCCCTCCACACACACCTCGCAGCTTACACAAAGCGCACAATGTCTTCGCCTGACGAGGACGGACCCTCCGACGCACGCGCAGGTGCCTCCAAGCGGCGCAAAGTCCTGCAGCGCGCGTGCGACTATTGCCGCCGCAAAAAGAGTACGTGTGATCGACTACGTACAATCGCTAAAACGGTTAGTTGCTGACTTGGCCTTGTACAGTCAAATGTAAGCCGCCATCATACACTCAGCGGCGCGTAGTGCAGGATCCACTGCCTTGGAGTGATTGTATGCGCTCCCTTTCTCCGGAGCACTACCTGCATGCTGCTTCGGCGTGCTTGTGGTACGGGGACTATTCATTGGGGTGGCTCTTCCTGACATCGTCCCATCGGCTCATGAGAACATCGATGGCTTATCTTGGCGGGGCGAATTTTGACTCATCATACTCACACCGTGCACCGTTCAGGCGATGGACCGCGGATGCCCAACAAACGGTGTTCGAAGTGCATATCACGTCGCACAGAATGCACCTACGTTGAACCGTTCAATGTAAGTTCTAGCACGCTGTGCCTACCCGCGCTTCAGAGGCACTGACTTGCCCTCCATATCCCGCAGAAACCCCGCTATCCTGATAGGTGAGACATCGTCAGTAATGTTTATACGGAGGTCTAATCTATCGCGGGCATACTTGCAGCTATGTAGAGAACTTGGAAAGCCGTCTACAACGGATGGAAGAGCTCCTAAATAGGGTAGGAAGGCCCTTTGTTCATCGCCGTCGGAAGCGCTTACATGCATATAGCTCAACCCCGACGGTGATGTGCTGAAGACGCTCGACCACGGATCTGAAAATGCGCCGTCTCCGTCCGCAGCATCGACCTCGTCCCTCAGGGTACCCCATCTGGCCCTTACACCGTCTAGCCCCGAAGCAGGGGGTGACGAAGACGACTTCAGCGATCATGACGAAATCATGCGGAAGGAACTGATCAACGGCATGTCCAGGCTTTCTATGCAGCCGACCAGTCTTCGTTATCACGGCAAGTCGAGTGGATGGGTTTTCATACAGGCGACCGAGGGCTTCCGACAAGAGTACCTGCGCGACGCGGTGCCAACATCTACTGAGGCGGAAACCAGCTTCCTCCGAAATTCCGGGAAGAAATATGACCGACAACCAGTGAGTAACAACGATCTGGCCGCGCGTATACCCCCCTATTCCTGACGCTCTCCTCCTTAAACGGAAGTGGCTCGAACGCCCCCTCCAGCAGCGGCTCCTGGAGCCAGAATGTTTTCCACCTACGGATCTCATGAACACGCTGGTGGAGAATTACTTCCGACTCTGGAACGACTACACTCCTCTACTACACGAGCCCACGTTCCTGCGGAACATAAAGGACAAGTTGCACCTGCGCGTCCCGGGCTTCGGCGCCACCGTTCTCCTAGCATGCGCACTCGGCGCGCGTCACAGCGACGACCGGCGCGTCCTGCTCGAGCTCGATAACACGGATTCGTGGCAGTCCGCGGGATGGAAGTATTTCCAGAGGGTCGACGACATGCACAAGTCGCATCTGGCCCCTATACATGTCTACGACATCCAGATATGCGCTGTACGCTTTTTAGTTTTACTTCCTTGTGGCAATGGACTAACTGAGCAGCGTTACACAGATGTCGGTTATCTATATGCAGACCACGACCCTGCCTCACTGTAGTTGGATCATCATCGGCCTTGGGCTCCGGCAATCCATGGACGTTGGCGCACATCGCAAAAGCATGTACAAGCCCAAGCCGACGGTAGAAGACGAACTATGGCGACGCGCGTTCTGGTAAGTCTTTGCCCACATCACACGTCCACCGTACTCATGACGAAATATAGGCTGCTCCTTGTGTACGAGTGGGGCGGCAGCTACGGCCTTGGACGTCCACCATGCATCCACGAAGAAGAGTGAGCCCCATGTATCCCCGCTTCTAGTCGGACTATTGATATTTTTCCTCCATAGATACGACGTCGCCTTCCCCACAGAATGCGACGACGAGTTTTGGGAGAACGACGACCCCGAGAAGGCGTTCGTACAACCGGCAGACATGCCATCGAAGACGGCTTTCTGGAATTGCTACATACGGCTATTCAAGGTGATCGCTTACGCAACTAGAACCATCGTACGTTACACAAACGTTCGTAATCCCGCGACCAGCTGATGTGTCTGTCCTTCTCAGTTCTCCATCCGGAAATCTAGAGCACAGATGGTGAATGGAGATCAGCAGTGGGAGGATCGCATCGTTGCAGAGCTTGACTCGGAGCTCAACAGGTGGGCGGATACAGTGCCAGAACACTGTGAGTACCATGCCTCTCTGCTGCACCTAAAATGCATATACTGACGTACCGTGTAGTGAAGTGGGATCCGAACTGCAAGAACGAGCTATGGCTAGGGCAGTCCGCAACGTTGTTCGGGCTTTACTACCAAGTCCAGGTCACCGTCCACCGCTCCTTCATCACATCGCGGCGCGGCTCGCCTCATTCGCTGGCGTCACTCATCATCTGCACGAACGCCGCGCGGTCGTGCGTACAGGTGCTGTACGAGCTGTACTTGCGCATCGGAACGCCGCTTCCTCGGAATTCGGTGAGTCTTTCGCGACGTGAACCGCTTAGGCGGGGCTGAACCGTTGGACAGGGGCCGGTCTTCAACGCAGGCCTCGTGCTGCTCATCAGCATGTGGGGGCAGAGGCGGTCGGGTCGACATGCTGGCGCAGATCGGGACGAGGAGTACATTCGGAAGTGCCTCCAGATGTTGGAGTCCATCGAAAAACAGTATGTGTGACGTCGTTCTGCTTGCGCACCGGTGAGGCTAATCTGTATTTTTAATCAGCAATAACGTCGCGGAGCGCCTCAAGTACGTCTCTTCATCCGCTATCTATCGTGCCGCAGACTGATGTTCTTCTCAGGGATATGCTGCTCAACTTCATGAGTGTCGAGGTGCCCAAGAAACAGCCGTCAGAATCCCGCCCAGGGGAAGAAGCGAACAAGGCCGACCGGAGGGCGGATCCTGCTGCATCGCCGTCCAGCACCCAGGGAGATGACGGGGGCGACCGTATGTCCCGCCCAGAAGAGTCCGGTGCAGGCCTGTACGCGACCCCGGAATCCCTCTCCTCTCCATCCACAGGGCTGTCGTCACAACCCACATCTCCGGACGCGGCATCTCCCGGCCTGACCAACTCCTTCCTCAATGCCCCCATGTTCGGCTTCTCGCCACCACAAAGCCAGGGCTTCCCCCGCCTGCCCCAAGATCCCCTAGGCGGCTCGTTCCTTTCAGATTGGCAGCAACAAACACGACCACAGCAACCCTCTCCATCCGCCCAAAGCATGCCGGGTTTCAACTTCGCGCCATTGGATCCTTCGGCGCCCGCGTGGGGCAGCAGCGCCCGCAGCGGCCAGGGACAGAGCTTCGGCGCCGCAGGCCAGACTATGGCTTCGGGCTCTCAGCAGAACAATGCGGCGCCATATCCATCGTACGGCACGTTCGGCCTCGTGGACAGCGGCGGGGCGTACCCGATGGATATGTCGGACTTCCAGGGTGCGCAGGGCGCGGAGACGGGGAGCACCGACTTTGGGTTTCCTGACTGTGCGTTCGTGGACGACACCATGACGATGTGGGCGACTGCCCCGGCGTCCTTCGGGTAAGTGCACCTCCTCATGCAGCATACTTCCGCGCTGACGCTCATGGTTGTGTTTAGGTGGCAAGATTGGGAATCATACTTTAATACGGTCAACACCCAGCAGTCTCCGCCAGCCAACTAGCCCCGTTTCTGGCGCGAAATACATATTCAAGCTCGTGTGATAAACCGGACAGTACTGGTAACATCGTTAACTCTAGAGACGTCGTCGATCCCCAGCTATCGTGTTTCTATTGTGTATGTATATGTAGTCTATGGCTCTGTCTAGTCTCACTTCTATCGAATTGCTGTTCCCGACCTTCACCTCGTCGCATCGTCCGCTACAAGTTGCGGTCAGCGACGCTGACTCTCCGAAGTCGACATCGGGATGCCGGGCCGGCCTCCTCGACACCCGTCGCGTCAGGTCGCGTCGCGGCCCGTGTACCTTGCACTCCTTCCTCCCTCTCCTTCTGCTGCTCCTGGTCCCCCTCCCCCGCTATCTTTGCAGCATCTCACTTTTGTGCACCTAAATCCTCTATAGTAAGCCCAGAAGGGGTACCATCTCTTCTGAGGGACACACACGGCAGCCTTGTGAGGCACCTCCTGAAGCAGTATCTTCAAACTGCACAACCACGACGGGCTCGGTAAATCCAACTCTCCACTGCCTGCACTGTACCTTTGTATATCAGCCGCGCTTGATACTGGGAGACTCGCCGTACCTTACTGGACTTGGAGGCCTCTCTGAATGCTACCCAGTTCAAACCGCCGCCTTTCACTCAACAACCTCGGCTCTCCTCTTTTCAACCTGACTCTGCCAGACGTGTATTCCGACTCCCGCGAGCATGGGTATGGTGGCCCGACGCGACATGTACGTCTTCCTCGAACTACCTCGCATGGCGGAGGGTCTATCGCGAAAAGCGAGGATGGCGTGCGGTGCGTCGTCGCGGGCAGGGAATGTGAGTAGGATCCTTCCACGTTATGCTCTATGTGCTGAGAAAATGTGCGGCCATTCCAGCCCTCCGCATCCTACGCATGTCGGAAGCATCCATATCCGGGTCCTCCACTCCTACTGAGCACAAGTCGGTGACCGGACGAGGCGGACATCGGATCGAGTCATCGCGCAACTTCTGGGACTCCAGTGGACTGAAGGTCGATAGCTCAAGCACAGATGTTGCGTGGTGTCATGGCGGTAAGTGGATCTTTTGCAGCCCCTCGGCGCGAGTCCTCACTGCCCGCGCAAGCCTTCAGCAACAAGATACTCACGAGTGCGCGGAACGGCGAGCTCATCATGTGGGATCTGAACAAGAATGGCCTCTCCAAGTACGGTAAAACCCCCCTGTCGTATCAAATACTGCCAATAGACTTCTAAATATTTGCACGCGCAGAGCGGCGAACGCGGGACCACGCTAGGTCAATCCATGTGCTGCACTACTCCCCTATTCTACAGTCATACTGCATGACCGGCTCCGCGGACGGAGACCTTCGAATATGGGTGCGCTCGAACGACCATTCATCACGTTTAAGTCTTGAA
This sequence comes from Trametes versicolor FP-101664 SS1, assembly GCF_000271585.1. Taxonomy (NCBI): domain Eukaryota; kingdom Fungi; phylum Basidiomycota; class Agaricomycetes; order Polyporales; family Polyporaceae; genus Trametes; species Trametes versicolor. The sequence goes on from NW_007360326.1 coordinate 2,356,838, forward strand.
TGTGTGCACAGGACATACGAGACCTGACAAGATCAATAATGCGAATACACCACCCTGCTGCCGTCCGAGCGGTCGCCTTCTCGCCCGTGTCATCGCAGTCGCGACACGTCGTTGCTGCACTGGATAACGGCAGCATATATCGGTGGGACTTGAATATGGGTCAACGCGGGCAGCTCGATCGCATCCCCGTCGCCCATTCGGGACCTATACTGTCCATTGACTGGATTCCGCCATCCTCCACGACTGCGACTACGCTCCCTTCGACGCGTCAATCGACCTCTAGCACGTGGTACGGAGGCGCAATCGAGGAGATTCTCCCGTCAGCGCCCATTGCCGGTGGTGCCTCTACAGCAGAAAGCGATAACACTAGTCCAGGATGGATAGTCAGTGGTGGCATGGACCGCTGCGTCAAGGTCAGCACCCTCGATTCCTTTCTGTGCGCATACACTGACTAGTAGTGACTAGGTTTGGGACCTCACGACACCCACATCCCGGTCGCGCACAGCTCATCAACCTAAGTACACGCTGCACACGTCATTTCCTGTGCGCAGAGTGCTCTGGCGCCCGGGATATGAATGCGAACTCGCGGTGGTTTCAAATGCGGACTTTGGCGCAGGTACAGACTTTGGGCATGGCTCGCTGCCTACGGGACCATCCTCTGCCAGCGTCGGTCTTGGCTCTGGGCTTGCAACTGCATTGTCCAGTCCACGTCTCACATCAACCCATCTGGGTGGAGCTGAGACTCCCGGAACTCCAGACGACCGGGCAAAGTCTCTCACAAGGTCGGATGGGAGCGACCCCGTAGAGATATGGGATGTGAGGCGAGGTTTCATCGCGAAGTGGATAGTGAACGGTTCTGCTGTAGAGGGCGGTGTTACCGGTAAGCTATCAGGTTAGTTTGTATCTTTATCAAGCCCATCTAACCTGGGTTCGCAGATATCGAGTTTGGGGACTCGCATTCGCTGTGGGCGGTGCATCAATCCGGGACGTTTTCCCAGCTGGACTTGCGTCAGTCAAGGAAGCCTCTTGATGCGATTCCGCGTTCCGCAATCTCATGGAATACGACGGGAGCCATCGCCTTCGTTGCAGATCGACCGAAACGATGGGAGCTGCCTTACGACGACATGTATGCCATCAGCTTACGAGTGCTCAACGCATGCTCACATTTGGGACAGTGACCCAGAGGCCGTCAAGGACAAGACGCCGGTCAAGGGCTTGGGGGACGCGCCGTATCACCCATCGACGCAGAGCGTTGGCGCATTTGTCCCCGAAGGCGCTGAAGAAGACCTGGACATGATAGAGAAGCTCGCGCGTGGTTACATCTACGAGGGCAAGGAGAAGCGCCTGATATGTGCCCACAATGCCGAAGTAGGTCTTTGCGTGATTCTGTCAGTCTCAGTGTTCACCCTGAGTAGGTTGCGCTCGACGTCGGTGCTCACGACGCAGCTCAAACATGGCTACTTCTTGAGTCGCTCCTGACCGATCTCGTCACTCCTCCAACGCCGCCCCTCTCACCACTACCTATCACTAAAGCGCCACTTCCTCATTCCACATCTGCGCCCGCTGCGATACCGACGATAAGTTCAGTCGGATCGGGTACCCCGCTGCCACAGCGGTCGGTGACCGTCGACCCATCGCTATACACCAAACAGAAGGACACTAGTCCAGGCTCGCGCTCAAAGTACAGCGACGAGCGGTATAACCGCTCGACCTCAGGCCACCGTTCGCCGCACAAGGGCACCCCGACCTCCTCCACGGCTTCGTCTCCACGCAAACCAAGCACAGGGCTACCGAATGTTCCCGCGTCCATCTTTGCGCGGCGCGAGTCTGGCGCAGGCCTCCCTCCTCCTATGCGACCGCGCTTGCCTTCTTCCTTCCGCCGGCCTTCGTTTGGCACGCAAAGCATGCTCAGCGGACACAGTGAAAGCCCGAGCGCCGAGAGCATTCGCAACAGTCTACGGCATGTGGGCGAGGGCGCGCTCGATGACTCAGACTCCTCCGAGGGCTCGAGTGACCACAACGGTACCGAGGGTGGCGACGAACCGCAGGCGAACAGCGATCATGAGGTCGAGATACCGACGCCTACATCGGCCACATCGGCATCCTCATCGTCGCGCGCCCCAAGTGCGAGTGCTGCTTTCCTACACCGGAGCACGACGGCAAACCCAAGCCCGCTCTCGCGTGTGGCGGGAAAGCAGACGTGGACGGAGGATGAGAAGGAGGACGAGGACACACCCTCGCCTGCGTCTACGCCCGAGTCATCTGGGGGCGAGGAGGACGAGTATGGGTACGACGCAAGTGGGGATGAGCACGCGCTCGCGTTCATGTCCGCCTCTACATCTGCCTTCCCCTCTCGCCGGACCTCGATGGTGCGCATGCCTCGCCGCCCCTCGGCGCGCAGCACCACGCGGAGCCGGAGCTCGACCGTCGCCTCGCTCGCAGTCGCCACCACTGTGCCCGCGTCCAGCCCCATCCCCGCCCCGCCGCCCTCTCCTCAGATGCCCAGCCGACGCCGCTCAGTCGCGCGACAAGAGTCGACAAGTACAATCCGCACGGTGACCGTTGAAGCGCCGCCCGCGGGACGCACGGACGGCGGCTTGTGGCGCGACGAGACCGTGCGCGACCTCTCGGGCGGGCGGGCAGCGTCGATCCGGCACGCGCGTGCGCGCTCGGAGGCGCGCTCTGCCGATCTCTTGCTGGACCCGGAGCGGGTGGGGACGGGCGATGCGGGCGCCGGTGTGCAAACGCCGCATAGCTCTGGTCGGACGAGCAGCGACCAAACGAAAGCGGCGGTGCGGGAGGCAGAGGAGAGGATGCGGCAGCTTGGGTGGGAAACGGTGCGAGAGCGGTTTGAGCAGTACACTGATCAGGTACGGTTTCGCTATATTCTATCTGGGTTCGAGAAATTGAAAGAGTTGCAGGGCGATATCATCATGTGCGCGGTGATGGCGCTAGTGGTCGCCGAAGAGCTCAAGATTTCAAAGTCCCGAGTTGCTCGTTTTGTCGAGGCTTATATCGGTGAGTAGCATCGCGCGGCCACGATCAAGCAGAGCCTGAAGTGTCTTGCAGAGATCCTCAGTCGCTTGCGCCTACATACCTGTGCGGCGTATCTGCGCAAGTTCTCACCGGTTGAGGATGTAGCGGCCACTACTTCGGTGAGACGGATGCAACCTTTCAATTCCTGACACTGCGCTGACACTGCGCTGACACTGCGCTGACACTGCGCTGACGCACTCTAGCTGCACACTACCGTGTATACCGCATGTGCTAAGTGTCGCAAAGCCATTCTGCAGCCTGCAGGGCCTTTAACTCGCGGTGGAAAACCCTCGGGGAGCTATGCCTACTGCTCCAGTTGTCAGAAGAACGTCGCCAAGTGTTCAATCTGGTGAGACGCTGCGTTTCGCTCCCCGCATCACCAAGGCTAACTCGCCGTTCAGTCACCTTCCAGTACGGGCGCTGATGTTCCAGTGCCCAGTATGCCTGCACGGCGGCCACCAAGACTGCATCCGCGCGTACTACGTGCGACGCCCTGCCGACGAGCTATCCCCGCCGCCCCAGCCCGCCGGCCTCGCGTCCCTCCGCATCGGCCGCAGCTTGGAGGCAAACCCGCCACGCGGGCGCGCACAGTCGCGGGCGGGGTCGACGCTCACGGGCGATGGGGACTCGGACGATGGCGCGAGCGTGCAGGGCGAGGGCACGACGGGGAGCTTGAGCAGCGCGAAGGGCGTGGTAGTATCGTCGAACATGGTGCTTGGGCAACCGTGCGCGGCGGGGTGCGGGCACCATTGTTGGGCGGTGCACGATAAGGTGTATCCTATATGACATACGGGTGTTGTACGTGTCGGTAGTTGGACCGAGTGTAACCTCCTTTCGTGCCAGGATTCCGCGCATCGTCGTTTGCTTTGGCTGGGTGTACAAACAAGGCCAAATTGAACATCAGCTTACCGCGTTTCGAATCCACTGGCACCCCGAAACGTTCCTCATTGTCCTCGCTGAGGCTTTCCTTGCCCTCCCCGCCATCGTCCTCCCAGAATCCCAGTGATTCGCGCTTTGAGTATCGCGACGATGGTGGAAATCGTCATCCCGATCTTCACCGTCATCGACGGGCAGGTTATGCATGACATAACAATGAATACTGTCGAATCGACGTCCACGATCGGGGTACTTGTAAGGACCCTGGTCCTTGCCGGACAGCAAGCGGCCCCGGCGACTGCGACATTTCGTCTTTGGAAGGTGCGCCGCTATCGAGCATTATCTCCTACACCACCTCATCCTTTGACAGCCAACTTGGCGCCTCACGTCTTCTGGGAGAAAGGACTTGCGTGATCGCGTGAAAACGGACCTCGACCACCTGAGAGAGTGCTGTGTATGCATCTCGGACGCTGAGTGGCGGAATCGACCTGTCAGCGACCTTGGACTTATCGATGTGAACTCTCAATCCGGCAGTCGTCAGGCGAAGACGAGGGCTCTCATCTTCGAGCGCTTTGAAGTGCAGGAAGACGACGAGGACACAGCCTCTGAAACAGAAGGAGAGGATGAAGTGATTAGCGAGCTCCATAAAGGTCGGTGCCTTCCAACGACATCACGATACATTTTCTGACGTGTAGGAGGACCCAGAGTTCAAGAAGGCGCTCCGCTTGGGCAAGTCTGGAACGCCGTCCAAAAATGCCCAGCCACGACAGTACAGAGAATATCAAGCGGGTCCGGCACCCATTCTCGACGGACGTTACGCTTTGTCTCCCAACCCCGTCACCATGCCCGTCGAGCTCTTCCATTCCGCCTTTGCCACCTTCCTTGCTATCGCCGGCGACGACACTCGACAGCCCTCCGAAGATGTAATCGATGGGACAGTCAAGCTGATGAAGACTGCGTCACAGATAGGGACCAGCGAGGCTCTTCGCCAACCCGAATCATCGCAAATTCTGACACAGCTTCTCGACTACCCGGTGATGCAGAGTTTGAATCAGAACAGAACTGTGGCAGACCATGTTATCGTCCATAGTCGCTTAGTCGACCCCAAGGGATCCGCACTGCTTTGTGTGTGCGAGGAGAAGTTGGAGATAGGGAGCAGCGGCGATGCCACCGTGCAGGGCTCCTTCTCGTACATCCAGCACTGGGCTCAAGAGAATCTGAAGGTAGAACACCGTGATACTGTGCTACGCTGCAAACTGGACTGACATACACTCGACAGGCCTTGGCGAGTGCGTGCTGTGCACCATCCTTCATCATTGCTCTCTCCGGTCCCTGGGTTATCGTGCTCGGAGCCATCTTCACCACCCGGGCGATCGTCCAACGCCTCACGGACTATATCTGGATGGGCCACGCCCGCGAGCTGGACGACGCGCATGCGTTCCGCCTCATGCGCGTGTTCACGGGTCTGCGCGCGGGCATAGCGTCGCTGCGGGAATTCTACGAGGCCCCCGAGCTGAAACCCACGAACCGGTTCTGTCCACTGGCGACCGAATGCACGGAGGAGAAAGACGGCACTAACACAAAGCTCAGCTTCCGCTACATTCGCCCTCTCAAAGTAGGTGACCCGTCCAACGTCGCCTTCCTCGCCGTAGACAATCAGGACAGCAGCAGACGGCTCGTGGTTAAGTTTGCCGAGCGCTACGGCGAAGACGCGCACCGCAGTCTTGCAGCGGCGGGCTTAGCTCCGCGCCTGCTGTATTGCGGACCTATCTGGCCGGACAGCCCCGCGAGGGACGGCTGTGGGTCTCGCAAGATGGTAGTGATTGAGTACATCAAGGGCAAGTCCGCGCACGAGCTGTATGGCTCGTGCGCGCTGCCCGGGGCCGTGCGCCAGGCAGCCCGCACTGCTGTCGAGCATCTCCACAGGGCAGGCTTCGTCTTTGGTGATCTGCGCCCACCGAATCTCATGATCGAAGACGGGGAGGAAGACGAGGACTTAGAGAGGCGCACGAAGTTGATCGACTTCGACTGGGCGGGGCGGGCAGGCGCAGTTCGGTATCCCCTACACCTTTCGCAGGGGATCCGCTGGGCACCTGGGGTGGCGGACTATGCGCTAATCACAAGGGAACATGACCTGTACATGCTCGACCAGCTATCCGTACTGCGTAATGATGTTATTATTTGAGCCCTATCTAATGTTGAGCGTGGTTCGAAATTGTTCATCGTTTATAATTCAGTAGCTCATTCACGGAGTTGCTAGCTACTCAGAGACGGAGGGCTTTTTTGTGAGCCCACATATGTTAGTGTTGGAATCGCAACAAATTCGGAAACATACTATTCAGTAGCCGGGGATGCAGTGCACTGCCAGGGAGGTCACTGCAGTGGGAGGTTTCGGATGCACTTCCCTTTCCTAAACGCTCCATTCCCACTCCCCGCGCCCCCAACTGCAGATGACCTCTTGAATCTCTCACCTCTCACCCAGTCGCTCCTTTATCTTCTCTCTGCACTCGTCTTTGCAACGCTTAGTGGAGCAGCATGTCTTCGTCTCATTCTGCCGAATCTTCCTCCTCCGAACCCTCTCCGGCACGCGGGCCCGCGAACACCAAGGGTCTCCTCGTTCTGCTCCCGGACAGGATCAACATAGAGGAAGAGGCACAGTTCTACGACGACATCGTCGACGTGAGCGATCGCGCCCATTTCCGACTGTTCCGCTGAGCTCACCGACGTTGCGAGGCAGAGCGCGAGCACCGTAGAGGGCGACTACCCATTCGACCAGGACGACTCGCCCCCGCTCTCGCCGCACGAGGCGCCGTCGATCTTCTCGCACGACATCTGGCTCGGGGACAACTCGGGCGAGAGCCAGGCGTTCGCGCGCAACGTCGAGATCGCGGGCTGGACGAGCGTCGGGGACAGGCAGGGCGGCGCGTACGTCGGTGAGTGCACCAGTGATCCCCCACCCTTCCTTCCCCGCACCTGCGGCCCTGGCGCGAAGCGTGCTGAAACCCGCGCAGTGTACGACTGCGTGATCACGACGAAGGAGGGCCTCGGCATACACGCGCTCAAGAGGTACAGCGCGTTCGCGCAGCTCTACGCCCGCCTACGCGCGACGCTTCCTGTAAGCCCACAAAGTTCCTGTACACTCATCGCAAGACCTCGCTCATGTGCGGCCCAGGCAAGCCAACAGTCGTATATCCCCTCTCTGCCCCCAAAGGCACCCCTTGCGAAGTTCCGGCCTGCATTCCTCGACCGGCGCCGGCGGTTACTCCAGCACTGGCTCTCGGCGATCCTCCTCCACCCGGAGATGGGCGGCTGCCAGGCGGTGCGGGAGTGGGTCATGGACAGGACATGACAGGGCCCTCCGGTCGGTTTGCTTTCGTCGTTTTCCAGCGTTATACCATTTGCTTTTCTCCTCAGAGGTCGGTTCCACGGTGCCCGTCTCAGGGCCGCGAGCGCGCGTCGATAAGCCACGACAGAAGATAGCATTGCAGGACAAGCACGACATCTATGACAACAAAATGTGCAGACGGATCACAGCTGTGACAGCGATAACAATACGGAGGTGCGTTTGCGTAGGCAGTACAGCTATTGCCGAAATCTTTGGACCGGCGCTCCGAGCTCCGCAACTCGCGAAACGCGCGAAACCGACGCAAACAATTCGAGATGTGTAATAAATTGACCACGCGTGCACAACCACTCTTCGATAGAAAATAACTATGTACATGCATGGAGTAGACATGGGGCTACACGAATATGTCATCTTTAAGACGAAAAGCGACCAGACCGATGAGTGGCGACTTGTGAGGGAAAACCCGCTTTTACGGGACCAAAAGTGCTCCAATTTGGAATCAAAGGGGCTGTGGTAGTACGCGTTCCTTCCAGGCAGACCCCTACACAGTTTGGAAGCATTAGAGCGCGAATTACGACTACCGTGGCCAACATAGGCCGACACGTAGCGGGAGTGAATTAGGCGCCCGATATACAGCAGGAGCTCTGGCGTGTTCGGACGACCTCTCAGCGAGAACGGCTTAGATTGTCTCAAAACGTGGAGCGCATGTATAGGACATGCATGAGTACGTTGTCCCAAGAGGATTTGCGATGAAACCTCCAACCTGTACGTAGATTAACCCAATTCACTCAAAGGTGTTCATATAGTCGTATCTCGAGTTATATCCAATTCATTGTCCTAAAAAAGTGGGTAGTCGTGAATTTACATGTCTACTGCACCTCCGTGTGCCCTTTTTTTCGGGACTAAAGCTGATGCACGCAAGTTTATGGCCAGGGCTCCTCGGGGCTCCTCCTGGGTCTCGGGCGCCTACTTTGCTGCCTCTACGTGTCGGCCTATGTTGGCTACGGTGGTCGCAATTCTCGCCCCAACGCTTCCAAATTGCGTCGAGAGTTGCCTCTAGAAGATATATACAGGCCTCACTCGTCAAACCGACAATCCAAGCACTTTCGGTGCCGTAAAGACGATTTCACCCTCACAAGTCGTCGCCCATCGGTCTGTTCACTTTTCGTCTTAGAAATGACATATTCGTGTAGCCCCATGTCTACTCCATGCATGCACATAGTGATTTTCTATCGAGGAGTGGTTGTGCACGCGTGGTCAATTTATTACACATCTCGAATTGTTTGCGTCGGTTTCGCGCGTTTCGCGAGTTGCGGAGCTCGGAGCGCCGGTCCAAAGATTTCGGCAATAGCTGTAGAAGACGTCGATGTGCTTGGTACTTTCGAACGACACTGAGGCTCTCTCCACCGACATATCAAAGAAGCGGGTAGGCAACGCCTTCTGGATGTCGTCCCTGTCTCGCCGTGCAGAATTGTCAGCCGAGACGTACCAGACACCCCACTACCACAAAAGAAATAACTCACAGCATCGTCCGCGCGAGCTCCCATCCCGGCGCGAGTTCCTGCAGTCGCTCGAGGTGGCCGCTGATCTCGTCCAGCAGCGCCGACATCTGCTCTCCCGCAGCGCGCCCGTCATTCTCCCCTGCGTTCTCGCCATGCACCCTGATAAGGTCCCATAGCTGCACGAGGAGGATACCGATGGCAGAGGACAGAACGTGCAGGAATGTGACGACGTCGCCGGAACCCCGGCGGAGCTGTGCGTGCGCGATATCCGCGCTGGCTCGGGAGGCGTTCAGATAGAGTGCGCGTGCCTTTTGTGCAGCTGTGGACGGGAACGGTGACTTGATAGCGAGGAATGGGCGCTGGATCAGTGCTTGCAAGAGGTGGTACGTTGTGAACAGAGTGGCGGCCTGGGAGGCGGACGGCGTGTCGTCCATGTCGGGTTTCCATCGTACTGCAACGCACGATCAAATTCTGGGACAAGAGAGGAGACGGACGGACGTACGGTGCGCGGGCAGCTCGTCGACCCATTTGAGCAACATCCCGTTCAGTTGCTCTGCGACTGCCTCTTTCCATGGCATGTCCGGCGAAACGAATACGCTTTGCGGCCTCCGCGGACTGTACTAAGGGCATCATAAGACGAGTTAAGGGATCGGTTGGGGCAAGACTTACCAGTGTTCTCAGTGCAGTGGCAGCAATATGGCTCAACTTGATCCAGCAAACGAAGCCAGCGATGAGCGATGGCTTGTCTCCGACCTGGTGAAACGCATCGTCAGGCGCACTGGCCTCCCAGTACTCGTCGTCCACCTCGAGCGGCAACTCGAGGTCCAAACTGTCATCACGCTTTAGGTCCACCCCGAGCAGCAGCACGCATGCGAAACACGGACGCACTCTTCCTCGCGGGCGTAGTATGGCTTGCCGAGGAGCATGCTCCCGAAGCGGTCGAGCGCGACGAGGTGCCAGTACGCACGCTTCCAGAGCTCGTCCTCGACCGTCGGTGTGCGCCCATACGTCTGCCGCCGGTGCAGGCCCATGTCCTGCGTCTTCATCAACCCTGCGCTCAGCCAGAACCAGGCCGCGTCCGCAGCGACCGTCCCGCGAAGGTATTGGCTCAGGAGCTGCGCGGACGTCGAAGAAGCTGAGTCGGCGGCGGCGGGTCGTGACTCGCGAGGGGACGTACCACAAGCGTCTGGATCTCACAGAGCTCCGGAAGGACCAGCAGGCCGCTTTGCATCTCCGTGATCGCTGCGGATGCCACTGCGTCGAATTCATTCTGTGAGTCTGCGCCTGTCAACGCCTCTGCACGCACTCACTGATCGTGACAGAGACGTATTGCCATCCAGGCAGCGACGTGAGTGCGTCAGGGCCGCTCCCCTCGGGCGCGGACTGCGTATCGCTCGCCAAAAAAGAAGTCCAGCGGCTGGCGAGTCCGAAGACGGCCATGCATACGCAGGCGAACCACACGCTGCGCAGATGCAGTTTATCGCGCCACTGGCGCTCGAATGTCGGTCGATGGAGGAGCTGCGACGGCGTGCATTGTTAGTTTTGTCTGTATGTCTAAGCTGCGGCGAGAGAGCCGTCAGTGGCGTCTACTGACTGGAAAGGTCACATGTTCGTGCAGGAAGAACAAGCGGATGAGCTCGTCTGCCAAGTCGTCCGGAGGAAGGGCAGACAGGATGGTGTCCGGAACATCAGCGATGTCATAAATGCGTCCGAGGCGAGTTTCCCACTGATTGTCAAATGTGTCAGATACGTCGACACCCACGCGGTTTCTGAGGCCTTATCAAGCACGCACCGGGAGCAAGCGATATAACTCAGGGCGGTCGAGTTTCGACAACAGAGGCATCGGGGGCGCGGATGCCGTAGCGGGTTGGGTGCTACCATCGGCGATGCGCATCGCGGCCAGCTCGCGCTCGATGATTTCCATGGTGGTAGAAATGAGGCTGATGGAGCTGCTCTTGCCCTGGAAGCGGAGTTGGTGCTCGTTCGGGGCCAGCGCGGAGGAGGATTCGAGGCCGCGCGAGGTGAGCCGCGTCCCTTTGAAAAGGGCGACTTCGACCTCGTCTGGGTCCTCGGACTCTCCGCGCGTGGTGAATTGGCAGAGCGGGTGGGCATCCTCAATCTGGAGCGGGATCCCCGAGCCTTTTTGCTTTTTCTGAGAGCTCGATGGGCGCGAGAATCCTGCGTTTTCCCTAACTGTTTGCACAGGGGACGGCCCGAGTTCAGCGGTAAGATCCAGCTCGGGCCGAAGCTATGTTGCACAAGTCAGTAAGAAGTCCGATATACAGGGACGCATACAATTCACTCTTCTAAGCAGACTTTCCGCCACATCTATACGTCCTTCAAGGGCGGCTATGTAGCTGTACATCTGTAAGCTCTAGAATTTGAGTTTATTCACATGGGAGGGGCTTACGCCTTCGGTATCCCCCGTGGCTTCGAATCGTCTCTAACAGCGGCGGGTCAGCGCAGAAATAATGACAAGGATGAGGCCACCCACAGATACTTGCACGTTCTCGCGCTTGCCTCGCAGGAGCTGCATATGTGGTCCTTTCTCTGCGGGCCGTCGCACTTAGCCTTGCGTTTCCGGCAGTGGTCGCACGCCCGCTCGACCTTCCGGAGCTTGCTTCGGTTCCCCAGGTCGGAGGTGTCGACACGGTAGCTAGACTGCGCTTGCGAGACGGTCCATTGAGCGGGCTGTGGCGGGACAGGATCGTCGCTCCCGAGGCTGATGACCGGCGGGTACCATCCGTTGGCTTGGTGGGCTGTACTTGGGCCGGCCATGAGTGCGTGCATAAAGAGGACTAGTCGGGTGCAGCCTCTCTTGCTCGGGGAGACAGAGATTATATGGAACTGCGGCGGGGCATCGTGCGGGGCTCGAGGAGTCTTAACGTAAGGCCACGAGACGGTAGCGCGTTGGGCGCCTGCCCTTGCTGCGAACTTCGAAGAGATCCTCGCGGGATTCCCCCCTGGACACTCATCCGGTGGGTTCGCGAGCCTGATGGACACATCCAGAAGTTGCGCCAGCCCACATTCCCGCCCACGATCCCGAGGACGGCAACATCCATTGGCGCGTAATGACCGTGCGATCCGGGCGAGTGAAGGCCGATGTGGTCATTTGAATATCGTGCCGCGGGCTCGTTGATGTTGACCTGCCGTCGCCACCACTCATCACGGAATGACGTCCACACACACCCATTCGGGGGGAAACCTGCCGGAAGTCTAAAGAAATGAGTGGTCCGGAGAGATGCCAGCCGATGGAGGTCGTACGGTGCTAGGACGTCCGAGTCCGTCTCTTCGACTTCTTTGGATGGGTTGGACACAGCCACTGGCCACGTGTGTACGAGCCGCTGTAAACGCGTTGAACTGTCATTCTGATACCTGACATACGAACATTGAGTCCACTCGAAAGCGACAGAGGGTTTTGACCAGGCTCTTTGTTCGCGCGTCACGCCACGTGCGGGGACATCTCCCAGCCCTTCTCTCCCACTCTCACCCATGCGAAGTCGTCCGTGAACGCGACCGTGCGTAGGGAGGGTGCGTGTGCTTGCCATGTCTTCAGCCAGTAGAGTTGTCTAGCGTGGTCCTTGGCGAAGTCGAAGAGGAAGCTCGCGTTCTCCCTCTTGCGGCGGACGTCGGAGATGCGAAAGATGTGCAGATGAGGCGTATGCGCGAAAAGCTCCTCACCGAGACGTTCGAGCATAATCTCCTGCATCGTTAGAGCGTCAGACTAGGACGAGAATGAGCGGGTAACGAGAGACTCACATCTTCCAGAGCTACGTAGAGGATGAGCACCAAGCGATTGAAGCTCGCCATGTACGGCCCTCCATCGTCTACGAGGTCCCTCCATCGGAACACGCCCGCCTCGATGGTAAGATCGCGCACCGGCCCACCAGATTGCGGGAGGCTCCGGAGCGCTCGGGCCACGACCGGCCAGGCGGAAAGCGTTGTCCAGTAGTTCTGCGGCGACCAGCTGTTGAGCGCCACTTTGCGAATGAGACGGCCATCGCCAGACGAATGTGGGGGCAGAAAGGCAGGTAAGACGCTGGGAGTACAGCGTAGCTCTTGCAGCTGCGGGTAGTCCGTGGCCAGAAGGGCTCGGATAGCGTCTTCCAGCTGGAGTTGTACGGCATAGGCACCGATGTCAACTCCATTCGTCAGATGATCGTATACCGCGAGGGATAGTAGTGTAGGCATTTTGGGAAGCGAGCCTGAGAGTAACACAGATAAGTCTATTCCCAGTGCCTGTAAAAGTGGCCAGGAAGAGGCCGGGTCGAGGAGCGCAAGGGTTGAAGTTGGCGAACCGGGTCCGAGCGGGAGCATGAGCGAGAGCGAGCGTAGCTGAGTAGAGTAGAGTGGGCCATAAGGAGTCGTTGTAAATAGACAAACAGAGGCAGCGAGTCCACCGTGACATCGCGCAGGTCCAGCTTTACGCAAGATAGCTTCGGGCAGATCGGAATGTGCATGTAGAAAGTCTTCGGGGGTAGAAAGCACGACAGGATATTCGTTTGGAGCGTCCAGCTTAGGTGTGAGGGCACTGGTAGAGGCAGCTGTACTTAGTAGTTGCAAAGGGTGAAGTCGGAAGGGCTCGAAGAGAAAACGGTCAGTGTCTCGCTGGTATAAGGCATATATACCGGGAGTTTAAAGTTCAAGCCACTGGCATCTCACCTAGAACCTAACGGTATAAACTGCACAGTCCATTCGGAAACACAAGTACAGCGAAGAATCAGCGAAGCAATCTGAGTGAAGTCCAGTAGGAAATGACGTAGACCGCTAAATAAGCGCCTGCAGTCGCAGGAGGTTGTGGCGATCAAAATGCGGCTATTGCTGGTTAACCCACCTCCGCCTCCTCATCCCAGTTGTTCCCGTCATTGTCTGTAAGAACAAGAACACGTTGGCTTTACATTCGATACCTGTAATGATATATAAGGTGTGTAGAATAATGAATTCAAGCGACGTCGCAGCACATTTGAACATAACCCCGCAATACAAGCCCAGCTGAAAAACTAAAGTTCGGTTACTATTCCCTCCTGTCGCTCACGCCGGGACATCGATCTTCTTCCACGAAGCGCGGGAGGAGATGTCTTTCCACCATCTGACATATTTAGTCAGATGACTCGTAGCAGGGATGGCGCGGAAACTGCTCACCGGGTGACATTCGGCCACCGACCCGAGATGAGGAAGTCGATGCCCTGCGTCTCAAGGAGCGCGCCATAGGGCAAGTGGAAGAGGTCGGCAAGGGTGACATCCTGATGTCAGACGACAGAATTTGCAGCAATGTGAGTCTCGATATCACCCTTCGCTATCGCTACTCACGTCGCCCGCCAGGTACTTTGTCTTTCCCAGGATGACATCATCACAGATTTGACCGCGATCTTGCAATGTGATATAATCCAGCTAAAATGCACTTGCAATCGGTTGTAAGGTACCCAATGATCTCTACTTTGGAATCCGTCATAATATCACTCGGATGACGTTGAGCCCCTTACAACTGTCGCGATTATTCCAAAAGCCCCAAATATTCCAAAGTTTCCAATCATCCTGCGCGCAGACAAGGTGCATGATGCTAGCATATTTCCTGATTTCCAATCCGGATCGTACTATGCACGGTAGATGCAGGGGAATCAAATGATATATATTCCAAGCCAAAAACATACATGCAACTGGACGTTGGTGCTACTATGCATACGCGCTACTGGTACTACGATATGTGCTACGAGACGCGCCCCGCCATGCGAGATAGAAGACCGCGAGACCAGACAGCTAGATAGCCTTCATCAGGAG
>NW_007360326.1:2371440-2373518 GCF_000271585.1 Trametes versicolor FP-101664 SS1
CATCACAGATTTGACCGCGATCTTGCAATGTGATATAATCCAGCTAAAATGCACTTGCAATCGGTTGTAAGGTACCCAATGATCTCTACTTTGGAATCCGTCATAATATCACTCGGATGACGTTGAGCCCCTTACAACTGTCGCGATTATTCCAAAAGCCCCAAATATTCCAAAGTTTCCAATCATCCTGCGCGCAGACAAGGTGCATGATGCTAGCATATTTCCTGATTTCCAATCCGGATCGTACTATGCACGGTAGATGCAGGGGAATCAAATGATATATATTCCAAGCCAAAAACATACATGCAACTGGACGTTGGTGCTACTATGCATACGCGCTACTGGTACTACGATATGTGCTACGAGACGCGCCCCGCCATGCGAGATAGAAGACCGCGAGACCAGACAGCTAGATAGCCTTCATCAGGAGCACCAAGCGAGCGAGGCAACGAGCGAGGATGGCCGCGTGGCGAAGACAGCCGGCGATAGCCACAGTGAGGCAAGCAAGGAAGACACGGAGCCCCAGCCCAGAAACCCAGCATTCAAACACGGTACGAGCGCGTTGCCAGGGGGAGGGGCCAGCTAGAAACCCGCTAGGAGCCTGAGTCCAAGTGAGCCAGTCAAAGACGAGTCCGAAGTACCAGTCTGAGTGCCAGCAGCTAGACGAGAATTCGAATGGTCCAGTTCCCACAAGACACGAGCCCGAGATCTAGTACAAGGCTGAGAGTGGCGACAACAATATTTTACGGAGACAAGAGACAGAAAGGAGAGGCCGCAGGCCTCGAGGATGGGAGAGGGAGTGAGAGAGGAGCGAGAGAGAGGGCGCGAGAGTTGCCCGTCACTAGGAGACTGAGATTCAAGCTCCGCCGAGGAACTGTACAGAACGTCCGATGGTTGCACGAGGTCCCGGTAAAAACGAGCGCGCGAATTGTAAGTGGTTGGCCAGAGATTGCAATGGGTTGCAAGATGGGCGCAAGGATTGCGCAGGTTGCGAGACCCTTGCAAGAGTAGTGCAATGATTGCGGCGCTCCTCACCGAGAACGAGATTAGATCAGGATTCTAATACGTTCTTACAACGGAAATCCTTATCACGCTTACCATTTGCCCGCCTTTTTTGTGATGATCGTACGCGTACAGCTTGCCTTCAAGCGTGGTCTTCAGGCGCTCCACGAGCGCAAGGTCGGGCTCGGCACCCCACGTCCTATACAAGCCACCGCCACCATGAACATCTGCCCATAACACGGCGTACCCGTGCGGAACTTACTTCTTGAACAGGTTTTCCATTGCAAGCCCTGAAGCATACACGTCGAAGTTGCTCGTCTCGATACTGGCCGCCTGCTCGAACAGCGCCGTCTTCTGCAAGTCCGCCGGGTCCGGGATGAGCGTCCCGATACCTCCGTACTTGAGCGCGAGGTAGCGCGCGATCGCGCGGCTCTCGTACAACTTGAAACCGTCGTCGTTGATGTATGGAACCTGCCCGAACGGCTGCACCGCGAGGAACGCGGGGGACTTGTGCTCGCGCTTCGACGCGTCGATGTGCACGAGCTCGTACGGAACGTTGAGCTCCTCGAGCACGATGCGTACGCGCTTCGTGCACGTCGAGGTGGCGACGCCGTGGAGAGTGAGGACCATGTCGGTGGGTGAATGGGTGAGTGCTTGGTGTTGGGTGTTTGGTGTTTGCGAGTGAGGAGACCGGTATGCTGTCTGGGCATCTTGCCACTGTCGTCTTTTATTGACCACCCGGCAGGTTCTACGGCTATGTGTGCATTGCGCCTTGGGGAAGGCTAGGGCTCCCGTGGATGCATACGTGGCAATTGCGGTCCTGTTCGCAGTTCACTCTGTGCTTCATAATCCGGGGCCGAACTCGTATCATGGTCAAACCGCTTATTCAGCACCGAGAGTCGGGGTACTCTTGAGACTCCGTCCGATCGGGGTACGGACGAACATGTTGGACAATGCTCATAGGTTGTATTGCCATCGGATGGCAATGCTAAGTTTTTGATAGATGCAACACCAGTATTAATGATGACCATGACGACAAGTGGACACGGGCTAGCAAACTCAGGCCCTTGGGATGG
>NW_007360326.1:2373809-2461080 GCF_000271585.1 Trametes versicolor FP-101664 SS1
TCCTCGCTCGTTGCCTCGCTCGCTTGGTGCTCCTGATGAAGGCTATCTAGCTGTCTGGTCTCGCGGTCTTCTATCTCGCATGGCGGGGCGCGTCTCGTAGCACATATCGTAGTACCAGTAGCGCGTATGCATAGTAGCACCAACGTCCAGTTGCATGTATGTTTTTGGCTTGGAATATATATCATTTGATTCCCCTGCATCTACCGTGCATAGTACGATCCGGATTGGAAATCAGGAAATATGCTAGCATCATGCACCTTGTCTGCGCGCAGGATGATTGGAAACTTTGGAATATTTGGGGCTTTTGGAATAATCGCGACAGTTGTAAGGGGCTCAACGTCATCCGAGTGATATTATGACGGATTCCAAAGTAGAGATCATTGGGTACCTTACAACCGATTGCAAGTGCATTTTAGCTGGATTATATCACATTGCAAGATCGCGGTCAAATCTGTGATGTCTACGTTGTCACCCACTCTCGTTTGCGCTCGCGGTTTGCCGTCTACAGGATAGGCTCTCTAGATATCTATGATGTACTCTGACCTTCACTATAACTGACATAGCGTGCTAGGAGGAAGGGGCCCGAGTTTGGAATAGATGCAGCCTAGCCAGGCCAGAGATTCTCGGAGCGCCGGCTTGCACTTCTTTGACCTCGACCGCCATCGGTGGCCAGATACATACTTGTCGAATTCTACCTCGCGGGTTGTGATACCGGACTGCCTCAGTATGCTTTTTCTAGACCTTGGGCCCTGGCAAAGCACAGTAGTGACACCTGATTCCCATCTTCAAGGCTGTGTGTGCAACCGGGCACTACTGCGGTGGGCGTGAAGCTCTTATATAGTCGCTCGATCGAACGCGAACCCTACCGCAAGTCCAACACAACGCAATCTCTACGCCCACCATGTCGCTGACCATTCCAGTCGAGACCACCGAGCACATCATCAGTTTCCTGCGCGGAGACATCCCTTCGCTCGCTGCTTGCTCGCTCACTTGCCACGCGCTGCTGTCCATCTCACGCGTCCGGCTATGGCATGAGGTTGTGTTATCCGTTCAGTCGAACGGCTCGCACAGCTCGCGTGCCGAAACGTTCATAGGCGTCCTCGACCGCTCCCCTGCCGTCGCCCCCTACGTGCGCTCTCTCGTTTTGCACCCTCAAGCAACAAAAAACAACCGCCGGAACGCGCCCTTTAAAAGAGCAGCTTTGGCCGCGCTCAGTGCACGACTCCCTGCGCTCCGCTCCCTGCGTGTGCGCGACCTGGTCTTGCAGTCGTTGTACGAGGTGGTACTCATCATCCGCGACTCTCCTACACTTGAAGCGATACTCCTAGACAACGTCGACCAACTTGAGAGTGGGAGGGGCTGGCAGATAGGTTGGCCCCAGCAGCATGTCCCACCCGCTCCCGGACAGACGTGGAAGCTGCGCACGCTGTCCCTCACCGGCGGCTTCATGCACGGCATGGAGGTCGCGCAGCTAGCGAACTACCTGGAATGGGCGAAGGAGTACCTATCGGGGCTCGATTCACTCGACTTTTCCTGCCCCCTGATGCCCAATGGTGCCGGAGGGGCCATGTACGCTCCCGGAATTCCTTCATTTGGGCCGTCCCTACACCATTTTGGGACCCTGCTCTTCGATCTCGAGTCCAACACGAGTATCTGCGCCGAGGGCCGTGAGTCCTCTTACCCAACTGCGTCCCGCACGCGCGAGTACTGACGGCCCCTCCCCATCCACAGGCAAGCATGTGGAACGCATCATGTCGGATTTACCACGATGTGACGCTCTGCGGTCGCTCTCTCTTCATTACGACCGTCGCATGGCGTACATGACGGGCGTGTTCCCCGCAGGGGCATCTAGGACGTCCCAGCCCAGCCATACACCAGCACCGTTCTTCCTGGAGCGCCTTGCAGATGTACTGTCCACGCCCGGCGCCGCCCCGCTCCCGCTGCTCGAAAGCATATCCCTTGTGTTCTACAGCCCGATCTCGTGGATCTCCGGCTTCGAGGCAGCATTCGCGCGCCTTGCAGAGACGCTCGTCGGGGATGCCGACGGATCGATCGTTGGTGCGGGACGAGGCACTGGGGCGAGGCGATACCCGCGGTTCTCTCACTTGCATGTGCGGATCTCAATCCTCGAGATTGTTGGTATACTTTTTGGAGACAAGGGGATAGAGGAGGAGCGCAGGCGGCAGGAGGTGGAGAGACTGAACCTCGTTCTTCCCATGCTGGCGGGATTTGTGCAGGCGGGCGTGGATGTTGAGGTTGTGTGCGATTGACCTCGCTATGTACCTTCGAGGCATGCCGTCACGAGTAGCTTGGCCACACTCTGGAATATACTAATGAATATAGGTAACGACGACGAGGCGCTTTTCGGGGTTATTCAGGGTAGTACCGGCCCGCTGCAAGCAAATGATGGGATGGGTCTCGTGGGTACGGGCGTGCATGCAGACTGCGGCTTCGTTCTGCCTCCGCCCACCATGCTACTAACTCTCCCCGTAGAAACTATCGAACACATATTCAATTTCCTAGCGGACGACCCTTCCTCGCTCTCCGTCTGCGCTTCGACTTGCCACGGTCTAGTCCCCATCGCCAGAACCTGGCTCTGGCAAGAGGTCGCGTTGCCCCTCGATCAGGATGGCGCCTGCTGTCAGCGTACCAAAGCGTTCCTAGGTCTCCTCGACATCGATCCCACAATTGTTCTCTACATTGGCTCGCTCATCCTGCACCCAGAAGAGTACGCACACGCCGGTGAAAATGTGCCCTTCGACAAAATGACCTGGGATATAATCAGTGTACGACTCCCCACCCTCCGCTCGTTGCGTCTGCGCAGCTTGTGCATGGTGTATCTGTATGAAGTGGTTGAACTGATTCGCGATCGACCTACACTGGAAGCACTTTACCTGGAGGACGTCGATCTTGGAGAGTTCCGCGTCAAGGTGCTCGTGTGGCCCCATCTCTCTGAAAGCGCCGTCGACAAACCGCTGCTGCCGTTGTGTGCGCTACGCACGCTGTCCATCGTCGGCGGAGATATGAGCGGAGAGGAAGCTGTTCGACTGGCGCTCTTCCTGGAACAAGCGAAGGGATACATGCCTAGACTCGACTCCCTGGGCTTGTGCTGTGTCATGCCGCACGATTTTGGCCGCTTCAGGAGGCCCCAGGCCGGGCCTGGTATACCACTCTACGGGGCGTCATTGCGCCACTTTGGTATCACTTTCACCGAGCTCCCTGTGAGCTTCGGGCCGGCCTTTGATCATCGTAAGTCTCCTGGATTCCCGCCCCGCCTTGCCGTTTGTGTACTGTCGACGTATAGCTGACTTAGCCTCTCCTCGTTTGCCCAGGCGAGCATATGCAGCCCGTCATCTCCGATATACCCCGGTGCAGCTCCCTGACATCGCTGCGCCTCGGTTACAACTCGCGCTATTCCGTTCTCTACGAGTATGCTTCCCGCGACGGCGACGATGGGTGGGCCAAGCCCAGAGCCCTTACTCAAACACCGTGCTTTCTTGAGCTCCTAGCAGACATGCTGTCGACGCCGGGCCCAGCGCCGCTCCCGCTCCTCGAGAGCCTCTTCATCATGCTCAACAGCCCAGCGGCATGGATAGCCGGCTTCGCCCCGTCATTCGCGCGCCTCGCGGAGGTGCTCGTCGGAGATGCAGATAGTCCGGGAGACTCCAGGGAGGGCAGGACGGCGAGGAGGTTCCCGCGGTTCAATCACCTGAGTCTACGGGTGTCATTCCTTACGATCATCCGGCGGTATTTGGGGACACCGAGCCCGGGGGATCGTGACTTGGAGGCAGATGAACGCGATAGGCAAAAAGAGGTGAGAATAAATGTCGTTCTTCCGATGCTTGCGGATTTCGTGGAGGCGGGTGTGCATGTCGAGATATTGTTTGATTGAAGCCGCAGCGGTCTGCGAATGCATGTCGATGTAATCAATACAGATTCTTGGGTAATCGCGCCCGATTGTGTTAATTTACCATACACGCGCAGAACGCTGGAGACGAGAATCCCACCTCCGGATCCTATGCTCTGACAAGATATGCGGATTCTGCAGAGCGTGACTCTACAATACACTCGAATTCCTCGGGATGACTGGATGTAGCAGTAGTGGTTATAAGTGCGCAGAGAGAAGTTGGATAACGAGATGACGCACGAGATGACAAGGCCGGTTGTCACTTTTGCTTCGAGCTTCACCGGATGCCCGTTCTCGTCTAGCGGCGGTGTGATGTTAAACGCATGCAGTATGGACGCGCACGCGAGGAAGAGCGAGGCGTCCGCCAGGTGGCGGCCAGGACAGACCCTGGTCATATCAAGTTAAGACGTATGCGGACCGCCCTGTTTGGCGTCGCGGCGCACCTTCTTCCCAGACCAAAGATGTACGCGTACGGATCGCGAGCACCGGAGTTGAGTTTGCCATCTTGCAAAAAGCGTTCTGGATCGAAAGTCTCCGGATCTGGGTACACGTCCGGGTCGCGAGAGTATGACCTGACAGCCTCCATCAATAGCATTTAGACATGGGGTTCGATTTCTCGCACCAGAAATTAGAGATAATCATCGCTCCCCTCGGAATGAAGAGCCCGTTGTACTCGTCATCCTCGAGGGCGGCGTGGGGGAGGCCTATTGGGGCGACGACATGCCAGCGAGTAAGCTCCTTCACGATCGCGTTCAAATACGGCAGGCTGCCCCTGTCTTCGAAGTCGGGGAGGCGGGTATGCCCAATGACTCTGTCGAGTTCGACCTGGGCTTTCTTCTGCACATCGGGGTACATCGTCATCGCCAAGAAGAAGGCGCGCAGAGATGCCATAGTCTGCATGTGATGTCTAAGTCAGTGGAATAAATAGGAAGAATCACTGCGTAAGACTGACAGTATCCGATCCCGCTGCGCCAGGAGCAGTTCAGGCAAAGTCCGAAATTGATTGAAGACAGTAGCGACGTACCCATATATGTCGTCATGAGCGCGCCGGCGCATATCTCCTCTTCCTCCGCGGCAGCTTTGGAGTCGAAGTTGGAGGTTCGCTGTAACGTGGCGGATAGCATCGAATCTTTTGCATTCCCGGAAGCCTGTATGACGAAGCAATCAGGAAGAAGATCCATTTCAATGAGCGGGAACACTAACCAAGCGTCGCTTCCCTTCTTCGTACAACGCATACAAAACCTCCTGCGTCCCCTTACGCACAAAGAGCGCGTCGCTTCGGAAACGAGTGCCGGGAAACCAGCTAGGGAGGCGCTGCATGGTCGGAAACAACTCCACCAGATATTTCCCCGGGACTACTGCATCCTCGATTAGGTCGTGCACCGAGTGCAACATGTTGACGTATTTGTCGTCGTCCTTGGAAACTTCGATACCATACCCCACGTTAAGTACAGAGGCCGCAAAGGCGCTGATGAACTCCGTGAGTAGACTGAGCGAGCAGCCGTCGCAGGGATGGCAGGGCTCACTGGTGTATGTGGCGCGAGAAGTCTTTGGGATTATCTAAGAGATTTTGGAGGAGGTCGTGCGCGAACTTGCGGATATGAGGGCGATAGGTAGACTCGAACGTCTTGAGCGAAAGCGTCTGGTGGAAGAACCGTCTATGTGTCCGCCATGCCTGCCCATAACGCATGAGGGGAAGATTGAACTCCGTTAGCGACGTTCTGGATGATTATTTGTGAGCAGCAATCATTGCAAAGGCATCGAGACCCGCGTTACAGGACACGTACAGTCTCGCCATGACGGCGTCAGGCCGATCAGCATAGTTCCTGGACCTCTTGTCCAGGAGCTCGCGCGCAGTGTCGTAAGAATCAATCGCTACGATTGAATGGCCAAGGATCTTTAGGTGTACTAGCGAACCTGTAGGGAAGTATGTTAAATGAGCAATACGGGTGACCGAAACGCCGACGAGTACGTACCGTATCGCGCTGCGAGAGCGCGGAAGCCGCGGCCTAGGTCCGAAGCTGGATAATCGAGAATGTTGCCTATGACGGGGAGACCTCGAGGGCCAGGTGGGAGAGGAAGCCTATGTCTTAAAGGACGTAGGAGAATTCCTACGCAGGCGAAAAATAGGCCGACCCAAAGCCAAATCATAGTGTGAACGTGCTGTGGGCAATCGTGTGTTCAAAGATGAGGGCGGCGATTCTGGCCATCTAGCGTGGTAGTGCGTGTATAAGTACTCCCTGAAGAAGCGCAGCTCTTGAGTTTGATCAGAAAGCCATTCCATGCAGCACGCTGCAGTTTGATCGCAGATAGAGGTGCGACAACGTCAGCTGCGACATGAGCATTCTCACTGTCTGAAGTGCACATGTCTTGTGACAAAGTCAGGTCAGATAGGGTGGCAGATAACCGGCGGGAGAATCTCACTTTGACATTGGATCAGGGCTCCAGCAACCCGTGGCCCTCGAATGGGGACAATGTGCCATTTAGAGCAGCAAGCACGTTAACGATAAACATTTGACGGCGTCCTTGATCCCCCCATTGCGCATGAGGGATGTTATATGGTCGTACATCTAGTGGGTGTTTAGACTTCGCGGTTCATCTTGGTGGTCGGCAGAGTGTCGAAAAAATGCAGCGGCGAATTCGGAAGATGGACGTCCACTGCCAGTGGACGATTGAGTGATCTGCAACAAGGCGCCGCCCAGTGCCTCTCCCGAACCGCTACACCGCCACATCTTGCGTTGCCCGCGAGTTCGATCCCGCCATGGACCAAGCGTTATTTGAGGATTCAACAGCTGCATATTCCTCGGGCCCGACTGGGCATACATCAGCCATCCTATTATGTCTATGCAGTGTAACTCAGAATGGCTGCTCAAGGCTGAGGTCTGTCAAGAACTGGATCGCCCCCTCGCGGAACGTGTCCGTAGTAACCTTCAACGACACATTCCCGTCTACGAACGTGAGCAGCTGCGGCAGCCCCGGAGTGTACTCAGGCCAGTAGAAGTTCCCGGGCGGGCTGTTGGGGTTGAGTGTGTGGACAAAGCGGACGAAGTAGTCCGTCATGTCCCCTGGGCCGAAGATGTTGCCCAGCTCGGTGGAGTGCGCCTAGAGTTATAAAATGACCTGTCAGCGTCGAATTAGCGACAAGGAGAATTTTCGCATACCGCGCCGAGCCCAGGGATCTTGCTCCGCTCACTCACTACAACATTAGGTAAGGGCTAGCTCAAAAACGAGAACGGAGACTGCTCACAATACGATCGCGCAACCTGCTTTCCGGAGAGCTGCTCGAGCATGAACCGACGCGGCCCGTGGAAAATCAGATCTCCTTGGAAAGCAGAAAGCCTCTTGTAGACCGGGTTGAAGGCGAACTGGTCCCCAGTGCCGAAGGGCGAGCCCGCGGCAGGGTCAGCGGGGTATAGCTCCAGGATGCGTGCGATGGTCTCGTTCGAGGCGCGAGGGAAGTAGTTGTTCTTCACGAACTCCGCGAAGTCCTCTTCAGTACTGTGCAAAGAAAGGAGCTTGAGATCACGAATAGACGAACCCTGACGGGAGGACGTACGTGACGTTAGGAAGGGGGGCGAGAGAAAACAGAGTTCCTTCATCTTCGTTCGCGCCTGCGAAGATGTGTGAGTGAGGCTCGCCTACGCGATCGCAAGTCAACGATCGACTTACCATTTATAAAAGGAACATTGGCGATCTTGCCATCGATTGTGAGATTCTCCGTGTTGCCCTTGATAAACACGCCGTCGACATGGGGGAAATACGGTATGTTGAGCGACTAGTTAGACGTCAGTACACACTTCCATACACGCTCCTGGACAAAACAACACTGACATCGGCCGAGAAGATCGTCGACGTCTTGTCCATAGCGTTCACAATCACCTCCGCAGGGACTTCGCGAAGGCAGGCAAGGGGATCCTCCGCAGACGCACAACCCGCCTCGGAGGCGATGAAGTCGAACGTGGGTTGCAGCTCTTCGATGTCGCCGTTGGAGTAGAGAGAGCCAGATTCCATCCATGCCGCGCGGAAGAGCCCTTCCGTGTCTCCGCCGTTCGCGGCCATTTGATGTGCGACGGATATACCACCCGCGCTCTCGCCCCAGCTATGTGTTCAAAGTATGCATTAGAACCTACATGATAGAGACATAGCAAAAGGTGCAAACTTACATCGTAACTTTGGTAGGGTCACCTCCAAAGTTCGAAATATACTTCTGGATCCAGCGCAATGCTTCTCGCTCTGTCGACCGACACGGTTTAAGCAGCTTACAGCACCGCGTGGATAGGTGAACTCACGATCTTGAAGACCAAGGTTGCCCACACCGGCCTCCTTGACCTCCTTACCACCCAGGAACCCAAACGCTGCGTCGACGTCAGTGCTGTCGAGAGGTCACAACGTGAATACTCACCACTCAGCCTGATTGATGTACATATTAGAGACGTGAAAGAAATGAAAATTGTCAAGACGCACCGGTAGTTCATTGCAACGAAAATGACAGGCAGCCCGATCCCAGCAGAGCGGTTGGCGACGACCGCGCCTGGCTCCCTAAAGCGACGAAGAAATGAGTATATGTCGTGGGACGACGCTTGCTACATCGTGACTTACAAGACATTGGATCCCACTTGAAATCCGCCTGATCAATGTGTTTGTAAACCGTATTCATGCGTCGGACACGGAACCGTTTGGGCTTACCTCCGTAAATCCACTGGGCGATATCAATGAGCGACAGTGACAAAAAACGTCATGCGAGCAACTCACGGCTGCTACAGGGAGCTTGGCGTCCGCCTGGGTCCCTGAGGGGACAATGACGTTGATATTAAGGCCTGAAGAACGGTCAACTACACGCATATTTTTGAGACTTACTCGAACTTACAATCTTCGCTCTGAGGGGGACCTGCGCCAGGACCTTCGCTTGCAGTAATAGCTTGAAGAAATTGTCCGATCTCTGATGGAGCACCGCTGGGAACCGGTGGCGCGGGCAGGGCTTGCTGGAAGCATTGATTTCCAATGGCGGTCGCATTGACTATTCCGCTGTACGGCGACACGGGCACGGGTAGCTGGAGTCGCAGCTTTCCCACCCTGCAGGCAAGAAGAGGTCGGTCAAAGCCGTCCCGTGTCAACAATAAAAGGGGATATGCTCACGGTGGCTGGGCGAAAGGTATTCCGAGGAATTGATCGAGGAAACCGTCGCTCGTGCCGACGATGGTGCCTTCGTCAAGCGTCACCGTAGGCACGGTGCTGGCGGCGGCGGCGAGTGCAAGTGGGGTCGCATAGACTAGACGTTTTATTAGAAGAGCCATGTTGTTTTTGACGGTCCTGTGGGGTGCTGGAATGAGCAGCCCTCATCGAGCCACCTTATATAATGGCCTTCGCGCTCTTGTTCGGTAGCGGCACCGAAGCTTTGAGGACTCATTGCTTCGTTCGCCTGGATATAAAGAGATGCGTGGGTCAGTTTCGGGTCCCATCCACTGCGGCTATGCATGGTGACTCGAGTTTACCGTTAGCATTGGTGCGACGCCGGTCGGGTCGGGTTGGAGAGCGTTCACGCAAGCGCGCAGAATAAAGTCCGGTCACCAAGAAGCGGTGTCATTCTAGTCGTCCCATATATATCTCAGCACGCCATTGGGAGAGCCGCGGTAAGAAAAGGAGAGAAGTGCTTACTTGTAACGGCACTGGAGCGGCAGCCGTGAGATTCGGTGCTAGCGTCGCGGAGCCGCTCTGAGGGCATGACTCCGGTAGCTAGTGTATGCTGCATAGCGTCGTCAAAGCCATCGATGTTTTTTGTGAGGCCCATATTTTTCCGTCAAGAGTCTCGCGGGATGATCGCCGTCCAAGCTGTCGATCCTACACACTCGACTGACAACGCTCGGAACAACTCCCAGCGCTTGCGTACCTTCGACAGGGAAGACGGTCTATCAGCGATTGGTACTCAGCTGATACACGATAAGCGGAGTATCAATTGAAACTGACTCCAGCTACGTCGTCTTGTCTTGTCTTACTACCTCATCTGATCTGCATGCCTGACATCATCTTGAACGACATGAATGCATAGACTCTCCCAAGGCGAGGCTGCCAATCTACCTCTATTGCTACCTCCACCATGTCGACCGAGTACGAAGAAACCTGCAGGCATCCTGAGTATTGGTTCTCGGATGGCTCTCTCGTCCTGCGCGCCCATTCTACGCTCTTCCGTGTGCACCAATCTCAGCTCTGTCGAAAGTCTACGTTCTTCCGAGATCTGTTCTCTCTTCCACAACCCAATCCACCACTACCGGAAACTGAGGCTATCGAGGGGTGCCCAGTTCTCGACCTCCACGACCCACCCGCAGATGTCGCAAGCCTGCTGAAAGCGATTTATGATGGTCCGTACGTGTGTTCACACCATGTGCGATTAGACGGCATCTCGTGTATCTAGATACGCCATACCTGCCTCACTGAGTACTTCACCGGACATGACGGCAGAAACTGACGTGCTAATTCCCACACCAGGAGTTTTGACGACAATGGCCGCGATGACTTTGTCGCCGTATCGGGTTTCCTGCGAATTGCAAACAAATATTTGATCGAAGAGCCCATACGCGGAAAGGTACTAGCACACCTTCGCATCGCTTGGCCCTCCACACTGGACGCCTGGGATGCGCGCGAAGACCTCGCGCGAATACACGAGGTCGAGACCGGCATGCTCAAGGGTCACCGGTTCGCCAACCCCATCGTACGCGCTGTTCGCCTCATTGCATGCTCCGACCGTCGCGCTGATTCGCCCTCCGCCAACAAAGGCCGTTATCGCCCTCGCGCGCGAGATCGGCGCGGACGACCTGCTGCCCGCCGCGTTTTACGATCTCTCGCGCTACAGCTACGCGCAGATCTTCGAGCCGAGCCTGGGGGACCCCTTCCACCCAGACGCCTCCCCGCACCCACACCCGCACTCGCACATCCTCGCACCCGACGACATGCAGCGGCTCGCTCTCGGGAAAGAGACTGCACAGCACGCGATCACCGCGCTCATCCAGAACATGGAGTACGCTTCCTCAGAGGCCTCGCGCCACCGCCAATGGCCACGGCAGCCAGCCCAGCCGTGCACCGCGCATCGCCGCTCGCGGTCTGCGACGAACGCGGCCATCGTGTGCGTCACTCCCGCGGCGTGCCGGAGGGACCTGTCCGAGTTGGTCGATCTCGCGAAGCAGCACTACCTCATGGACCGCGAGCGCGGGTGTGCGGATCCGTTATACGTCGCTGAGGAGCTTGGGCAGCTCAAGAGCGCAGAGTTCTCGGACTGCGTCGCGTGCGCGCGCGACTTGGAGGCGTGGGCGGCGCGGGAGCGCGAGCGGCTGTGGAGGGCGATTCCGGATTGGTTCAGGCTCAGACGGTGAGACGGACGGGAGGATAGTGGGATAGGAACGACGTGTATCAATGGCATGGATATGTATTTTTCTTGTGCTGTATGTATGGTAATTACGTAGGGAGTATGATTGTAACTGGTCGAGAAGGACGTCATGACGCAGGACCTGCCTTTAAGATAAAAAAGTAAGGTAGCTGGGTATACGAGCATATTACATACTGGTGTCGGGGTAAGGTAACATGGAGTAGAGAGGAAAGGGGAACCATAAGGTATAAAACAGAACATAAGGGAGTAGTGAACGAAGATGTCGAAAGAGCAATAGCAATAAGTTACAAATCGGCCCCAAAGCAACCAGGGGACCAGGCGGTTACGTAGCGAGCTCAGCCGCGGTACGCAATCGCCCTCACCGCATGCATCCCCTCGTGCCGGACGTGGGTTGCGCCGGACTTCCGATTCAGGCCGTGTTGCGCCTCATGTCCGGGGACGTAGCTTCGAGGGGACTGCGCGAACTATCTCTTTGCGAGGCGGGCGAGTCAGTCTGCGACAGGTCTCGCCCCGCACCTCCGCGCGCCCGCATCGGGCTCCCAGCAGCCGCACGGGTCGGCGTACGCCGGACGTCCCAAGGACTGGCGGCGCGCTGCTGGATGGGGGTGCCGAGCCTCTGGAGAAGCACAGACCCTCGCCTCGCGCGCGGAGAGCAGCGTCGAGGGCTGCCCCGTGGTGTAGACGGCGAGACGCTGCGGAACGCGGTGGGCGAGTGCACGCGATGCTCGACGGGCATTTTGTGTGCGTGCACGCGGGACGGGGAGGGCAAGCGGATTGGGGACGTGGTTTGGGGTGGCTGATCGGAGATCGCGAGCCGGAGCTTCGGCGGGCGTGGTCTGCTGGTGGTCGGTGCCGTCGGGGTAGGCATTGGCGTCGCGTCGTTGTCGTTGTGGGGGAGAGGAGGTACGTCTGGCAGGAGGGGAGCTGCCTGGGGAGTCACCACCGGTGGCGGAGATACAGCGGCCATCGACGCTTGGATCTGCGCCACGAAGCCGCCCACGAAGGGGTCTTCAAGCGGCTGCGCGATGGGCATGCTGACGGCTCCGGCTTCGAGAAGTGGAGCCTCGCCTGCGGGTTTCTCTGGCTGGATTGCACGAGCAGACGGGACGCGCTCGATGTTCGCACGTACGAGCGGATCCGTAGTAGCTGGTCCTGCTGCGATATCCTTCGCCGGGACTTGCGGGCATGGCAGTTGGATGGCCTCCGCGCGGTCAATGTGTGGCTCCGACAACGTGTCTGCGTTGCAAGAGCGCGAAGTTGCTGAAGTTTCCGGGTGCCATGGATCTTCTTGTGCATGGCCCTCCGACGTGATCGGTGGGAGGATTGATGCCGCGTCCAATCCTATCGCAAGAAGAGATGCGACTATCCGCTTCAAGATCCAAGCCTCGAGCGGCGCGTTCTCCACGGCCGTCCGGCAGTGCGAGCATAGTTCACTCGGCAAAGGTTGAGAAAGGCCAACAGACGCGTGCGGGGCCGCCCGCCGGGAACGAAGCCAGCGCGTAATGCTCTTGTAGCAGGTCGAAGCCCCGCACACATCAAGGACGGATGGCCTTTCTACTCGTTCTCGCAAGCGCTTCCACTGGTGGGCATCGAGACGGACATTACGCCCCGTCAGTGCCGCGTATAGCGCGCACAAAGAGGTTGACGGCTGTGCCGATCCGAGCGATAGGGCGATCTCGAGGTGATCAGGATGCGCCAGAACGAAGTCGGCTAGAGCTTGTGCGTATGCGAACGACGGGCCGACGTGCGAAGCGAGCTTGTTGACGATCGTGGGGCTCCGTTGAAGGGCCTCGAGTCCTTCGAGCTTCGCGCGCAGGTAGGTGGCGATATCGCTTGCCATAGTCTCCGGACGGTCGTGAAGGTGATGCCGGTGAACGATCCCTCGGAGCTCCGATGAATTGAGGACGCCGTCGACTATGGTGTTCGGTCGAGTAGTGATGAGGACGCGAATTGGCGACAAGGGCACTTGGGCACATGCGACGAGAGAACGCAACATCTTCGGGAGGGTGTCCGTCGCGTGGTCGGCGCATTCATCGACGCCGTCGACAACGATGACGATAGGATGCGTGGGCTGCTGCTGTTGAGACTGTGCAAGCGCGCGGAGGGGCTTCAAGAGGAGCTTATCCACCACGAATTCCATTTGCTGGTTCTTGCCCGAGCTACGGTGCTCGCGCGCCGCTGTGACAATAAGAGAACGGAGGGTCGGCTGGGAATAGGCCAGTTGGTAAGCCAGTGTTGAGAAGAAGTCTCGTGCTGTAGACAAGTCCACCACAGCAAGGTCGAAGAAGAATGACGCGCCGAGGACAGAGCTAGTGCCGTCACTTTGCCACAGTCTGCGACAAAGCTCTGACGCCACTGTTGATTTTCCGGAGCCAGGAGGTTCTGATATAATCCAGACGGGCTTGCGCAACCGCTCGAAAGTCGATTTTGAGCCCCCTTCGGCCCAGGCTTCAAGCTCCTCGAGAGCGCGGTTGAAGGTGTCCTTTACGTAGTGGCTCTTCCCCGCCTGGCTGCTTGCCTGAAAGCCGGAGTCAACGTGAGGTAACTGTTCAAGAGTTCTATCATCTCCTAAAACGCATTTGGTGAGTACTGTGAAGAGTACATGATACATACACAGAGGAAGTCTTACGATCCAGCTGATGATCGCTCCTTACTCGCTAATGGTCAACGATCAGTGTCGTGTAATGATGACGAAAGGTATGAATCAGTGCACACCTGTATTTCGTCCCGGACGGCGTTAACATCCTCCCGCACTTGTATTACTTCTCTGTGTACTGCAGAGGCTTTGTGTAGCATCTCATCTACTAGGGCTTCTATGGTGATCTGCCCGGAAAACTGTGGATTTTGATGAGTAACATGCAGAGCCCGAAGTGGCGAAACTTGCCTTGAATTCGTACAGTGCGCGATGCACGCGTTCATTCAGCTCTTGTAGCACCCGCGAGTGCTGTTTGGCGCGGAGACAACGGCAAATAAAGCGACCTCGGCTCAGCGCGCCGGCCAGACCGCCCAGGCTTGCTAGCTCTCTGAAGTAGCGATAGTCGGTGCTGCGGGCTGGCTGGAAGTAGAAATACTGTACGTACTCTTGGAGGCTTACGACTCTCTGCTGAAGTAGAGAGGGCTCTCGGAGCACTTGGTCGATTCGAAGACGGCTTTCCGAATCGCCGAGGCGCTGTTGCAAGTCGACTTGTACTCTACGCATGGTGGTGTTTAATACTTCAGCGAGCCTGCATAGCTCCTCGCTGAGGGCTTTGATTGCTTTTCCATTGGCCCTCGTCGCCTATAGATCGCAGCGTCAGATGCGGCGACGCGGAGGAAAGAGAGACAAAAGCTCACCTGGATCTTCCTCACCAAGGAAAGAACAGTATCGAGGAGAAGAGAAGCGCCAGGGATTTGGCAGAAGTGTTGCAGCCCATTGAGACACGTTTGAAGCAGGTGTACGGCCCGGTCCAAGTGGTCGTGATGGTCGCCGTGTGCCCTCGAGGGACCGAAGCAAGACATGGATAACGGAGAGAACGAACGCGCTGTCCAACTGTGCCTACCGCAAAGGCGTTATAAGCGCGTCAGGTCGAGGGTTGGTGTCGTAACTGACGTCCCTCCTGCGCACAACCCTGTGTTCGGGGTGGCGCGCGTCCACCTCGACGTCTCCTCGCGCGCGTATCAAACGCCCAGTATCCACTCGCCGCACAGGCGGCAGACACTGTTTGGTGCGAAAGGGTGACCTGCGACGACTGCGAAGGATGAGTAAGAGGCGCCGATGCTAGTGTGTTCTTTGTTCGCTCATATGCCACAGATGCCGAGGCAGGGCAACCGATCATGCGAGGCGAGCCAATCTGGGCGTTATGAACTGGTTGGCCCCTATGTTCAGAGAACACGTTGCTTTAGGTTATGTGGAAATGAATGCAAGATACTGACGGTCTCCTCGAACACGGAGTTACCCCGCACGCCAATGACGACAGTCACCGTGGGGTGCATTTCGGACCCGCATTGTCGCCAGGTTGCTGAGGTTGGTATGTCCTCAAGTTCCTGGTGTACGATGTACATGTCAGCTTGATAGCGACCTGCTGCAGCAGTTTACTTTATTGAGTATGTACCTTAACATTGGCAGGTTTCTTGCATATAATATTACTACCGAAACCTTCGAAGAGGTTCTATCGCGCCTCGGATAACGCGGAAGACACCCCAGACGCGCGAATACCGTCTTGCACGGATCTAACGACCCGCAGCGCTTCTGCGGGGAGATATAGTCGTGGCGCCAGTCCACCACGTCGAGTTCGCGAGTCTCGCGGAACCACGCTCAACACGCCGCAGGGGTGATGCATGGGCGTTTCTTTACCTTGAGGATGCCTGGCAAGTGTCCCGTCCAGGGCCTAGGATTGCCAGATACACTCTATCTATATGATGGCCTGTTGATAAGTATAATCATCCCGGTGGTTTTATGCACAGGCGTAGACTCACGAACGAGTCATGTCGGCCTCGACGTGCCAGCGCCCTCGGAGCGACCACAGAAAGTCACCAAGCAGTATAAATTCTTCAGCCTAACCATATTTCAGCCACTGTGAGTCAAGCGAGAAAAAGAAGGACTCACAAAATAGCTTACGCTGATCAGTCCGCTCTGATTCAATCTATGCAGGAACAAGTCCGGCAACGACGTCGACGAGGGTAGGCGGTTGAGGGCGCCGGCTCAGGCACATGTGATGGTTTACCGTAGGCGCTCATGCAAGGCAGGCGCTCCGTCGTGGGAAATTTGAGCTCCTTCCGAGGCTCTCCATGCGAGAAGTCGACGAAGGATGATACATATTACTCGGAGCGTCGCTCTCTCCATTCGTGCGTGAACTTGTTCCCGAAAGCTCGTAATGTATAGTGGCCCTACATGATGCAAAAAATATTTCGCTAATATAGCCATGGGGTACACACCAGCAGCTCATGGCACCGTGATCCCCTTCTTCCGAAAGAAATACCGGAGTCCCTCAACCTGCGTCCACCACACCCCCCGCCCAAGTTCGACCAGACGATCCAAGTAGTCTTCGAGAATCGCGTCTGCGGTCACGACGAAGTCGAGGTCCGTGTTGAGGAGATACCTACCCTTGCCGCCCACTCCACCGTACCTGAGCTCGCGCCACAAGTCCCTGAGCCCATCAAGGTACACGTCCTTCATATCCGCATGCTGCCCGTGCCCAACGCCCTTCGCGACCGCGTAGAACGTTCCCCGGTTGGAGTGCATGATGGCGGGCTTATGCAGGACGAGCGTGTCCGAGATCGCGTCGAGGAGGTATACGAGGTGAGCGGCAGGGGAACATTCCAAATGCGACAGCTTGACGACGACCGTACCGCCCATCCGGACGGCGAGGAGTCCGATGATGAATTGCCCGATGAGCAGCGCGTCCCGGTACACCGCCTGCGCCAGTCTCGGATCGTCCGGCGTGTCTCCAGGGGCGGAGTACGTGCGAAGGGCGTGGCCATCGAGAATGACCAACGCGAACCGAGCGCAGAGGTCCTTGGGGAAGGGTTGGGCCGTTCCTGCATCCGTCATGTGGAGGTCGTAGGTCATGATGTCTTGCTCGATGAGGCGGTATCGTTGGCGCAACTGCAAGCGGCGCTCGAGGCTGAACTCATAGCCTCCCATGGACGGTGGTAGCGAGATGCCCACCCCGGAAGCATAGCGATTCTTCTCAAGAACCCGCGCACTGAAGCCTCCGGGGGAACATCTGTGTAGCGGTATCGGCTCACTCGTACGATGTCCAAAGCCGATGGGGTACCACTCACCCGATATCGAGGAACTCGAAGTTGCCGAAGGTAGGGATGAACCGTGCGGCATCGTCCAGCTCGCTCATGACAGGTTTCATCGCCTTGTACCAGTATTGAGTCTGGCGGTCATTCTGCTCGTCCGCGATGCGGCGAGTGGTTTTGAAATGATTGTTCAGATCGCTTTCCGTCCATCCCTGGGTCGATGTTACAGTGAGTAAGATGCCCAAGTGAAGCTCGACATAGCCCACTCACCTTCTTCCTCAGTTCTATCAGCTCCTCGAGCTCCTCAACGTGCCTGTGGACGAGGATGGCCGCCGCACCGAGTTTATGTACCGGATCCTCGTCTGAAAAGACGTGGGCGCTGGATAGTGAGGTCGGCGAGGTTGGTGAGGCTTGTTCCATCGCGAGAGGAGGGAACGATTTTTGGCGTTGCAGCGTCCCCTCTTCTCCGTACGATAGCCTTATACAAACCTTCGTTGCTACCGCAGCACATGGTATAATACATCGCTATCTACGGACAGGCCATGCCTCTCAATGTGCGCTAAGAAGCAGCATCTATAGGGAAACCGGGAGGCCATAATGATCACACCACCCGGGTTGCCTAAGTATAGGTGCAAAGTAGGTTGTGCGAGCGACTGTCTCTCCGGATCGATTGGTCAGTTCGCGGGAGCAACAATCAAATTCAACTAACGAACACAGCCATGTCAAAGAAATGTTTGCAAGTAAATGTGGTCAAGACGACGCGGATGAGGGCAGTAGGTGCCAATGCACAACTAATGATTGGCAAGGCAAAGAGACTCGAGTCCACGGGCGGCCCGACTCGCGCTCACCGGTACCGTCAAAACACGTTGACCTCGCCAGGAAAGTATACGAGAGTATACGTACGCGACTTCATGCTATGCATGATTACACTGAGTGATCACGGAGCACATAGCAACATGTAGGCCGAGATTGATTGATGGTATGATGACTGGGATGGTGTGGGCGTGAAGAATACATCTGAGCCAGGGAGCATGGTCAAGTCTCCGGTAGTCTTACAATTCCGCGGCAAAAGTGCTAACAAGTCGTTTCACAGCCTACGTGCTGCCAGCGATAACAGGGAAGCCCTGAATGCCCTTCTTCTCGAAAAAACCGCGCAATCCCTGCACCTGCGTCGCCCAGACAGGACGTCCAAGCTCGACCAGCCTCTCAAGGTACCCATCAATGTCGAGGATCACCTCCGGCGTAGCGACGAAGTCCAGGTCGCCGTCGACCAACCTCCTCCCGCCCCCTGCCGGCCCTCCAGTCCGAAGCTCGAGCCAGAGCGCCCGGAGACCCGCGATGTACCACTCCTTGAGCGCCGCACGTTCCTCAGTCCCGCCGACGCCCTTTGCGACGGCGTAGAACGACGCACGGTTCCGGTGCATCGTGCCCGGCTTGTGCACGATGAGCGTGTCCGAGATCGCGTCCAGGAGGTAGATGAGTTGTGCGGCGGGGGAGCCCTCGATGTGCATCAGCTTCAGGAGGACGGTGCCGCCCGCCTGCACTGCCGCGAGCGCAACGATTAGTTGAGCGATGAGGAGGCTGCCGCTGTGTTCGTGGGGGGCCACAAGCGTGTTGATAGCGTCGTGGGGGGAATGGTAGGTTCGCAGGGGGTGTCCGTCTGAGAGCACGATTTGGAAGCGACCGAGGAAGGCGTCGGGTAGGGGACGGAGGGCGGGGCTTGGCGTCGGGGAAGTGATGGGGTGCGGGGAGAGGTCGTACTCGAGTAAGTCCTGCTCGAGGTACTCATAGCGGGACGTGTACTCCCACGAGAGAAGCAGCGGGTGGCCGCCCTGGGATTCGGAGAGAGAGATGCCGACACCCCGCGCGTCCGGGTTGGTCTGGAGAATGTGTGTGCTGAATCCTCCCGGTGCACACCTCAAGAAGTATGATTAGCCACAACGCCGAAACGCATCGCATATACATACATACCCAATATCGAGGAACTCAAGGGGTTCAGAGGTGGGTATGAACCCCGCCGCAGCGTCCAGCTCGCGCGAGATGCAAAGCATCCCCTTGAACCAGGCTTGCTGAGCCTGAACGGGGGCCGTGTCGGAGCGGTGCCGCTGCGACGCGAAGTGTTCGTCCATATTCTGATCCTTCCAGCCCTATCAGATGCAGTTCACGAGTGAGCAAACGTACTTTGATAAACATAAGCAATCAAAACACACCATGGCCCGCAGCATCCTGAGCTCCTTCAGCTCCTTAACATAGCATCTAGCCAGTATGGCGACAGCGTTTATCTGTCCCCGCTGGGCAGGCGCATATCTCTGGTGGTGTGCGACTTCAGGAACAGGCATATTGCAGTATGGCGGGATGTGGTGCAAGTGGGGTGAGTGTTGCAGTATTCGCGAGTATGGGGGTATGAAGGATAGGTGGGGTAGCCACGGCGGGCACCTATGCGGCTTTTATGCACTAGCCACCATTGTGCTGCAGCTCTGCGTAACTGCAGTCGCACGCAGGCTGTAGTCGCAGAGCAGCCCCGCCGTGCCCCCCGCGCTGTCGACGCAGAAGCGCAGTCTGCAGCACCTACTATCACGTGCGAGCATGTCAACCTTGAATATATGCATAATACAACGAGCCTACGCACCTGTCTGTGTGAGGCGTATGGGTAGCAGGGTGGTACACGTCGTGGCAGGAGGGTAGAAGGGTGCCCAAAGGAGGCTGTAGCACCAACGAGATACATATATTCAGTGCACCATTTTGGCGAGCGAGCGTGAGTAGCTAACTTGGCAAGCTACTCCTAGTTGACTGTACCACGTTTTGCCGGGGTATGGTAGGATTCGTGACCAAGCGAGAACGATAAATATGTGCGAGTCTCGATCTGGGCTCAAGCCGCCGCGCCCCGCAGATGATGTATGATGCAGAGGCGCGATATCTGCGATAGAGTCGGTCACAGAACGGGCCCTCGAATGTGGATAGATTCCTAGCAAGCCTCGACCGCAGAAGCCCTCAAGAACGAAGACAACGCGATCGTCAAATGTGGCAGCCAAATAAACACATAGATCGCCCAAGAGACGAAACCCAATGCAAACGGCAAGCCGCAGAACCGGGTCCCATATGTGGACCGAAAACTGTACCCGACACGACAGCAGAAGACTCTTCGTTGATCCACGAGGCGAAGAGAACACACCGCCCGCGTCGCAGACCCAGCGAGCCACCCACGCCCGTCGCAGACGCACACAGTCGCAGCGAACAGAAAGCGCAGCCACAGATTCCAGAATCCCTGCCATCGCGCCATCGTGGCACCGCTGCAACCCATCGAGGATCCCAGGATGCTCCTCCCCCATACGCGCGCGCATATCAGTGTGGAGATCTTCCAGGGCCCACAGCAGTGCGGCACGGGACCCAGGTACACACCGCCCGCTCGCGCCTCCGAGCAGCCGCCAGGTCCAACGCAAAGTCTTCTCGTGTATCAGCTCACGCCGCGGACGCGCAGAGCGCTTTCGCGCTACTGGGCCCGCGCGTTCTGCGATGCACGAGGCGGCGCCCGTGTCACCGCGAGCGCCGACACTGACAAGAAGCAGAGATCGGACGGGGATGGTATACGAACGCGCGGGTTCTAGTTGGTGCGCACTCACCAGTGCATAGAGGGCGGCCGACGTGCATCATCCGCGCGCGACAGCCCATTCGGAATGCGTGTCCTGTGTGCGAGTGCCCAAGCGCGTACATGCCGGTGGGAGTCCGCGCTCCGCGGATCCTGTGTGGGTGCCAGCGTGTGCACGAACGGAGCTGTGCCGCGCCGTCGCTGGGCGCTCGCGCGGGACGGGGGCCGTCGCGCGCTGGATGCGAGTCACCGGGATGCGGGAGTTCCTTGAGTGCCGGCTGAAGGAGGGTCTGTGGAATGGTGGAGGGCGCTGCTGACGTGACCACAGTCCGTCTGTGCGAGCAGATCATCAGTCAGCGTTCGTGGCAGGAGCCTGAGGCGTAAGATGGTGTCCCCGCTTCATCAGGCGCACCTCGTAGATGAAGGTCTGGGCCCAAGGCATACACTCAGAGGGTAGATTGGCTCGAGTGAGAGGTCGTGCTTCGTGAACGGAGTGGGTTGTTCCCGGAGATTCGAACTCTTCACTCTAGCTTGATACATCATCAATATCAATGTATCTTCGGAAACTCGGTGATACTGTACACACCTGTGGCACCTGCGTGCGAACGCGACAGTCAAGCTCACCTTCGTTCAACCTGCCTCGCTGATTCCTGATTCCGTCGTGATATACACGCCACAAAGTCAACCCCGCCACGGCACGCGGCATGCCACAACACATCCCGTCGAGGTACCGACATTACGCCCGAAGTGGCGAAGCGCGCAGACGTCCCGCCGGCCGTCAATATTCCATGATCGGGGAGTCGGTCGTCCACGCCCTAGAGACGGAGACGTGTCTTGTCCTGACATCGATTCAGACCCTCTATCCCGATATGTCGCCCACAATGTGCCGCTGGAACGAGTTCCGACAGGGTGGCCATTCTTCGTGTCTTCGCGCCGACGGGATGTGTGTGCGCGCATGAGAGAATCTGTGACAGAACGACGACGCTATCAGCACGTTGTGCCCGGCGAGCCGCCGCGCCGGTTCACGACTGCAGCCACAAACGCGCACTGCAGCCAAGTCAGCACCATGGATGCACGCACCGTTCGGGAATCGGGTGCATGCATGCACGCCAAAGAGCCTATCTCGGACGCATCGTGCTAGCACGCGCTCCACAGGGCCGGCCTACGTATCACCTCGTCGTCGTCGTCCATGCCTGCGCCCGAGGTGCACCCTAATAATCATCACGTGCCTGTCAGCTTGAGTGCGTGGTGAACCTACGTGGGGACAGTCCGCCGTGCACGCACGCGCCCCGACGGCGCAGAGCCGCGGTGACGCCATTAGGCATGCTGCACCGCTCTCCGGAGAAGTTGCGAGCGCGTGCACGCGAGGCATCCCGAGCCGGACGCGGCGTGCGTGCTGTAGTTCACGGCGCTGCAATTTGTGCTTATCCGATGATGTTTCGACCACCCAGGTGACGTCGCGCAGCCAGCTCACGGACCAGGGTCGGCCGCAGCGAATTGACCATGGGACGTTGGGCGGCATATACTCACCCTGGCCGCCGTGGACGGAGGAGGGCGAACGCGCCAGGGAGGGCGGGATGCAGAGATGTCCATTCGTGATGCGTGCTCCTCGGAGTCTCGCATCCCTCCCCCTTCCCGTCACCGTCGCCCAGGCTCGCCGCCCCCAAACCAGCCCTGTTCGGGTTAGATAAGTTAAGCAAGCTAGGTTGGCAGGGCGTGATGTGATTTCGATCGGGCGCACTCGCATTCGGTGTGTGACCGCCCGGGACCCACAATGCGTGCTAGCGGCGGCGCCGCGTCGGCCGCAGTCGCGGAGTGTGCGCGATTGCTCATCCGTCCACTTGTCCCGGACCCAGGCCGCACCTGTGGCGCCACCGTAGATGTCGATGCGGGATGCGGAATGCAGGAAGAGCTGGAAGACGTCGAATTCCAAGCTGGGCCCGGCGGTCGTCAAGCGACGTGTTCAGTAGTGGGTCCACCGCGCGCGGTCCAGGTCAGGCGACGAGGCGCGGCGGAGGCAGATCGGCGGTGAGGGCCGTTGGGGGCAATCACGCAGTGTCGAGTCCATGCCCCGCGGGGCGGTCCACGTCTTCAATTATCCTGGAGATCCGGGGGGCCCGGACGGGCCCATATGGCGAACGCAGGGCCGAGCTTCGAACCGCGAGACACGGCATGCGCGCGGCGCGGGTGCTCCTCTGCGATAGCCTGCGCAATGGAGAATGTAAGACTGGACCATACGGGCAACAGCAGGTGACGAGCGACGCACCGCGGACAGATGGTACTATACGGAGCATGTCGCGCTTGGTTGCGCCGATGACAGTCCGAAGTCGGATTCCGAGCCTCGAGAGCCGTAAGAGCTGCGTGGTTACCATGAGATGCGACTGCGACCTGCGAAGATGAACCGCAGGCCCGTATGCAATCAACTCAGTATGTAAACCCCGCACGAAGTCCGTCGCGTGCAGCCTCTTCGAACTGTGTATCCCGCCGGCAAGACCGACCTCGCCGCGGGCCGTGGAGGAAAGACGGAGGAGAAGCAGCTCGCCGCCGCGCACGATGCGCCGCGAGCTTCGAATGCCCACGCGCCGGCGGCGCGACAGAGGGGGAGTGAACAAGAAGCCGGGGTGATGCCTCGAGGAAGGCGCATGGTGGATGCACGTCGCGCCGCCGACGCCTGTCGTTGCCATCGTCTCAGCTTGCAAGTGCGCACGCGCGACACGTCCTCGAGGACCACCCGGGGCATCAAAAGTACGCGCGACGGAAGAGACCCGCGCGAGATCCTCGAGGACGACGCTGTCAGTGTTAACGTTAGCATTGCGGCCGGGCGTGACGCCCTCCCGCCGGCGATCCTCCGTCGTGGCGTCCGAAGCGTCACCCCGCCGACACGGCCGGA
The DNA here is from genome assembly GCF_000271585.1 of Trametes versicolor FP-101664 SS1. NCBI lineage: Eukaryota > Fungi > Basidiomycota > Agaricomycetes > Polyporales > Polyporaceae > Trametes > Trametes versicolor. Next base: position 2,397,298 of record NW_007360326.1, read on the forward strand.
GCGTGACCGTCGTGGACGAATCAGGCGCGGGCGGCCTCTCTCCTGAAACAGATGAAACGGCGGCGGGAGGGCGGTGTGACGACCGCCGTCCCACAGCGCTGGACCCGATCGTGTTTCGGGAGGCCCACGTTCGTGGGCGTGGATACGCCGATACGGCCGACAGCATCCCGGCGGCACGAACAAAATTTGCCACACTGGCCCATGCGTCCTCCGCCCACGCTGCGTTGTTTTTTGTGTTGGCTTCGCCGGGCGGTGTGCTCGCGAAGCGGCGGGACAATAGGAAGCGGAGCACAAGGGCGTCGGGAAGCGTGGTATGATGGGCGGCGCGTCTGACTCCTCTTTTGTCTCAGCGCGGGACGTGTGAGCGCGCAGGCGAACAAGCTTGGGGGACAAGGCACGCGCTGGGGAAGGCCCGATCGCCCGTCCCGACTGCCGACTTTCATCCGGATTAGGCAGGCTGTGCACCAAATGCGGATGGCGTTGTTGACTCCCGCCACCACTGCGGGCGCCACATTCAGTCCGCTCGGCGGGAGAAACACATGTGTACGAAATAGCTATCGCGGTGGGCTGATGTCGCGTCGAGGCCTTCTTAGCTTGTCGTATATGTGTGGTGGCGCGTTCAAACATATCAGTCGAGACCGCCGCAGCGCGTAATAACTGTACGTACGTCGCACTACAATAACGTGTGCAGAAGCTGGGAAGACGAAGACCGAAGACGTCCGGGTGATTGCCCGTTGTTGTATAGACAGGACGCTGGGAGTGGGGATTGAGTGGGTCAAGCTTACTGAGATGAGGTGCGAAGATAGCAACGGCGGCGTTTGCTTCTGGCCAGGATTATCGGAAAGCGCTACTGCTCGGGCCATACACGATGACAAACAACACGCGCTGAGCCTCGCAGAACCTAAACGAGACGCGGAGTCAACTTGGGCGCAGCGGGGATTGCGAAGAGGGTGTCGGAGCAGCTAGTTGTTCCTGAGGATAACGCGGAGGCCCCTGGGGGCTAACATGGGCCCTCGGTCGTACAGTATTGGCGTCTGGGGCAGACGGCGAGTACGGACCGAAGTAGCTCGATCGCGGTGCTCCAGGGGGATGTGTCGACATGCAACGCGCCCGGGACCGAGCGCGACGAGGCTACTGAGCAACAGCCCGAAAGAGTCGGGCGCCGTGCGTCGGCCGTGCCTGCGGTCGTGCGATCACGCAGAGGAGGAGCTCGCCTCGACGGCGTGGGTGCGAGTGAAGTCATGGTGTCCGACATCAAGTGGAGTCGCTGCGCGGTGCGTCTTCTCGTCAGGGCGGACGCAGAACACTCATATTCGTGACCAGCAGCTGTTGGACGCAGCGCCCGGTCAGCTCAGCTGGTTGTTTGCGCCGGAGCATGGGCGGCGGGGAGGCCGGGCGAGTGGACATGTGCGTCCCAAATTGGGTAGAGTAGTTGATTGTGGCACGGATAGCGGACAGCGAGCGCCGAGCGGCGGGCAGCGCAGAGCCCTCGCCCGAACCCCCTCAAGCGTAGAGACGTCGATTGATTGCCATCGATGAACGCGGAAATCCTCAGCGCAGAAGCAGGCGCGCGTTCTGCTGGAACGGTCTGAAATGAAGATCAATGACACTCAACAGGGCAGGGTGGGCGTGCAGAGACGCGCCGAAGCCGGGCGCTGGCAGCGGGGAGCGAACCCGGGGATGTGACGCACCGAAAAGGATGGGAAGCGGGTGACGGGCTGTGAAGAGTGCGGCACCCCACGTTGCAGCTGTGCCCGGCGTTGGCGCCAGGGCTCCGATCCAGATCCACGCACGATCGATCTGGTCGCCGCTGCTAGGCGGACACGTGGGAGCTCAATTATCCTCGCAAACCACGACGCCATATATTACGCCCGCTCTTTGCGCCCAGCGTCCTCCTCACCCGCCTGTCCTCGCCGTCCCCCTCGTCCCCGGCGACGACGTCCCCCTCCCCGACGCTTTTTGCTCGCGTCTTACACACCTGCTCTGCACACGCCACCATGTTCGCTCAGTACTCCAACCTCTTCTACTCTGGTCTCGTGTCTGAGAGCAACTCCCCTTCCTCGTCCCGCCGTCCTTCCCTCGAGCTTGAGCACTGTGACAAGGCCGTCCGTGGTAGCCTCCCAGCTGATGCAAACCTCGACAGCTTCTACGAAGCTACTACATCTGACGACGATGCAGTCTTCCTCACCCTCATGCCCCGCCGTCGTCGCGCGGAGGCTGGCAACTCCTTTCTCTCGCTGGACCTCGCCGAGAGCAACTCGATGCGCTCCATGAGCCTTCGCCGGAAAGACACCGTCACAACTCGCGCGACAACGCATTTCGGTCGCTCTGTACCTGCGTCGCCCGAGCTCCGCCCAGTGCCCACATCGTGCGTCACGTCTCTGCTCGTGCACGTTCGGTTTCACTGACTACCCCACAGCCCGACCATGCCACTCAGTTTCTCGCACTTTGGGCCTGCTCCGCTACCTCACAGGCCCATCGTCCGTCATTCATCTCGCGAAGGTCTCCCGGGCGCGAAGCCTGTACCTTCGTCTCAGCTCCCTGCCCCGCCCGCGTCACTTCACCGACCCCGTCCATCCGATCTTTCAATCACCTTGTCCACCTGCTTTTCGGCAGGATCCAGCAGTGGCTCCCCGTCACTGCACCGCGCGGCACATTCTGAGCCCTCCATCGTGTCCCCCATCTCGCCCCTGCTCTCGCCGATGGAGCGTTCCTACTTCTCCTTCTCCCCTCCGAGCAGCCCACCCGCATACACCTCGCTTCGGTCACCGTTCGAGGACGTTCAACGTTTCTCCCCGGTCTCTGCTCCCGCTGCGGTGCCACTGCGCGCCCGTCCCTCCATGCGGTCCACTGTGTCGTTCCGAACGCAACAAGTGAACCGTTCCGCTGCGCTTGCCGCGCTGGAAGGTCGCGGCAGCTCCAAGTCGCACTCACGGCAGCGCTCTCGCCCACGGAACTTTATGAGCATGAGCGACGACGAAGACGAGGGCGAGGCGGATGAGAACGAGAATCGCTCTGCTCCCGTGTCGCCCCCTACAAGCGGACCCTTCGAGACATCCCTGCTGGACGTGCTTCACGAGGAGGAAGACGTGGTCGTGCCCACGGGCAAGCCCCGGAAGCGCGTGTCCTCGACGCCCGCGCCGAGGAAGACCAGGAGCCGGCGCGGGACCATCGAGAGTCTCCTCTCACCGCTCACCAACTTCATCGACTTCCGCGACGATGAAGGTTCTTCGCGCAGCTGGAGAAGCTTCGTCGAGATCTCATGAGCTTCCGTCGACAACGCTTCCTCCGTGCATCCTCGATTCCCTGGCGGCCGACGTCGCATCGAGGTATTTACTGTATGAACCCATGCGTATGACTTCCTCAACAAAACCCTCGTGCGGCGTCGATCCGCTGCCCTCCCGCGTTGATTCGCATTGTCCGCTCTATCTATGACGCTATGCTACTGCACCTACTGTCCTTTTCGCCTAATCTGCTCTCCACGCTGTCGCCCCACACGTCGCATTCCCATCCTGTACAGCATCGCCACGTCTCCTCAGCCTGTACACCTCGCATAGCGCAAGAATCGCACCCCTCATCCCCAGTGATGTCCCACTTTTTCGTTTGATTTTGTGTTCGGCAACGCAGTGTTTCATCATCACTATCAATATCTGCGACGCCCTGCGCCGTTTAATCCCTCCTTTGTTCCCCGCATCTTCCTGCATTGCATCGTGTACTCTTCTTTCCATCTTCAAACTGTGCATACCGTCTTCCTGCTTCTTCATCTTTGCATGTCTGTGCACCATCAGCATCATTCTACCAGCATCTCGCCTCCGTTCACGCTTCCCATTCTCCCACATCGCATCTGGATCGCGGTTCCTTTGTTTGCCACCCTTCATTGCCATCGCTCGTACGACCCAGTCCCGTCCCACCCCCATGGACTCTAAGCCTGACCGAGCTAATCCGCACGTACGTGTACATCCGTAGTCCGCCGTTCCTTACCCCGTCTCTTGTGTGTACCCTGTACATGGCTCTGCCGTCACCTCCCCAATGCTGCATCGCGACATTGCCCTTCTCCCTCTGCTCCCGTGTGATCTCCTGATCCGCCCCCAGTGCGCACCTCGGTATGTCCGTGCGCTCCCATGCACACGGAGTCTCGCCTCGCGAGCCGTCCAGTGCTCACCGCTGTTGGCCCTATACCGGTATGTTGGGTTCCTTCAATCTGCGTGATGCTGACGGACGCCAGCGCGTGGGATAACAAGCACGGACTACGGTGAGCTGTGCCCACCTTCTTCTCCCGATCTACCCGCGGGCGTACGCTGACGGCAGTGCCAGACCACAGCGCGACATATCATAATCACTGCAGCTGCACAGGGCAGTCTGGCCAGCCCGGCGACCACAGCGTGGGCGCGCCCAGCACCGTTGTGGCCGGGCGCGCGCGAACTCTGCGCCACAGCATACCTTCGCAATGCGCATACACACTCGCAGATTGATGCGTGCGCAAGACTGTGCGGCAAGGTTAGATATCCGCGCCCGTCCCATCGATCGGCACACCCTGACCCACATGCCACAGGTTCTCAGACGCAGACGCAACCGCATCCATCGCGGTTGGCCTGTCCATGGGATCTCGGTGCGGACGTACCCGCCGCAGAGCTCCCCACGCATCCGAGTCCGCGGGATCGTAGCTCCGCACGCAGTCTCCACGCCCCCGGTTCGTGCGGGAGCCTGTCGTAAGGTCCGTAAGGGTCGGCCGCCCCTCGCGACGGTGTGGACGTGGCGGATGCTTGTTTTTTGTGGCTATTCTCGGGACGGGGTGGGGGCTCCCACAGTGGGTGGAACGGACGGTGGCTGTGTGAGTCGATTTCTGTTCGTTCTCGTAGTATCGGCGGTCAGCTGAGGTTGCAGATACGACCTGTCTTTGGACGGGTCTCATGTCCGCTGTTACGGCGTCGAAGACGGACGGCCGGTGGCGGTCATTGCGATGTGCTCCTTTGAGTCCCTTGGAGGTCGGTAGACCGGCTTGAAATCAGAGTAGGATGCTGAACGGAGATCTCTTGTCACGTACAGGGACACACAGGTCGAGATCGCGCTCAAGACTTGCGCGACCGCCGCGATCCCCTGCCATCTGACAGCCCGACGAAAGGTTCAGTCGTTCGCGCGCAGCAGTCCGATGACAGCGACAGATATCCGCGACTGCTATAATCTGGGCCCTCTGGATCGACGCCCTAGTACGGGAGGTGTGCTGTTTCACCTCCCCGGCGATATCCTCGGCACACCGTCGGCATTGGGTCGATTTCTGTTCGTTCTCGTATCGGCGGTCAGCTGAGGGTCAGACAGGTTTGTGAGCGCCACTCGTCGGTGTTGGCGGGCTGTGACTGCTGGACAGGTGTGCGCGTCCGATTGGACGCTGCGACCACCAGGGGATTATGACTAGCTGTTGTCTCAACGTTCCGCAACCACCGGCTGGTCAGTGTCACGTTTGGTGAAGATCGTATTGGGCACTCAACCTTCTCAGGTAGCACCACGAGCCCGCTGGCGCGAATCCAAAGGCGATCCCTCTTGCGTAAGCAGACGCCTTGTCACGAGTCGAGATTGCGCCCGAGACTCATCCAACCACTACGATCTGCCGTTCAACGGTTCTACGAAAGGTTCAGTCTCATTTGCCCAGCGCTGCGTTCTATCCTCAACAAAGCCGCGACAGAGGCGTCAGCGTCGACCGCTGCCGGAACAGACCTTCATATTTCCTCGGCTCCTCGCACTTCCCTGCCATACTATGCGTTTATGGCTGCCGTTCATCCTGAATAGTCTTACCGTTCCGAGGAACGAATGGTCTCCTGCGCACAGCGTGCCCGAAGGTGTCAAGAGCGATAGATGGCTTCCTTGCATGAGGTGCGTCGCCGCGCCCGCGGCTATATAATGGAGCGCCTCTTCGCTCCAGCGACTGCGGTGACCCCCAGGTCCACCTTGCACCCGTCCAAACGACTTGGCCGCCCCGGGATCCTTCTGCTCATCATGTTATTGAGCTTCCCGGTCGAGATTTTCGACCACGCCGTCAGCTTCTTGAAAGAAGACACACCCGCCCTTGCGGCTTGTTCGCTCACTTGTCGCGGCTTCCTCCATATCTGCCGCGCCCAGCTCTGGCGACATATCGAGCTGCTCACAGGGACAGCAACCATGTTCCCAGAGCCGCGCACCATGTCATTCCTGGCCCTCCTCGACCGCAGTCCTGGGATCAGGCCGTTCGTACGGTCGCTCGTGTTCAGCATGAACCAACACCCGTACACCCACTACTCCGGCGGGACACACCCGTATGCCCACCCCTCCAGCGGAACATCGCAGCCCTCCTGGCGCGCAGTAGTCGACCGCCTCCCTTCGCTGCGGTCACTACGCTTCCGGGAGTTCCGCTTGGATTGCCTGCACGACCTCGTCTCGGTCGCGGGCGACCGGCCAACGCTGGAATCGCTCTATGTGGAGTCCGTCATGATCGAAAGGGCATCGCGCGGCGTATGGCCCCCTCCGCAGCCGGCGCGACTCCCCATCACGAGCATGGGAGATGCGGACGGGCGACAGCCGACGCGGTGGGGGCTGCGTACCTTGTCGATTGAGAATGCTATAGTGCCATGCTCGGAGCTCTCGCAGCTGAAGTTGTTCCTTGAGCGGGCAACGGAGGCATCCTATCTATCTCTTGACTCGCTCGACCTCCATTGGCCCTTCCACGGTTCTCACACATACGAACATCCTGGGCTATGTGTTCGGGCGGAGGTTCCTTCCTTCGGGGCAACGCTGCGGCACCTTGGGGTCACGCTCAGCGATCTAGACCGAAGCCAGCAGGTTGTCCCTGACGGTCGTGAGTCTTGCTTTACCTGTTCACGCGAGATACAGACTGACGATCACGTATCCCGTCTGCAGGCGCACACATGCAACGCGTCATGACAGCCATCTCGACATGCAGCTCGTTACGATCGCTATGCCTGCGATATGACCGCTGGTCGCACCTCCTTCAATTCGACCACAACACGCCACCGGGCTACACACCTACGCCCTTCTTCCTCGACTTGCTGGCCGACACACTCTCCGGCGTCGGCGCGCCCAGCGTGGCGCGCATTCCCCTCGAGCATCTTTCTTTAGCCTTCAAGAGCCCCCCTCACTGGCTCATCGGCTTCGAGGAAGCCTTCGATCGACTCGCAGAGGCTCTGGTAGGGGATGTTGATGAAAGTGTTCCCTCAAGCAGGAGAAGATACCCGCAATTCACCCACCTGGATGTGCGCATGGAACATTTGAATATGTTGAGCAGTGTGCTGCGCGGCAGCGAGGATAACGAGGAGCGTCGTGAGAGGCAGATGGTGGGGAAGGACTTGATTCATCCTATGCTTGAGCGTTTCGCGCGGGCGGGTGTGCATGTCGAGGTCGTCTGTGAATGAGCATCTTGGATCTAATGTGAGCATCATCGGTCCCCTTCCACATCTCACCCTGTTCGGACGTGCTTGCTCAAGCGCTCATCTGCTGACTTACCCTCAAAGCAGGAAAGCGGGCTGCTGAATGTCGATATCCTGTTACGCAAGCGGATGTACGGGTCGAGATCGCCTTTAAGGCTCACGCAAGGCGGAACTACGCGATTCGGAAGGTGCTGGCGGAGAGAGACGATTTACTTCTTTATATGCTAAGCTGTTTTATACAGGCGAGCGTGCACGTCGAGGTGATTATATGTGACTAAGATCCTTGACCCTCTGTTATATTCTCCCTCATCCGTTGCTCACACGCATCTATTATCCGCACCCACCATCTGTTCCTGCCTTATTATCATGCGCACTGTCGCAACGATGTCAATAGTGGTGGGCATAGGTGCAGCGCCCTATTCGCTGCCTCAAAAGGATCAACTGTGCCCAAATTAGAGATCTCTTCACCTTTTTCTTCACCAGGTTCTTCAACGGCGGGTTGCTCGATCGCGAATGGCAACGGGTAGCCTTCTCACATCATGTTGCCCGCCCTCTCCCTCCCAGTCGAGACCGTCGAACGCGCGGTCAGTTTCCTACGTGGAGGCGCTCCCTCGCTCGCGGCCTGCTCCCTCACTTGTCACTCACTGCTGCCGGTATCAAGCATCCATCTTTGGCACGAGGTCACCTGGCCCGTAGAGCTCGACACGCACAATCAGCACTCACGCAGTACACGCGCTGAAGCATTCATACGCATCCTGAACCGCAACCGCAACATCGCCCCCTACTTGCGCTGGGTTGTCGTGTGTCCGCCGCCTGGGTATAGCTATATCGACGGAATGGAGTTAGACGGGACCACCTGGGCTACTCTCAGCGCGCAACTGTCTGCAATTCGCTCTCTGCGGTTACGTGATCTCTTGCTACTGGATCTCGGCAAAGTAGTTCCAAATATCCGCGACCGGCCCCCCCTGGAGGTACTTGTTTTGAACAATATCGGCTCGATGCTCGACAACTGTTCCTCTTGGCCTTCTTCACTCGTTCAACCTACTGCTCGGGCTGCAGCTGTCGGCGGAGAGTCTTCGCGGTGGGCGCTGCGCAAGCTGTCAGTCTTGGGCAACATAATAGCGATCAAAGAACTCTCGCGCCTGGTGCTCTTCCTCGAGCAATCGGCGGAGGCCGACTCCCTGAGAGTACTCGACATCTGCCGTGCTATGGCGCCGCCGGATGAAACTCCCAGACGGCCTGTTGTCTTCCCTGGAATTCCCGCTTTCGGAGAGTCGCTGCCCCACTTTGGGATCACGTTCAGAGATACCAAGCCCCAAGCGAAAATCGCCATCGACCCAGTAGGACGTGAGTGCTTTTTAGGATACCCCCGCCCTATGTGTACCCTCCTCTTGGAGGCCTGCAGAAGGCAGCTTATGACGATCACCCCCTTCCACATAGGCGAGCACATACAACGCGTCCTCTCGGAATTGCCACGGTGCTCCTCTCTAAGGTCGCTGCGCCTCGGCTATGAGCGCACCGGCCCGTTCATACTTGGAGCACTCCTCCCGTCGAGAGCAGGGACATCTTCAGGCTACACCCCGACACCCTTCTTTCTGGAGCTCCTGGCCGACGTCTTGTCCAAACCTGGTCCGGTTCCGCTCCCTCTGCTCGAGAGCCTTACTCTGGTGTTCGGCGGTCCTCCCGCGTGGCTCGTCGGCTTCGAGGCGGCGTTCGCGCGTCTTGCAGACGTGCTCGTTGGAGACCACGACGATGCGGAGGACACGTCAGACTGCACGACGGCGAGGCGGTACCCACGATTCTCGCGCCTGGACGTACGAACGGTTTCCCTCAAGACGCTCGCGCCGTTTTTCGAAGACGATAGCGAGATGAAATTCTATCGTGACAGGCTAGAGGCTGAGAGGCTGTATGTGATTCTCCCAATGCTTGTGGGCTTCGTGGAGGCGGGTGTGCATGTCGAGGTTACTTGCGTTTGAGATTCAAGTTCCCGCACGGTTCAGGATATATGATATTTACGATGCGCGTGATTTGTTCTCGTAGTGTTTTATTCGTTGAGTTATTTCGTATCGACTCTCGCAGGTGTATATTTGCCTGGATTTGTGCGTTTTACGGATTTTGGTAGACGTGACATGATGTCACATTCTACGCGACGGCGCCACGTGGGGGAGTCCATTTGTCAAACTCTTCGGATTCCGCGTACCACCAGCTTCTTCTTCATCACGCTCCCAGTGTACCACAACTTACAAGAAAGGGCCCAGCACTTGCATTACTAATATACTCGTCCAAGTTAGCTGCGGGCCAGTGTCTCGTATATTGCCAGTGCGTTTGCCACAGCCCCTCGCCATTCCGCCGTAACATCAGCGGGATGATGCGTGTAGTATTGACCTACACGTATACCTTTAAAGGTCAATTCAAGCCTGTCGAGTTTATAACGCGCTAATGTTACTAACTTTAAGTACTTCCAATTCACTTCCAGACGCTCGTACTCGGAGCAAACGGTCCGCAATACTTCTATGTATAAGTAAGCACATCCCAGAGTCGAAGCCGCAGCTACGGCACAATCGGCTGCTCGTGCCCACTCGCTCCCGGTCAAGACTCAAGCGCCTGGTTATCACCTCCCTTATCGATGTGGTTCGACGTTGCGACCTACTACTACTACCGCTGGCAGAGCTGGTGAGTGATTCTTGGCATAACATACTTACACAGCTATATGAAGCTCTCAACGTGTGCTCGCAGGAGTCCACTCATAAGCCACTCAACAGATCGTCGGACTGCAGATATACCACCAGCCTCCATCGAGTCCTTCTCCACTGAACAACCATCTGAGCATCACCAAGTACCATGGGCCTCTCTAGCTTCCCCATCGAAGTATTGGAGCAAATCATCTGGTGGTTGGGCGAAGATAAAGCGGCGCTCGCAAACTGCTCTCTGGTTTGCCACGGCTTGCTCTCCCTATGCCGCGTCTACATCTGGAACTTCGTATACATCTCCTATGAGTTCAAGAACGTCCCTCCCCCGCGCTTGAAGGCGCTTCTTACAATCATCGACAACAACCCTACCATTGGGCTCCACATTCGTTCGATGTTGGTTCATGGCGCTACTAGTATCCATCAAGGTCTCGGAGATGACAACACAGCGTCACAACACCCGTACGAGACCATCGCCGGGCAGTTATTCTCCAGGCTTCCGATGCTCGAAGTCCTCAAAATAAGCCATCTTGTCGCGTTGGACATATGCGATGTAGTTGCTGCTGCTGGCGCTATTCCGACTCTCAAAACGCTCATTCTGGAGGATGTCACAGTGGAGCAGAAGAGCTCAGGTCAAGCTACTCAGCGACTTCCGGAGGATCTGTGCGCAGCCACTGGAACGGAAACCAGTGTCCTCGAGAGCCACCACCCTTGGAAGCTGGAAAACCTATCAATCGTCAATGGCGGCGGTATCCCAGATTCGGAATATACGGCGTTGGCTACCTTTCTCGAGAGATCCACGAGCAGCATATCTCTCAAGTCATTCGAAATTCGCGATACCCTGGTCTCGCGTTGGGCCAAAGTATCCGGCCATGGACTCGTAGTCCCCGAAGCATTCGGATCGTCCCTTCACCATTTTGGCTTCCCGATTGCAGACATGGACCGCGACGGAAGTGTTCATCTTGAAGGCCGTGAGTGTCCCATAACGTTATCTCCCCCCGAGTCGCGCTTTAACGAGACCCCCGTTGCTTGATCTTACAGGCCACCACCTCGAGCGACTCTACGCTGCGCTGCCCCGTTGCCCCGCCCTACGGTCCCTTTCCATCCAATACGATGCCCTCGGCGTGCAAGGCGCACCAACTCCCACCGGGTGGGGCCCACCCCCCGTCTTCCCCTTCTTCCTCGACGCACTCGCAGACATCCTCAACACGCCGTCATCTTCCATCGAGTCCAGAGACACCGTGCCCCTCCCCCACCTCGAACGCCTCTCCATCTCGATGCTCGCCCGGGTGGACCGCGTCCTGAACTGTGCAGACGCGTTTGCCCACCTCGCGTCCGCGCTCGTTGGGCCCGATGGTTCCGGCTCTACCGCGCGGCGCACGCGGCGCTACCCGGCATTCTCGGAAATCACGGTGCGCGTTATGTTTGCCGTGCCGCGTCCCGTGGTCGAAGACGAGTTTGGGGTCGTCTATGACGCCGAACGCGCACGATACGAGCAGAACACGGATCCTAGGGTGCTGCTGCAACCGATGCTCGAAAGCTTCGTGCGGGCGGGCGTGCGCGTTAATATCGGGGTAGACTAGGGCAGCTTTACGGCGGCAAACTTCCGAAGGGAGAGGTAAGTGTTGTTAGTACATTGCAGGCGTTACTGAGTAGGCTGACCGCCGATGACAGGACGTCGACCCTGTATATGTACATTACTTCCTGATGGTCTTCGACACCGGAATCGCAGTCTCTACTAGCACAGTGTTCACTGCCTCCTATCGCGACAGCTATGGGGCCCTTACCGACATGCTGGCCTCCTCACACAGTGGCATGTGCACATTGAACTCTTCGGTCCGCTCTGTGCGCCTGCTCCGGCTTGTCTTGCAAAAACGCCACTGTAGTGTAGAAGTAGTTGGTAAACAACAGCTGATTATGTCCATTCGACTTCCGTAATGTACACCCGTACTCGTACGTCTACGCAGTACATACATGCCCGATACTAAGTAAACCACAGAAAGAGTGTGCGTAAACCGAGAAAGAGAGGGAAATTAATGACAGGAAGGGAACCTAGATAGGCTGCTCGAGACTGAGCTGTGTAAGGAAGTCCGTGGCGTTCTGCCGGAAGTCGTCCATGATGATGTCCAGGGTCGTGTCGCCGTCGAGGAACGTGAGCAGCTGCGTGCAGTTCGGGAGGTAGTTTGGCCAGAAGTACGCCCCGAGGCCGTTCGGGTTGAGCGTGGTCACGAAGCGCACGAGGTAGTCCGTCATGTCCTGCCCGCCGAAGATGACGGAGAGCTCGGAGGAGTGGATCTAGCGGCGCGTGGTTATCAGCACGCGGTAATTCCGTGTGTACAATGGATGTTACTCACAGCTCCCAGACCAGGGATCTTGTTACGCTGGCTGACTGTGGGCGAGAAGGCGGTGTCAGCATGGTGCACGAGTTCTGATTGAGTGAGAATGCTTACAGAATGACCACGCGGGCTGCTTGGCGGAGCGCTCACTGAGGAAGAAACGACGAGGAGCCTGGAAGATGAGGTCACCCTGGAACGCTGCCATGCGCTTGTACACGGTCGTGATTTCGAAGTCATCGCCGGTGTCGAAAGGCGACCCAGTCGCTGGGTCCTCAGGGTAGTGCGACATCAAGGTTTCGATGGTCCCGTTGGATGCATCGGGGAAGTAGTTGCCCTTGAGGTAGCCAGCGAAGTCATCGGTGGAGCTACGTAGCTGGGTATCAGCGCAGATAACTTCGGCGTAAATGTGCAACGTACTTGAGGCCGAGCGTCGAAAGGGAAAAGAGCGTCCCTTCATCTTCGTTCGAGCCTATGCGAGCAAGGTCAGCATACTGACTTCAAAGCAGTTCGGTGACGTGGATCTGACCGGCAACGAATGGGACCTTGGCCACACTGCCCTGCTGGACGAGTTTCTGAGGGTGGTCCTTCAGAAAAACGCCGTCCGCGTGGGGCCAGTACGGGATGTTCAGAGCCTAAACACGCATCAGACATGGCTTCGCATGGTGTGTCAAGTTGCGCACCTCAAAGGAGATGACCGTGGGCGTCTGGTCCATCGCCGCCCTGATATCCTCTGTCGAAACTGTGCGGAGACACGCGAGCTTGTCCGACGCCGATGTGCAGTTGACCTGCGAAGTGATGAAGTCGAAGGTAGGCTGCACTTTCGTGATGTCGCCGGACGGGAACGCGGAGCCAGACTCCATCCATGCGGCGCGGAAAAGCCCGCCTGTGCTGCCGCCGCTCGCGATCATGTGTGCGGCGACAGAGATGCTTCCTGCGCTTTCGCCCCAGCTATTCGGAGACGAATGTCGCCGTGAGCGCATGGCCGGTGGCAGAACGGCAGCCACTCACATCGTGACCTTGGCGGGGTCCCCTCCAAAGGCGGCGATGTGGCTCTGAACCCACTCAAGGGCCAACCGCTCTATCAAGCGCACGGTGTCAGTGAAACACGGCGCTTCATCTGAATAGGAGTACATACGATCGTGGAGCCCAAGGTTACCGAGTCCGGCATCCTTGACTTCGCTTCCTCCCAAGAACCCAAACGCTGCACCAGATATAAATTAGTGTCCATGGATACTCCGCGTGTGCGACTGACCGCTGAGCCTGTTTGAATATCGTGAGAACGGTGAGAAATAGCGAGAAGTGGAGAAACGACGGACCGGTAGTTTGTCGCTACGAAGATAATGGGCTCCCCGATTGCGATCGACCTGTTGACGACGACCTCTCCAGGCTCACTAGATGGGGTTCACTTGTAAGCTGGTAGCTGGATGGGGAATGCAAGCAGACTCGAGACTCACACAGCGTTCGAGCCGACCTGGAATCCACCACCGTGAATCCACTAGTCGTGAAGACAATGCGTTAGGAGCGTGCATGCGAGAGGCGAGGAGCTTTACGCACGAAGACAACGGGAAGCTTGGATGTCGACTTCGCTCCTGCTGGCGCAATGACGTTGAGGTTCAAGCCTGACCACTTTGTTAGATCACGTCTATATATCATAGGTCAAATCGTAATCACAGTCCTCGCTCTGGGTCGGCCCTTGAACCTCCACCGAAACGAGCGCCGAAAGGGTAGCCGGGATAGCAGGCGGTACGTTGTCGGGCAGATCCGGCAAAGCCAGTGATTGCTGTATGCACTGGTTTCCGAACGTCGTCGCATTGAGAGTGCCCTTGTAAGATGTGACCGCTTTGGGGAGCTGCAACCGGAGATCCCCCACTCTATCATGGATGATAGGGTTCAATGACAATCTCGACACACGATCACACTTAGCACAACACTCACGGTGGCTGCGCATACGGGATGCCCAAGAACTGCGAAACCACCCCGTCACCTGTGCCGACGACGGTGGCCTTCCCGAGCTTGACAGACGGCGAGGCAGCCACGACGCCGCCGAGCAGCGTCGCGGAGAGCAGGAGGGCGGGCAGCGCGAACATGGGTGGACGTGATGCAGTGAGATGCGGACTGCGGCCTTGGACGTCCCCGCCAGAAGCCCTCGTCCATCTTATAGCACGGAAAAATCGGCGCAGTTCTTGGAAGATCTGCAGACGATTTGCGCTACTGATGCCGCTCAGCATGATTAGTGGGCCGCGGTATCGTGCAATGTCAGATGGGCGGCGGACTCACGTAGTGCCTGTAGCCACACCTGCTTCGGACGCATGGGAATTTGGAAGCTGGGGCCCAGCAAATGGTCCATCATTGAAGAAATACCTATTGATTATCAAAGGGCTTCGCCGAAGCGGCCTTTGAGAATCAGAACGCTGGTCCCCTGGGGGGCCGCGCGCACCGACGGAGCTATAGCAGCGAGCATGCGCAGCTCGCGGGCTCCGTAGTGCGACATTGCGCTACGCGCGGCCGGGCGACTCGCTGACAGTTGGAACCTGAACTTGATCAATATGTGACTAAATACGGGTAGGTCCTGGGTCAAAGGCCGTTTTGGCCCCTTGCAGCGTAGATTCGTCCTACGTATCATGGTGCATGACATCCCGCACCCACCCATACCTCTGCCGGCCACCGTACACCAGATGCCGGACGGACTAGATAGGCTGCGCAAGACCCAGCTGTGTGACAAAGTCCATTGCATCCTTGCGGAAGGTGTCCGGGATCACTTCCAAAGGCTTTGCCCCGTCGACGAACGCAAGGAGCTGCGGGGACTCCGACGTGTAAGCCGGCCAGTGAATCTCCGGGCCGCCGTTCGGGTCCAGAGTGTTGACGAAGCGGACCAGGAAGTCGGTCATGTCCTGCCCCCCGAAGATTATAGCGAGTTCTGTGGAATGCGCCTAGTCGCCATGGCGGTGATGGTCAGCAGATCATCTGAATTCCACCTGGAAATGGGTACTCACGGCGCCCAAGCCCGTGACTTTGTTGCGCTCGCTCACTGGAAGGAGTGAGAGCCTGTCAGCAATAACGCCGATATGGGCGAAAGCGGACCACCCACAGAATGAGCGCGCGACTTGCTTTCCGGAGCGCTGATCGAGCAGGAACCGCCGGGTGGCTTGGAAGATGAAGTCGCCCTGGAATGCGGCGAGCCGCTTGTAGACCGGCGTAAACGTGAAGTTGTCCCCGGTACCGAAGGGGGATCCCGCTGCTGGGTCCGCAGGGTACAGCTCCAGGAGTCGCGCGATGGTCGCGTCGCTCGCGTTGGGGAAGTAGTTGCCTTTCAGGTAGGCAGTCAGCTCCTGCTCAGTGCTGGAAGGGAAGAAGCGGGGAAGCGTGAGAACAGATCCAGGGCAGCCATATGGACATCATACGTGAGATTCAGCGATGCTAGTGTGAACAGAGTGCCTTCATCCTCGTTCGACCCTGTTAGATGCGATGAGCGCAGCCCGGGTATACACTTTCCACTCGCTCGGCCACTCACCAATCACGAACGGCACGTCGGCGACGCTGCCCTCCAGCACGAGCTTCTGCGGGTTGTCGCGCAGAAACACCCCGTCGGCGTGGGGCATGAATGGCGTGTTAAGAGCCTACAGCGACTTCAGACAGGCACCCTTGGCGTGTTTAGGTGCGGCACCCCTTACCTGGAATCCTAGGAACGTCGGCGTCCTGTTCATGGCAGCCGTGATGGCATCAACCGGGGCCTGGCGCAGGCATTCGAGCACATCGTTCGCGGAAGCACATCCGGTCTCCGACGCGATGAAATCAAAGGTGGGCTGCAGCTTAGAAAAGTCGCCCGAAGGGAGGGCCGATCCGGACTCCATCCACCCCGCGCGGAAGAGGCCCTCGGTGTGGCCGCCGTTCGTGACCATCTGGAACGCGACGGATTGGCTGCCCGCGCTCTCGCCCCATCTGATCGCGCCGGACGGAGTGTGCGTGTGCTCGTAAGCAGCGGTATCTCGGAGCGTTTAAGGTCGACTTACATGGTCACCTTCGTGGGGTCTCCACCGAACGCCGAGATGTGTTTCTGCACCCATCGCAGTGCTTCCCGCTCTAACTCCGGGTGTCCGGGTGTGAGTACTCGAGGCTATAGACGACGAGGTCTATCGCTACACTCACGGTCTTGAAGACCGAGGTTCCCAAGTCCCGCCTTCTGGATTTCTTGCCCTCCCAAGAAGCCGAATGCTGGGAATACGTCTATAAATGACACTGGAAGGCAGGTATGTACCCTTACCGCTTAGACTGACGCACACGATACCGAGTCAGCATGTCGCCCGGAGATGCCACGCATAACGTACCGATAGTTCATGGCCACGAAGATGATAGGCTGCCCGAGCTCGATAGATCGGTTTACAACCACAGCCCCGGGTTGTCTGCGGGTGTGCGTCAGACATAAACTTAATGAAGAGATAACCAGTTTCAGCTTACACCGCGTTGGAGCCAACCTGGTATCCGCCTGACGGAGGCCTTATCACAACGAGAATACTATAAAACCGGGGAAGACAGTACCTCCGTATATCCACTGGGCGACCGATTAAGTGACACTGCCAAAAAGATATCCATCCATGAAAGACTCACCGCCGCGATGGGAAGTTTATCCCCAGGCTTCGTGCCCGCCGGAACGATGACGTTGATGTTCAAACCTATACGCATATAGTCAACACCGCGAACACCACGAAAACATCGCGTCCACTCACAATCCTCGCTCTGAGGGATCGCCGGTATGCTGTCATGGTTCGGCTTCCCGATCCCGAGGAAGGTCGAGATCGCCGCAGGCAGGCCGGGCGGTATGTCAGGCGGAGGCACACTCTGCTGTATGCACTGGTTCCCGAACGTCGTCGCGTTGATCGTCCCGCTGAAGCGCGGGATCGGCTGTGGCAGCTGCAGACGTAGCTTTCCTACCCTGGAATCCGGAAGACATTCAGTGAGGTTTGTGCGCGGAGGAAGAGGGCAAACGTACGGAGGCTGCGCGAACGGGATCCCGAGGAACTGCGTCACGGTCCCGTTGCGCGTCCCGATGACGGTCGCGTCGTCGAGCTTGACCGTAACCTGCGCTGCAGTGACGCTGGTCGACGCGATCGCGCCGAGTAACAGCTTGAGTAAAGTTGACATCGCTTTTCTTGGAGGTGTCTGGCGGATATGCCGACTCGCTGGAGAAGGCACGCAAGGCGCACCGTCCGAGTCTTACTTATAGAGCGAGAGGCCATGGCGCTGTGAGAAGATCGAAGTTCAGCACCTCCGCACGCACACCTCAGTTCTTCTTACAGACGTGATCTACATGCGCCTCGCAAAGGTACCACCATTGAGCGAGCGCGATCAGCAGACGCTGGATTCCCATTGCTTAACCTTGCCGTCCAACCGCTGCAGACCGGCAGCGCTCAGCGCCCCAATAACGAGGCATCTAGAACGACCGTCGACTGTGCGGAGGAAGCGGGAGCACACTCCGTGTTTCGAAAGTGGATGCTGTACGTGCCCCGCAGGTCATGCGGGCATCATGAGACGAGCCTGAGGAGCTCCGTCGTGTTATTATTGACGCCCGTGAGAGTCTGACGGCAGAGCAGGAGCTGTAGATGACTGAATGCCCTGGCGCGGAGGAGACGGAGGCTCTCACCGAATCGCGCCTGGAATGACAGAACGACTGTGCGGCGTTCTGTGAAGCCAGATCAATATCGTGTTTGGATGCGGGCGAAACAGATGACTGCCTGCGTAGTGTGTGCGGCGCGGACTTGCGGCCGATGGCTGGTTCCGTATCCTCCCGCATGATAGTGATAGCGATGTTAATGAGGGCAGATACTGCCGCTGCCGAGTGGCCACGCATGCACGACGCCGAGTCGGACGGACTTCGTGACTCCGAAGCGGCTCTGGTAGGCCGCCGCACTCTGAGCTCACACTTGCAGTGTTGCGCGCGGCGGCGCAATACCTATCGTGAGCATTTCAAATGCCTGCAATCCTACTGGAGGATTCAGCCAAAGTTTGAAAATGACATCAGAGCGGCATCCTTACCATAGTTATGAGGTTGAGGGTAATGTCGGTGAACGACATGCGTTCAGAGACGTTGTCTACAGACATTCTCAGTGGCTGGCTAAGGAAACACTCTAAAGCAGGTCTCCGATGAGGGGTGGGGTATGTCCGTGGTACTCTATTAACGAAAAGCGAGCATCGACTGTAGACAATATACAAGGCGAGAAGAACGCAACGTAACGACCGCACACACGCCCCCTCCCTCCTTGTCCGCCCAGCCAAGCGCGCGCAACACCATGCACAACTACGTTTACTTGCCGCCGGTCGTGCCCATGCCCATCGTGGTCTTGAAGGTGTCGTAGATCCACCACTGGAAGCCAGTGAGGGTACCGATCATGAGCACACGCGTGCCAAGGCCCTTGGTCGCGAGCGCAACGAGGCCGGTCTCCGACGCGATCTGCCCGAGGCCCTTGCCGCGGTTCGCGGGCTTGCCCATGAGCGAGACGAGCGAGTCGGCGGGGTGCGAGACGAGCGCGCAGACGACACCGGCGAGGTAACCCGAGGCGAAGGTGACACCGAGCTGGGTACCCTTGCCGTACGACTCCTTGGGCGCGGTGAAGACGTGCGTATAGAAGAGGCCGACGATGTACTCGAAGAAGAAGAACTTCGCCATCGTGTAGGGGATCTGAAGGTGCACGTCAGTAGGCGTTTGCTGAGTACATGAATGAGAGTTAAACGTACCTGGCGCGACCACAGGGGAACGAGGGAGCCGAAGGGGTACCGGGTCTCCGCCTTGAGCTTGCTCATCTCAGAGAGAGCAGCGAACATGGGGACGGGGAAAGTGCCAGCGGGGCTCGTCTGGATCTTGACCTTGGTCATCTCCAGGGGGCAAAGCGCGATGTCGGCGAAGAACTCCGCGGACGCGGAACCGGCGAGCCAAATGGCACCCTTGTACTTGGCGGACGCCTCCTCACCGGCGAGGTTCATGTACTGGTCCTTGAACAGCTCGTAGAGACCGTACTTGAACATGCCCTGGAGGGAGTAGCCCACGAAGGTGGGGCCGAAACCTTTCCAGAGACCCTTGCTACCCTCCTCGGCGACAAGGGTCTTCAGGCCGGGTACAAGACCCTTGAACTTGGTGGGGTTAACCTAGACAAATTCAAAGTGTTAGCCCGTGTGCAAAGAGGTAGCTATACGCGACATCTCCAATGAACGACAAAACGGCATAATTTCGGCGTTGGATGTACGGCAGGAACGTGCGTGCACTTCCCGCGACAGAAGAAGGCGCCAAATGCATTGGGCGTTACAGCGCCGATAACGCACCGCGCAGGAGAGGCGAGTGACAGCGCACAACCAGCAACACGTCCCACCACCGCGAGTTGCCAGCGCATCGCGACACGAAATGCGATATCGAAGAATACTTGAGGACCGGGGTATCCGGGAACGTTTGAAGATGCCAGGAAACGAGAACAAGTTGAAGTTGAGACAGACGCGAACATACCTGCATGTTACATTTTGTTACATCCAGAGGAGTAATGCCGGCGTGGGTGAAGCCGCACGCGAGGGCACCACCAAGCATGCACTTGGCATAGTAGCTGGTGTCGTGGGGAACGGGGCCGAGGTAGCTGTGTGCGGTGATTGGTGAGTGCTGGCGGACGCGACGACGACGCGCACGGCGACTGACCGGGCGTCCCACTTGCCAGTGGGTGCGAGGTGAGCCATGGGGATTATCTAGGGGCGTAAGGGGTAGAGTAGGGTCTAGAGGCTTGACTGGAGGGCCTGTCCGAGTCGAAGCAGAGACGCAGCGCTGGCGGATGGTGGGAGGAGGGAGAGTGGTGACGGCGGCCCACAACTTGCCGTATAAATTTTGGACGCGGCGTCCTTCGGCGCGGTCGGCTCCGGTCCTCACCGAACGCAGCTCGCGGTCTCTCGCGGCAGCAGCACTTCTTCCCGCTCAGCACTTCCTCGCACTCATGCTCTTCAGGCGAAACCATCGTCGGAGGGGCATCGGAGCGTATGTACACGCCCGCGACGGCGATGCACTCCGTTTGGTACATGTTACAACGCAGGGACGGCGAATAAACTGCGAACGATCACGAAAGCATCGCTCGTAATCACGCGTCCCGTTACTCACCATCCGCCCGAGGCTGAGCGACTCAGCCGGAACTCCTGAATAACCACCATGTTCATAACCTGCCCATCGACGTCCACCTCGAACATCTCGTCTGTCTTGCACCCCTCGTAGTCCAACCGCAAACCTACAAGTGACAGAAGAATGGCGCCGGCTGCAGTAACCGGAGCGTCGGAGTCATCCGTCTCTCACCCGACCTCCGTTCTCAAAATGAACTCCTCTCTTGCCGACTTCCCTCTCGTCCCGGCGACGACCTCTGCATCGCGACCGCAAGAACAACAGGATGGGGCTGTGCGCAAGGAGTTTGCATTCGACCCGATAGAGGATGCGCTCGCGGCGTTCGGGCGCGGGGAGTTTCTCGTCGTAATGGACGACGAAGGTCGGGAGAATGAGGGCGACCTGATCATTGCGGCGAGCGCAATATCGACGCAGAAGATGGCGTGGCTCATAAAACACTCCAGGTGCGTCGTGATACATCCGCTGCATGCTGCGCCGTGCTAACTCAGCCCCTGTAGCGGCTACATCTGTATCTCGCTGCCCGGAGACCGTCTCGAGCAGCTCCAAATACCCATGATGGTCCCGGAGAACGAGGACCCGCACAAAACTGCGTACACCGTCACCGTGGACTACAGACACGGCACCACGACCGGCATCTCCGCGCACGATCGCGCCCTCACCGCGCGCGCGCTCGCGTCTCCCTCCACCACCGCGACGTCCTTCAGCCGCCCAGGGCACATGGTTCCGCTACGCGCGCGCCCGGGAGGAGTTCTTACGCGCCGCGGGCATACGGAGTCCGCGCTTGACCTGTGCGCGATCGCGGGGCTGCCGCCGGCGGGCATCCTGTGCGAGCTGGTGGAGGACAACGAGGATGGGAGCATGATGCGCCGGGATGCGTGCAGGCAGTTCGCGGACCGCTGGGGGATCAAGATGGTGAGCGTGGAGATGCTGGCTAGGTGGCGCGAGGAGCACGAGAAGACGGGCGCGCGTTAATGTTGTTGTGTGATTCCGGGCGGGGCATAGCAAACAGGGCAGTACAAGGGCTCTAGAGGGCCGTGTATCGTTAGATTGTATCATGGTCTATCACCACTCTCATCTTGGCCGGCTTTCTAGATTGGTGGATGGCACTCCTACGCGCCGTGCACGACTCTCTTTCAACGCGGCTCTCGGAGGGCCGGTGAGCTATGCATTGCAAGGACACCTGTCTTGCCGGTGCGCATGCCGCCGCAGGGTTTCGTCTTCGTCTGGTACACGTTGTACTTACCGATGAGAGATCCTCAGCGGCCCTGTTCAGGACAGCTCTTTGTCGCATCTAATATGAAACATCGGTGTTGCGGACTTCTGTATCCATATTACGGACCAACTTCAAGCGATTTGCTCCGAAGACATCAGCGCATGTCAAGTTACCGCTGGAGGACGATGAGCACCGGGGTTTGCATACTGAAACATAACATGGACACATATCTCACTGGTAACCTGGTTCAATACCGGAAGGTGCATCCGTCTCTACCTCAAAGAACTTTGACCTACTCCCGAGCACGCTCGACCACCCTCAGCGCAGGTTCATCTCGTGCATCACAGGAGTCTCGCAGCAAGATACAGGGCATGAAAGAACGTGATATTGCAGGATATGTATAAGGATAAGTGCTAATGCGGCAGCCATGCGAGAGCGATGCGTACGTGCGTGCGTGACTAGTGATACAGTGAACGCGACATAACCAGCGGGAGAAAAATAACCTCGGCGGCTTCCAGAGCCGCCGTCGCGTGCGCACACGCACCCATCGAGCCCAGTGAAATCAGCACTCAGCGCACTTAGGCGTTGCCGGTGATACCACCAGCTGCGCCGGCGGCGGCGATGCGCGCGGTCGCGTCGCTCTCGGTGGTGCACGCGAGCGACGTGCCGGCCTTGTTGACGAGGGGGAGCGCGAAGCACTGGGTAGTCGCGGCACAGCCCATGCTGACGAACTTGCCGCCGACGCACTGCGCGAAGCCGCCGGAGATGCAAGCCTGGTCACCGTCTGTTCGATATGGTCAGCGCTGACATGAGACGAAGGATCAGACACGATGCTCACCGGTGCAGGAGGCGTCGGCGGTGAGGGTCGCGAACTTGGCGTTCAGGGCCTGTGCGTCCTTGCCGTTCTGGAGCTGGAACGAGCCGCTCGACGAGCCAGTGGATGCCGCGGCGGCGGAGGTGGCGGCAGGCGCAGCGACGGTGGTAGTCGTAGCCTCGTCGTCGTCGGAGCAGTCATCGGTCGACGTTGCGGCAGCAGCGGTGCTTGTCGCGGCGGGGGCCGCAGCCGCTGACGAGCTCGCCTTGGAAGAGCCGGTGCTAGAGCCAGAAGACGACGAGCCGCTGATGTTCTGGAGACCCGGGTCCGACGTGATGTCCGTCAACTGTGAGCCGTCCGCGATGGGGCCGCTGGGGTTGGCGGCGCACGAGCCAGCAGGGGAGAGCGGGGTGGTGTGGCCGAAGGGGATGGTGCCCGGCGCACCGACCGCGAGCCCACCGACGAATGTCTGCTGGTTCGCGCCCTGGAACTGGCACTGGAACAGGCCGTTCAGCTCGGAGTTCTTCGGCGCCTGCTGGCAGTACGGCACGGCGACGGAGTTGGGCTGTCAGACAGAGTCCGTGTGAGCGCGCATGTTCGAAACCCAACCAGACGCGTCGCGTCATATGCAATGAAGACGAACCGTGTTCCGGGGCTGCTGCGCGAAGATCTGGGCGAACTTGATCATGTCCGCGTCGCTGTTGAGCGTCTTCGCGAGGTCGACCATCGCGTCCGCCGAGTCCTGCTGCTCGCAGGGGCCGGCCGCGGCGAGCAGCGTCGTGAACGCGGTGACCGAGACCGGGTTGCACTTGTCTGCACCGCCGGCCGCGAGCTATAGGGGTGCCTGGTGAGCATCGAACATGACAGATCCCTTCAGTCAGAGGACGTACGCAGGCCTTCTCCCACTTCGTGGTGGAGTCCGCGATGACCTGTGCGATGCGCTTGTGGAGGGGCGCGCCCTGCGCGTTCATGGCGAGCGCCGAGAGGGCGACGAAGAGTGCGGAGGTGAGCTGGACCATCGTGTAGACTGGCTAGGTAAAGATTGAAAGCGTCGAGCTTCGTGTAGAAATCGGAGAACGAGATGAAGGCAGTCCGAGCACAGCTCCGGCGAGGTCGTGAGTGAGGAGAAGGTGGAAGGCGGGAGGTGGGATGGAGAGCCAGGTGCGTTCCTCTGCAGCCTTATATTGCTCGGCCCTCGGCATGTTGAGCTTTGCTCGGAAAGGCTAAAGAAGGACCAACAATTGTGCCGGAAAGGGACCGGACGAAGCGCTAGCGGCTCGGGGAAAATGCCGTGAGCGTAACTACGCGGACAATTGCCCCTTTATTTGGCATCAACAAGGCCGGTAAGCTCGTACTCCTGCTCCAGCTGCGTATTGTCGTCATACGCGTCGCAGTACAAGCAAATTTTTACCCGTCGCTTACTCACAGCATTGTACGCCTACGAGGACGTGTCTGAGCAAGGCGGCAGCGACACTGTATGACGAAGTACAAATGTACCACGTCCCAATTTGGCAACACACTTTTGCACACAGGCGTCTAATCAGCATACGTCTCGTACTTACCCTCGCAACATGAACAACTTCCGGTGATGTATCTTGGATGAAGCACATGAAAATTTCGCTCGCCCGCATGGATGCAGGATATCATCAAATCCTCAACTCCAGGCTGCCCCACGCCGGAGCAGGTGATGATCGGTACTCCTCATTTAGCACCATCGGGGACCCGCCATGGGCGCCGCGTGGGGGCGCGCTGCCCCTGGATCCATCCACATCTCGCCAGCCCGACGACCTGACTGAATGCAAGAGCCTCTACTTTGCGACGTCTATCCATCGTGCAGCCCTTCGCCGGTTTCCTTGACATCTCGCTCGCCTGGAGGCTTGATTTGGCCGGCGCTGCTCTTCTGGGATATCCGGACAACTTTTAGACCAGAATAACCCCTATCCTCCGCGGCTTTTGCCTCCCTGATATGATCGTGTTGCGATGGAGGGACACAGCGACACTTGGCGAAGGTGAGCGGAGGTCGTCTGTACCCGAATTCACCTGATCACAGCTGTGCAGCTGGTGCGATGAGTAGGTGCTTGGCGCAGTGTGGCTGCGCGGCGCTGATGAATTTGAAGCATGCATCTTGTGAGTTATCTCTCCTTAGCCAAGTCTTGCGATGCGCCCTGCAACATGTGGCAGAGGAATGCTGGCGCTGCACCAGCGCTGCACTCGCCCGGTCGGCGCTGTGGTACGGGCGGCGTGGGTGTCCTGACGTGCGTCATGATGAGGCGGCTGCGTATGCGCCCAAATGAATCCGGCATTGGTTTAGGCGGGTCCAACCTCCTTCCCAACTCCACCGCCGAATGACACTTCGCTTGAAGTTGCTCACGAGTCGCGAATAATCCCGTCCGACGTAGCAAGGAGTACGTCACCGTGTTACTGTACGACGCCTCGCGCCTCAAAGGATTTGTCGCGGTCAGCTTGTCTGCGTCCGAGAGCGCGATCGACGGGATTGGTCCTCAAGGCGAGTAGGACTCTAAGGCCCAATTATTACATGTTTGCAGGGCCATCAACGAGAGGCTGGCAGTGCCAGTGGGTGATTTACATGCAATCCAGAGAGTTTGTGAGTTCTCTTAACATTGTTGTCGGTGCTGATCAATCGCTGACCGCCAAGAAGGCGAACATGCCTTACATGTTTCAATCGGTACGTCGTAAACTACCCAGCCCCACTCGATTTTGAGCTCAACGGATACGCTCTGAAGCAGGACTTGAAAAGGGATGCCACCTGTATTGACCAAGTTATTACCTCCACGGAACGCCTGGAGTCCCATAGGAGACAATGGATCGTCGAGAACAGGACGCCCGAGAAACACGCCATGAGACTCATCATGAGTCAACTTCGTTGACCTGGTGGCCCCCAACGCGGTTCCTCTAAGGTCCGAGGAGGTATGGCGTTCAGTCCATCATAACTCCGGAGACATCGGAACCGGGCGTCAGTGACGGTCAGTACGTACTTCTGCTATGCGGTAGTCTTGGTGTCATTTCACCACGATGTCGTAGTGACTGGGTACGCTGTTATCGAGCTACCTCCCCATCCCCACCAGAGTTCCTAGTGTTCATCCTGCGTGATCTGGGCGCCACCGAGCGATGGTTTTGCTCCGGTTTCCGACGGAGACACAGCATGTGTGGACGATCTCTTCTACGTTCTGCCTGAAGCATGGATTTTCCATCGCGGAGGCAAAGGAGATTGTCCAGCTGCCCGAGGGCTGTGTCTCACCGTCGATCGTAGATCCTGATGGCGACAATGTGGCAGAGCGGTGA
This sequence comes from Trametes versicolor FP-101664 SS1, assembly GCF_000271585.1. Taxonomy (NCBI): domain Eukaryota; kingdom Fungi; phylum Basidiomycota; class Agaricomycetes; order Polyporales; family Polyporaceae; genus Trametes; species Trametes versicolor. Next base: position 2,423,203 of record NW_007360326.1, read on the forward strand.
GCAGGCGCTTGCATGGACGCATGTTATTCCAAGCTGTGTTCCATGACATTGACGGACAATCCGCCACTTACTTGACTTCGCGCTTGCTACTGAACTTCCTCACATATCTGGTTCGCGAATTACTCTCTACTCAAATTTCTTCGCGCGCTTGAAGCTAGGCAACAGATAGCGTCAGGATCTCACGCCAAAAATGCCTACGAAGCGACCCACGCTTGGCACCCATCATCCAGTCTAAGGGTCCAGGGCCGCGCAGTCTGATGCCGCGACTCGCACTCGGACACGAAAGCCTTCGGAACACCGCAATCGCAGCCTGATTTCTCGCGTAAGGCTGGGGAGACGTCCACGAACTGTCCACCGGAGCCTTGCAAAACGCGTACGCGACAACAGAATCTCCGCGAGCGCAAGTCCGCACCTGTCCGCGCCCGAGTCGCTAGCTCAGGGGTACCTATCTCGGCTAGCCGTCCTCCTTTTCAACCTCATCGTGTTGGCTGAGGCGACCAGGTTTCCCCCTCTTACCACTTAGTAGGAAATGTCCTCAAGCAACGACCCAGAAATCGCGGAGCTCATCGCGTTCTTCGAGAGCGTGTAGGTGTCGACTTACTTCCAATCTGGTTTCAAGCTGATTGCATATTCGCAGTTTTATAAACACATGTCTCCCCATCGGAGTTTTAGGTGGGTTTGTTTCTCGTTGTGTGAGTAGCGTCGTCGGCGGGATGCTGAAATCGAACGGCACAGCTTTCCTCACATATGAAATCCTCATCACGTTCGACCGCGAGGTCGCCCTCGTCTGGCGGCGGAAGTTCACCGGGGCCTCTGTTCTGTTCTTCCTCAACCGATACTTGCCCATCTTGGTCAATGTCCTCAACATCGCTAGCTCTGTGCGAATGACGGATGCGGTACGCCATTTTCGTAGTCGTGAGGAACGTGTTCAAAGTACTCACTACCTTCGTAACAGAGGTAAGGCATGTCGCGCTTTTCGTCGGTGCGGCAATTGACCTGATATGTGTCAAGCTGCGACGGTTACGTCAAAGCATTGCAGACCATTCAGCTGCTGCAGTACTTTCCCTGGGCCGGTACGTGCGCTGTGACCTAGTCCCACATCTGCGCTGACTGCGCGTCGCCGTGTGTACATGACTTTCAGCATTTTCCGCGCTCCGTACTTACGCCCTCAGCGGGAGGAATTGGGAAATCGCCGCAGTCGTCCTTCTACTCTCGATGGTTCCAATCGGCATAAACTTCGTAAGTTCGCACCATGACTTCGGCAGATGATCTGGCCCCACGCTGACTTACTGGACTAGTCGCAGTATCACTGGCTCGTCGTAATCAACGACCCGACAATAGGATGCTCTAAGAACAGCACTGTCACGCTTGAGATGGCTAAAAGGTGAGCAGCGAGAGCCCTCAATGATTTCTGGATCGAAACGCTGACGCATGCTATAGATGTACGCTTCTTCTCACGACGTACTGCTATATCGGCTCATCCGCTATGAACAGTGACGATAGCTTCGCGGACTTGCCTGATGGCAGCGGACGTGATCGTACTCCTGGTTACTTGGAAGTCCTCGCTCGGAACCATTCGCCTCACCACGACAGTCCTGAAGGACAGGCCATCCTTTACACGAATGTTACTACGAGATGGTAGGCCTCTCTGAAGTAACATTGCGTATCATTACTCTAATATTTGGACCGATTCGACAGGCACAGTATACTTCACGTACGTTCAGTCGTGCATATTGTACTATGGATAAATTCGCTGACACTATTCTGAAGGATCTTGCTCATAATGAACACGCTCCACTTGACGTTTACTATGCTCTCCGTGAGTGAGGATCGTGTTCGCGACTAGACTACCCCTCACCGTATCCCTGCAGATCACCAACGACTCGCTCTCACAAGTGAGCTACTTCACAACATTTACCGAACCGTACACACTTCTTACCTCCACGCCGCCGTTCTGGATACTAACTGTCTCATAGTTTCACCGCCGTCCTTGTCTCGCGCTTCTTGCTCGACCTTCAAGAAGTCAATCAATACGACCCAAATTCCTCGACTTCCACCGGTCACACTCAAGGCACTAACCTCGACATTGCATGGGTCGTTGGATCCATGGGGTCCACCCTGGAACCCAACCACGACGCGGGATATGCCTCGTCCGCCTACGAAACGGAACTAGGCTCGGACGGCCGCGATGGACTAACCTGGGATGACAACGAACTGCGGATACTGGGGGCGGCGACGAATGAGTGCGTGTTGAAGGGAGGCTCGGCGTCGGATCTGGTCCATGATGATCGAACGTCCTCATTGGCACTGGCGGTCTGAACGTGTATGAGTTATGTATTAAATTGGGCGGTCTGGGCTTGCAAAAACAGCAGCTGGCCCTGTAAGTAAATTATTGTACATGTAGTATCACTTACTAGGGTAGATAGACAGGAACGCAGGGAAACGTTTGGGGGAGACTATATCGCTGTGTATGCCGTGCAACGTACGCGCGGATTCCGCTTCGAGCAGCGCTCGAGAAACCAGGTTGTACGCTCGTACTGTAGGCTGCCACGCGTGCCCTTCTGTGCATCGAAGGTGTTCAAACCCGCTCATTACAGTGAGCTCACGTAGCAAGATCCCTGGATTCAGCGCAGTAGTATGCGAGACGTATCCTCGCCGCCCAAGAATTTCCGACTACAGCATACATTGCTTCAAACAGGCCCATTGCAACGAACTCGGGAACGTACTCGGTCGGGAGGATGCGGCGGACTACAACGTGCGCTTTGTCAACATGCTCGACCCTAGCAACATACAGTATGGGGACCCCAGAGCTGCTCGCGTTCGCACATGGATATGTGCCACTAGAGTCGTCCAGGATATGTTCCGCAGGTAGGCGATCGACTTCTTGACGCGGCTCAGCCTCGAGCAGCCGTTCTAGGTTTCCGGAGATGTATAAGATCCCACGTCTCGCGCTCCGTTCTTGACCAGAGGCGCTGGAAAGGACGCGGTGTTCGAAGGAGGAGGAACAAGACCCGCACCCGCACGCAACAGAGAGTAAGTAGCCTCTCCATTACACTCCCTTATCATACAGCGCATACCAGGTGGTAGCCTCGTAAAGTAGCCTCACGTTCAGCGATACATCGAAGTCGTCAGCCATATCGTAACATACGGACATGCAATTCAGGCTTTCTGGTCGACTGACCGTCCATCTTGCGTCGAGGAGTCCGCCTCCCGACTCATGTAGTGTCCGAAAGCTACCGAGGACGGGGGGTAAGAGCTATGCGCGCAGACAAGACCGACCGAAAAAAGCTCACCTCGTTCGTGCGCGTCGATGTCGGCTCTGCGCTTCTCGGCCTGGACTGACCCGAAGATGATGTCCATTTCTTCCAAGCTGCGTCCCTTCGTCTCCGGAATCAGCCTGCAAAGGTGGGGGGTCAGCGATAGGGGACAGCCGCAAGCGTCGGAAGGAACTAACAGGGAGAAGACGGCCATCCCGCCGATGTTGATCGTCCCGAACATGAGGAAGAGCTTGTACCCGAGGTCGGTCTCGAGCGTTGGGGTCACCTTGGCCACGACGAAATCTATATATGATATCTGTCAGAAACCTTTGGTTTACTCCGCGAAATGGCGTGCATACTGAACAGCCATTGCGAGGCACTTGCGACAGCAAGCCCGTAGTGCCGCGTTCGCGTCGGGAAGATGTCCGACACGTACACCCACCTATCCGATCATCGTGAGCTTCCATCCAACGCCACACAACCGGTCATGCAAAAGAAACTCACGGGAGAGGTCCCCAACCGAGGCTGTACATCAGCACGTAGATGTAGAGCATCGCGGCCATCGCCTTGCTCGCCGGGGGCGGGTTCGCGCCCGCTGCAGGGTCCGTCGGCGGCGGGAACGTCTTGAGCAGCGCGCCGATGATGAAGAATAGGGTGCCCATTCCGAGCGCCGAGATGAGCAGCGAGAGCTTGCGTCCGAGCGAATCGACGAGGAAGAACACGAAGATCGCCGTCGCCACCACCTTTACGATACCGTAGATCCCGGACGCGAGCAGCGAGTTCGATGTGCCTGTGTACCCAATCTACGCGTGTCGATCCTGGTCAATACGGTCAGATTGAAGAATACGAAGGAGGACGCACCGAGCTGAAGATCTGCGGCGCGTAGTATCCGACCGAGTTCTGCCCGCTCCATTGCTGGAGGAGGAAGATGACGACCGCAATGACAAACCGTATGAAGTTGCCCTTGCCGAGGAACGCCTCGCGCGCCCCAAGCCCCGCCCTCGCTACGCGCTCCTCCTCGATCGCGGCCTCGATCTCAGCCATCTCCGCGCGCACGGCAGGGTCGTCCACGCGCCGTCGCCGCAGGTACGCCAGGTTCTCGAGTGCCTCGGAAACGCGCCCTTTCGACGCGAGCCATCGCGGGGACTCCTTCACGGTCAGCAGTCCGAACGCCATCAGTCCCGCGGGCACGAGTTGGAATCCGAACGGGATCCGCCACACCGCGAAGCCCGTCTTGATGTGCAGACTAATGCCGACTGTGTGCGCGGCCTAACGTTAGCCTCGCGCGAAACACGCGGGGAAGACGGAGAGACGCACGGTTGATGAAGTACGAGAGCATGACGCCGACGGCGACCATGATCTGGAAGAGCCCCGTGATACGGCCGCGCACTTCCTTAGGCGAGCATTCCGACACGAACGCGGGCGCGACGGCGGAGATGGCGCCGATGCCCAGGCCAGCGACGACACGTCCCGCATAGATGTAACCCAGTCCGCGCGAGCCTCCAGCGACCGTCTGCAAAATCTACATACCGCGCTTCAGGTCAGCGCTCAACTTGATCTCGCCGTGTTGGCAGATGTGTACGTACCGCGCCGACGGAGAAGATGACAGAGAAGATGAGCAGGGACCATTTCCTGCCGATGGCGGCTGCAGTAGGCATCGTCAGCTGTCGCGGTCTACGCTCGCGCTCTCAGCAGCGTGCGAGCCCGCCCGCCCAGAGCGAGGCGGCGCAGCGGCGGACCGGCACACATGACCGCGCCGCCGTCCGCACCATCAAACTAACGCCCTCGCGCGGAACGCAAACCTTGCCCTCCTCGCCGCGCCTCTCGCTCTCGGGGCGTCTGGACGCCAGGGGACAAGCCGCGTTCCCCGCACTTCGTCCGAGTGCAAGCTGAGAGACGGGTCACCGTACCTGAGAGTGGTGCACTGCCCAGCGCGCCGAAGAACGCGCCCGCCTGGAGGACGGAGACGACGTTCGAGCTGATGTCATTCGCCTTCTTCGTGTCGGTGCTGCCGTCTGGAAGCGTGATGCCGAAATGCGACTTGAAGTAGCCTTGTGCGACAACGCCGCCTCCAATACCGCTGGCGTGCAGCTGGGTGAGTATGGACCGTGTGCGAGCTCGAACACAACACTCACGTATCGTATCCGAATAGAACTATACCCCAGTACACAATAAACGCAAGCCCTGTTGGATATTATGTGAGTCTGTGGCATGGCGGAGGCAAACGAAGACGTACAGTAGACCCTGATGTTCTGGAATACGCCATCCTTGAAGCTATCCATCGCGGGCAGCTAAGCAGAGCAGCAAGAAGAGCAGCACGGCAGAAGCAGGCGCGCCTGCGCTGTTCGTCCCTTGACCTTAAGTACGAAAGCATGCGCGCCGGTGCGACTCAGCGGGCCGTTGGGTGCATCCAGATCACAGGGAAGCGGGGGTGAGCGTCATGGGATGCCGACTTAGACGACGTCGTGACGCCGTATTCATTGATCAGTGGCCTGTGCTGCGTCGGCCGTGGGCGTGCCTGACTGGGCAGAGCGGCCCGCGAGCGCTGTGTTGCACACTGAAGAGGAGAGGGCGATCTCTTCGAGAGGCGATCCTTTGCTTCGGCGTACTTGCGAAGGAGTACCGGGAGACGGCAAAACGGGAGCGTATTCAGGCGCCAAACACTGGCATCTCGGTCTGTCTCGAGTCAATTGTGGATAACAAACTGCTTACTCACCTCCTTAGCACCGAGATTGGTTCAGTTGCGTGGTCCTGCGCAAGTCGCCCATGGGCGTCTGGGATCGGTCGGATTAACTGTGGTCACGTTGTCGCACCAGCACGACCACGACCACGCGGAAGACCTGTGCCGCCTCGGGACCCCGTGCGCCACGAAGCCGCGCGGGTGCGTTCTGAGTATCTGCGTTATCGCCCCCATCGTCACTCACAGTTAGTACAAGGGAGAAGCATGGGCGCTGAGCAGAGAACTCCGACGTTCCCAAAGAGGCAGGGCTTCCTAGGGGCCGACGTTCCCACCTGATGCCGTAAATAAGCATTCTTCTAGCGAGAGGAAGGAGCGGAGTTGTGGAATGGCGGAGTGGGCCGGAACGAATCATATGGCCCGCAGCCCGAGGAGGGGCCCTGTGCGAGCATCGCCGTCTCGTGGGCTGGGACCGTGCGATACGACATTTCGTTCAGATGGCTGGAGAAGTATTGGCAGCAAAGCGAGGAATATTCGAGTCACTATAGATGAGGGCTTGGGAGACAGCTCCGTTCATCCTGTTGAGTGGCTGCGGTTGCCATTTTCTAATCTGAATAAGCAAAGCGATTACTAGGAAGTTTGATCTGGAAGACGTTGCGGTAAAGGGGCCCGCGTCACTCAGCCGTTTTGCTTAGCGCGCGTGAGTACGAATTCGAATGCTGTGCACAAAAGTACTACGGCGTACTTGGTACGCTTGCGCCGAAACTTGAACATCCTGGGGTCGCTCACGAATCACGTCCTCCCTTGTGCACATATTGCGCTGTGCTACATACATCAGCAACCCGCTTCTTTCGATTTTTCGTCCAGCCCACCACACCCCTTATATATTGCTTGCTTGAAGTACACGTAGGAGCCATAATATTGACTGTGCAACGTCAAGGGCTCACTCACAACGTAAGTAAGTTTCATGATAGTCGGCACTAGGGGCGCCGACTTCCCCACTCAAAAAAGTCGCACATCGTCTGCCTAGAGAAGAGCTTATCAGCTGCGCACCGTCATGACTTGAGTCCCGTTCTCATGCACTTCCACTGCTTTCAAGGACTCACCCGGAGAACAGTACAACAGAGTCGATGTGCCTTCATATTTGCTCCGGAGCCGGAAGATCGCCCGACCTCTTAAGACAAGGTAGGCTACCGAGGGCGGGAGAAGAAAAGAGTGAGCGAGGATGGTCTGGATGGGCCTGCCGTGGCAGTGCAGCGCCCGCGCATCAGAACGAATGCGGCGAACCCCCATTCGCCCACTCCTCTTCCGGGTACCACCTGCCTCCTCCTTCCCATCCGAGTCTCTTATTTTCCCGCACCCTACTCCTTCTGTGCCTTGCGGACTCGGAATGTTGGTGTTTCGTCCGATAATGGGGCCCATATCCGCTGATATGTCCGCGGTTACCGTCCGCTCGCAACACAATAAGCCGCCGAATAAAGGAGTGCTTAAGCGGTCGCGCGTGCCCTTGTTCTTGCGCGCACACGCCACCCGATTGCAGATGCGCATACTCTAGTCGGAGATGGGTGGCGGTGTCTCTTTACTTCCCCCGTCATCGCCCACTCCTGACCGCCTCATCCGTCTTTCTACCACCCGCCACCATCCCCCCTGCAGATTCCCGATTGCCCGCCGCCCTATCCTTCCTCCTCATCCAAGCCTATCCGAATTCGATTGTTGAAAGAAGGACGCAATCTGACCTCCTGGAAGTATCACGACGACCACATAATGTACGTTTGTTCCTCGCGTCTATCAACACCTCGCGGCCGCTCACGAGGCTGCTCTCACCCCAGGGTTGAACCTACCACAAACAATGCTAGCAGCGACCTCGGCGACATCCTGTCGCGTCTAAATTTCAGTTGCAGGGCTCCCAGTCCGGATCCGAAGTCGTGAGTGCCCGACGCCACCCGCCTGCTCTCCCCCATCCTGATCGTTTTCTTTAGCAGTGGTGCCAGTGGGCGCAAGACCAGCATCCTGAGGAGGAAATTGGCGCGGGTGAACCCCATCGCTCGTCCTGGGGACCCGCGTCGAGAAAACAAGCCGTCATCGTCGACGCCACCGGCAACATCTGCGCGCAGAACATCTGTGTCTTGGCTACCACTGGCGACTCCAGCTCGGAATCTCACTCGCTCGATACTTGCCTCAATGCCGATGCGGCGCAGGTCCCGCTCGCCGCCACCTGCAGACGACCCGACTCTCGTTCCAACTGCCCCGAACACCCCCACATCCTTGTCGCCAAGTCCTCTCCCCTCCTCCCAGCCACGCGTCTGGGAATCGCAAGCGATGGAGGGCACGGGCTCGTACTCGGATGAGCTGGAGGAAGGCGAGATTCGGCCAGAGCTCTGGCAACCAGCACGCCCCCCCACCCCTGTACCCCTCCTCTTCGGCTCTCCTCCATTCTCTCTCCTCAATGAAGATGACGATCTCGCATCCTACGAAGAAGTGTGCACATCCGACGGGTGCGCGCCACCGGCACTGCCAGTGCCTACCGACACCCCTCAGCTCGTCAGCGTCTCCCTCCCTCATATCATCAACCTAGGTGTCGATCTCGCGGATTACAATATACCGGAGCTCAGCGGTGAACCGGAGTCTTCCAGGACGCTCTTAGAGCTATTGGGCGAGTCGGATAGCGACTCGGAGGGCATTGACCACAACGGCCAGGTGCCGACAGAGCCCAACAGCCCTCGCCTTGTCCCTCCCATGTCTCTCCCAGCAGTGGAAGATGGCCTCGATACGAGTGGCCTGGCGACTCAACCCAATAGCCCCACGCTGTCTTCCCGCCATCGCTCGCTCGCTCCAGCTGGCCCCGAAGAGACGATCGATCCTCAAGCGCTGGAGTTACAGGCGGACGAGCTCATTCGTGAGGCGATAGGCGAGGCGAAGTCGGCCGAGTCTGAAGAAGGAGAACACGAGATATGTATGCCGACTCCCCAACGAGCTGCGCCACCTCCGTCGATCAGCCTGCCCATCCTCACTAGTGCCGTCGACGAGCTTGATTTCACATCGCTCTCCATCCATCCACCCTCCGCAGTACCTGCACCCACAACACTGCCCTCTACTCTCGCCCCGACACCTGTGCTGAGGAGGATACGTCCGGGTCCGAACTTCGCGACGGTGGCGTCGACACCCATCACCCTCCCGTCCCTTTCCTCTCTCTCCCTGGACGATGCGACACCAACGGAAGGTGCAAATAGCAGAGAAATCAGTGCGCAAAGCGTCGTGTACGGCATTCCCCAAGTCCAGCAGCCCCAATCGGCAGGTCCGTCCTCCCAGGCGCCCGGTGGTGGCGAGTGGTTGGATAAGCACGAGGTATGTGGATCTGTACACGGCGCCCTCAATCTCCCCGAAGGCTGATTTTACGGTCCGCCCCCGCGATCCTTATGTAGGTTCCCCCCTCCGGAGCGCCGCCCGCACCCACTTCTCCTCCCACCCCCATCCCGGCCATGTTCTCCACCCACCCGCCCCGCTACCTCTTCCCCACCGCCTTCCCTCCTCCCTCCCCCGCTGTCCACCAGTTCTCCGACGCCATGATGGTGGCGTCCGAGCACGACATGGCCGAAATGCAGGTCGACGACGATGGCCCGCTGGTCCGCCTCCCCATCGTCCAAGCACCCCGTCGCCACGCTATGTGGCGCCAGCGTGCCGTCCTCCAGCGCCGCCACCTCGTCAACATACGGCGACCAGTCCCTCCACGAATCTCCCGCGTGCTGTCCTCGCCGTCGCGCCCGTTGGCGCTGCCACGGCGGACAAGGGCGCGGACCCGCCACACTGTCCGCGACACACACCGCGCTGCCCGTCGGGAGATCGTCCGTCGTGTCCGTGCACGCGTCGCACTGCGTAGGTCCCGAAGGCGTTCGACAATATCGCCACAATGCGTCGGTGGCGTCCCGATGGTCGTCGAAGACCCCGACCCGTACAACTACGACAGCGATGGCGACGTTGACATGGGCTTCGGCTTTGCACGATCGCGTCTAGAGGCGGGCCCGAGCATGCATAGCCGCAGTGTTGTCGCGCTGCCGGAAGAGGACATCGTCCTAGAAGACGCTGTAGTGGTACCCAGCGCACCCGTGTCGACATGTCTCCCTACCGAACACGTCGCCACCGCACCACTTTCGATGTTCGCCGTCTCCGCAACGGTTGCAGCTGAGGTAGTGGAGCCGCCAACAGCTGTGGCCGCTCCTACCGAAGCCGCGCCCACCACGGCCGCTCCTGCTTTCAACGCCGCGTCTTCCGTCACAACCCCTCCAGCTACCAACAGCGGCCTCATCGCCAACGTGACTTCGCTACCTCTCCCCGCCATCACTCCCGCCACTATCCCTTCCGCGGTGGTCGCCAGGGAAATACCCGTCCTTGACTTCCTCGCTCCACTTCTGAGCAGTGAAGAGACCGGTTGCAGCGCTCTGGAGGACGACGAAGACGACCCTTCCCAGTGGGAGGTGGTTGTCGCCCCTCTCCCGCAAGCGGCCCCTTTGGTGCCCGCATCGACAGAGGAAGCAGCCGTTCGCTCGGAGCCCATGAATGCGATGGTGTCCGAAAGTTCATCGGTGCTCACTTCAAGTTCGCAGATGGAGACGCAGACGAATGTGGCTGCTTCGGAGCAAGCCCCAATGTAAGTCGAGTGTGCGGTTTGGTCGGCAGATTAGAGGTTACTCACACAATGTATTATTTCCTGCAGCGACACGACACCTACCAGAAGCTTCACGCCACCTCGTGTAGAGCAGGCGGCTCCGCTGCAGCCCGCGCTCACATCGGCAGCTAGGCCATCAGTCGAAGGAATCGACACCGAAGCTCAGCCTGTCGAGCAAGAGGCTCCACCGGCCCCGCGGCTAGACAAGGGTAAAGGCAGAGCCGTCGAGCCTCTGCTTGACTCCCCGTCGCGCACTCCTGCCTTGCCTTTGCCAATGAGTGAAGAAGAGAGGGCCTACAACCTCAACCAAGCTACCTGGGATGCCTTCGTGCCACTGCCTGAGGAAGACTCTCCACCCGCGCCTACAGACTTCAGCAAGCCCGGTCCGAGCAACCAACTCGGAACCAATCAGAGACTGCACAATGTGCCTGCAGTTGAAGTTCGCGGAATTGTGCGCTGCACTACAATCCCGTGCGTGCTTTTTTCCTGGTGGTGTACGTGGGCGAGTATGAAGGATGGCTGACACCACTCGCAGCACTTCACGTCGCATCAACCGTGATGAAGGCTCCGCAAGACCCGCACTGGACTCGGATATGGAAATCAGGATTGTCGTGGAACCTACAACGCCTGACAACCCTCGCGACTGCGTCGATGAGTCCATGGACTCTGCTGTCGCTGAGCAGTTGCGCACACCGTCCCCGGTTGAAGTTGCTCATGTGTACGTTCCCTTTCTGCGGACATTATCTCTGCCACTAACAGCCACACTACCGCGCCCAGCCCCATCATGCTACCTTCAATCGAGGTAACCCCGCCTAGCCCTGTCGGACAGCCGATTCCCGTGCCTTCGAAGAGCGCCGATCTCTACATCGCCGCGTCTCCGGAAGACGATGACCCGTTCATGGAAGCTGCCTCCGCCGTCCTGTCCTCTCAGCAGTCTGATGACGATGAAGATGATACCGGCTTTCCAATCCCTCGCTGGCAGGTATCCGAGATGCAACACCGAGCAGAACCCGAGTCCCAGCGCCCGGCAGAGCCCACAGAGCCGCGCGCATTGCGCCCGCTGCCAAAGAGGCTCGCACGTGCGGTCGAACCCAGGGAGCCACGCCCATCGCGCCCACTGCCCAAGAGGATTGCGCACCCGACGCCCCCCACTCCTCCTCCGGTCCTCGTCTCTTCATTCTCTGCTCTCTCTGGTGCTCTGGGGTCGGAAGGCCTAGGGTGGATTGGCATGACCCGAACTCCGGGCTTAGCAGTCATCCCCCGCGACGGCACTGGCATTATCGAGTCAGCACCAGTGCCTCAGTCAGAGCCGCTACCGGAGCCGGAGCCTCTCTCACCTGCCGACAATTCGCCAACCCCCGAGTCAGTGAGTACCGAAGAAGCCTCGAGTCCAGCAAGCTCGTGCATCTCGTTCTACTCGGAAGACCAGGATCCGGAGGACGCTGTCTCGCGCCGCGCTACTGCATTCAACCTCTTAGCTCTGGCACAGCAGCCGGCGGCAGATGCAGGTGTGCCAGCCCACAACAAGGAGCCTACCTATCAAGGTTTCTCTCAGACTGTAGCAGCATGCGAACGCCGCTTCACGCCTGCCCCGTTGGCAGAGGAGCCGAGACGACGTGAAGAAGAGGAGGCCGCGCTCACCCTGCTGCAGTACCACGCAGTGGAAATCCCTCGCGCAGGACCAAACGACGATCCCCCCGCAGCATCGGCTTCGACGGTCGATCGCGGAGATGGTGAAGTGGAGATGTCCGCCGAGGTCGACGCCTCTACAAGCGATGTCTACAGCGAGGCAGCCGTTCTTCCATCGCCTGCACCTAACCAAGACATGCAGGTCGAATCAAGCGTTGGGGGCGAACACGCCGACTCAGCATCCGGGGGTAATATCGCCCAATCGGAGGACGCTGAAATGGCTCTTGTTGAGCAGGCCATGCAGGTGTTGGTAGTGCCGTCTTTCGCCAACTCGCCAGCTGGCGTGGATATCATGTCCGAGTTGCAAGAAGCTATGAAGACCGTGGACCAGCTGCTGGCATGTGACGTCCAAGACCAGCCCTTTGGTGAGTGTGAAGTTCTTCGACACTGATGTCTCGGATCACGTCTCTGACGCAAGACTTTCTAGACCTCTTGGACAGCGAGATGGCGTCCGCGCCCCACGTGTTCTCCGAGCACGAGCACGAGCCGATGGTCGACATCGTCCGCCCCGACTCCGAAGCGGTCGATCGGACGCTCGCGAGTTCTAATGGCGACATGGACGACGTTGTTGGTGAAGATACCTCCGACTTGAACCGGGCGCCGGATGACGAGCACCACACCGACGAGACTCTGGATGACTCGGACGCTCAACCCCTGGTCTCATCTCCTGCGGATGACCCTACCACTACGGTCGCCACCTCTTCCCCAGAAGAGGTCTCGCCAACGGCGGTTGTCATCCGCGAACAAGAAGCCTCGCCCAACAATGTTGTGGCAGCTGAAGAGGCTGAGCAGGATCCAGAACTGCAGTCCGCGCACGGAAGTCTCGAAGAACCTCAGTGCCCACCACCATCTCCGGCCCAGGACCCTCCTGTCCTCCCCAACAGCGTTGCCGTTACGCACTATGATGCTGCCAGCGCCGTGATGACGGAGGCTCAAACAACGTCGGCGAACAGTGTCACCGAGCTCGATCCGCTTGAGATCGCATGCGTCCCTACGGCCGACGACGAGGCTGTGGCGTCCCCGGCATCTACTGAGGCTGAGCCTAGTAGCGCCGACACTGTTACCTGTACACAAGCAGAAGAGGCTAAGCCTAGTGCCGACACTACAGCGACGAAGGGGGCAGACGCACAGGAGATTGAGGAAGCCCAGGACAAGGAGGCCGATTCAACTTCCCTACCCTCTTTCTCCTTGACTACGCCCGAGCAGTCCTCCGTGGGCGATCTCGTCAATCCTGATCCATCGGCCGAGACCGACCAAGCTTCCACTCCGGAGCGTGACTCCCCGCCAGACGAACAGTTGGGACAGCCTGAACTTGTGCAGCAGCCCGACGTGCCCTTGCCGCGAGAAACTGTCACTACCGACTCCGAGTCGGCAAGTGTTCAACGCTCCCCTCTGGCATCATCGACTTCACCCTCGCCACCTTCCTCCCCACGTGCGGCTCGTTCTGATTCTCCGCGGCGACTGGTGCACCGCTATGTTCTTGGTGGTCCCCTTCCCCGCTATTTGCCAGCGGCGCCGTACGTCAAGCTCTCCAGGAAGCAGCGTACTGCGCAAACGAGGCCTGCTCGTCAAGTACGACGGCAGCTAGTCGAGAACCTCCCCGCGGCTGTGGTTGCTGAGATGATCGCAAGCGAGAGCTGTACGGATTCGGAGTCGGAATCGGAAGCTGAGGTGCGTACTCGATGCTAGTGCTGATAATTAGTATGTTGCTGACTGCCTTATTCCATTTCTGCAGAGCGACACCAGTCCCGCACGCTCTGTGATAGCTCCTCGACAAGAGCAGGCGACGCAGACTGATCCCCCTTGTGAGCCTGAGCTGAAGGCATGCGGTGTGCAGACCTCGGACTTGGGTGTGCAGACGTCCCCAGAGCGCAGTGGCCGGTCTTCCTCAAGCCGCCGGGACGCCTCATGTCAGACTGACCTGGTCAACGTTGGCATTGAGGCTGGCTCGACGCCGCCCCGGCCATACACTGACAGGCCAATCCGGTCCCTTCCAAGTCGACACACGGAGCGTGTCAATCCGAAGGTGCGTAGCACTGTAATTTCAAGTGTCCTTTTTCTTGGTCATTGACAACTATCTCCTCTAGACCCAGGCTGAGTCGGCCGAGCTCAAACCCGAGAAAGGCCAGGACGCAAAGGAGGGCACTCAGGCCTCGCACAGTGCGGCGAAGCCTCGTGTCTCACAGCCTACCGGAGCTTCACACAAGCCTACTGCTCCCTCCTGCACTCCTCACGCCGGCCCCTCTGGTGGCGGAGTCCCTAATTTCTCCTCAGGAGACTCCTCCGTCGACGACGGGTACCAGTGTGACGAGGAAGCATCTTCCCCGACGCCTCCGCCGCCGCCAACCAACCGTGCCAACGCGCGCTCGAGAAGAACGGGTGGCCATGTGCCCGAGCCTGTATCTAAGCGTGAGGGTCACCCAAGCGGCGAAGGATTGGGCTCCTCCGGCTTCATTGGGCCATCCGTCGTTTTGTTTTGTGCGTTTATGTTGGATAGATTGGTCGCTTCGTTGTTTTGAGATGTGTATTGTGCTGTTCTTCTGAAGTTGCGTCGCTGTGGTCTGGACTTGTATTGCTAGCTCTGTGCTGTCTTGTTGTCGCCCTCCTGCTCGTGTACTTGTATCTGCTGTACTCTGCTGTGCTGCTCCGTTATCCCTGTCGGTCTGGGCTTTGTAACGTGCAATTGATTTTTGGCTGTGGGTTTTCGGTGTCTCTCTAACGAACTCGGTGTGCTTGTCGAAGACTCTAGCTAGAAAGAGAAAGCAAGATGTGGTGTTGTCTGCACTCCCGGAAACCCAGATCGGCTGCGCGAGGCAGATTGACTGCAAGCGCCGCGGCACTGAATATGGCCCAGGAGGAGAAATGTTTCGATTTGTTTCCACGGAGTGTCCTGTGGATGAAGTTCGAAGAAGGAGGTCTTATAAAAGACTGTCAATTACCGCTATTCGTAGATAGATGTTCGGATAATCTACAGACTTGTGGAGAAATAAGTGAATGTGGATGCGAACTTCAACAGCGCTCTGCACTTGGTGGCGAATGCGCGACGCGACGCGACACGCGGATTATAGCGGGGATCTGTACACGAGCACGTCCACGAAATAAACATATCAGTACATAGTTCGAAGGAGGGTATCATTGAACTCGAAGAGGTATGCCTCACAACGGCTCGCTCGCTCCAGAGCCGTCGCCCGTCTCTCCCGCCGGCGGCTCAGGCAATGAGGGCGAGGTCGGCCTGGGAGATGGCAATCCCGAGCTCGACCCAACGAGCGGCGAGAGAGGCCCCGCACCGGCGGCAGCCGCCCCGCTGCCGCCGGTGAACATCGCCTTGAGCGTGAGCTCGTCCCGCCGCTTCCGCACCCGCTCGACCTCCTCCGCCCCGCCCGTCATCCGCAGCTTCTTCCCCGCCACGAACCCGTTCAGCTCCGACTGGAACTCGTCCGTCCGCGTCGACATCTCCCGCTCCCGGTTCTTCTCGTTCGCCGCAATCGCCTTCAGCCGCCGCTCCGGGTCCACCGCCGCGCTCCGGATCTCCAGCATCACCGTGCTCAGCCCGCCCTGCGCCTCCTCCGCCGGTGCAGGCCGGAACGTCGGCGCGCGGCGCTTCGTCGACGACGCGCCCCGCAGCGAGATCACCTTCTCGACGTGCCCGAACACCTCCAGCACCGCCTTGTGGTCCTCGAACAGGTCCTCCAGGAACTCCTCCTGGTGCTGCAGGAACTGCTGCTCCTCAACGATGTTCTGCAGCTCCTCCTCCCACGTCTTCTTCCACATCGGCTTGATAGTCTGGATGTGGTCCTTGAGGCTCTGCAGCTCCCCCGCGACCGCGTCGATGTCGCCCTTGACGTTCTTCAGCAGGAACGCTTTCGGGGACACGTTCCGCTTCAGCACGTCGTCCTTGATGTTCTCCACCGTGTCCTGCAGCTCCTCCATCCGCGTCAGCACGTTCTGCGAGCGCGTGTCCAGCTTGCCCTTGCCCGTGTCGATGTACGCGCGCGCGCCGCCGACCTGCTGCGTCGACAGCTGCTTCACCGTCTGCGTCTGCTGCCGCAGCGTCCCAAGGCTCTCTTTCGTCTGCTTCATGAACTCGGTATACAGCTGCCGCATGATGCCCAGGTCGCGTCGCAGGTTTTGCACCTCGTCGAACTGCGTCTTCAGGTCGCTCACCACCCGTGTCGTGTACTCGGACGCGCCCGTCATCTGCGGCTGCAGCGTCGACCCGGTGTACTGCATCTGGAGCATCGTCGAGCCTGTCCACTGCGGCTCGATGGGGGCAGGGCTCGGCGAGCGACCCACGATGTGAGGGGCGGAGTTCTCGGGGATGAGCCGCGATATCCGACGAGCGACATCGCGGAAGCGCTGTTCTGACGGCCGCGGCGCGATAGGTGTGCTTTCCGCGAGGGGCTGGGTGATGATGGTAGACTGTCGACGATTGCTGACGACGGCCGTGCGCAGATCTTTGATGTCCTGCTGCAGCGACGATATCTGCACGTCGATGTGCTGCTTGATCTGGTCGAGCGCTATATCACAAACCGTAAGCTGTGCTCTCACCATGCAGTCGTAGAACACTCACGTTCGATGTTCAGTGATAGCATGACCTTCTCCTTCACCTCGTCGACATCCTCCAGCTCGTACTGCACTCCACTTGATAGGTCACGGATGTAGATCGCGGGGAAGTTGTCCTGTCCGGGGCTGTACGAGAACTTGTCCACGAACAGCAGTCGCAAGTTCGCAAGCGAAAGGCCTGGCTCGATGACGACCTTCTTGACTTCCCGCCCGACCTGCAAGAACACCGGGAAGGGCTTGCCTGTTGAGTCGGCGCTCTCGGTTGACTCCGCGGTCGATATCCGCACTTCTGGAGTAGATGCCGCCACCTTCGTTGTCTCGCCAATCTCTGGCAGCTGGGGTGTCGAACGCCCCGCCGCGTCAGACTCGGCACCGGGCTGCGGCGACACCGACTTGGGTGGAAGTGGTGGAACAGGTGGTGGTTCCTCGCCCTCGACGATCGACGGAGGATTGCCGCGGCGCTGGCTCCGATTCCGGTCGCGGCTCTTGCGCGGACTTGCGGTGTCGCCCTCCTCGGCCAGCGCTGCGAGATCTCCCGGCGTGAGCGCCCCCGCGGTGGCGATCAGCGAGCGACGATTCCCGCCACCGCTACTACTACCACCTCCGCCTCGGTCGCGTACCCCCGTCATCTTCGAGATATTGTACGTCGAGAAACGCTTGCTCGCCCGACGTTCGAGCGCCTCCGCTTTCTTGAGCGCCGCGAGCGAGTTCTGCACCGCGGGTGGAGGCGGCTCCATGGGGGTGTTCTCCGTTGAGGGTGTGCCGGGCACTGAGATGTCCTCGGGAGGAGGCGGAGACACAGGCGTGGCGTCATTGACGAGCACAGCAGGGGGTGGAGGCACAGGTCCGTCGACCAACGAGAAGCGCCTGACGTGCCCGGGAACGGGAGCCTGAACTGAGGGTGGCCGTGGTTGGGGTGGCTCGGGAGACGCGAAGCCGTTCGTCTGTTGTCGTGGGTCGCGGGGAAACATCGGGTCGGCCGAGGAGGTAGAATACGCGCGGGGCAGAGGGAAACTGTTCGCCTGGGCCATCGAAGGACGCGGCTGCGCGGGTGTCGATGACCGTTGGCGTACATTTTCGCTGTCCGCGCTGAGTGCGCTCGCTATGGTCGGAGGAGCCGCAAACCCGCCGACGAAGGGCTGCTCCGATGTCCCATTTGGCACGGGTGGGAGTACGTTCTCCGAGCTGGACGGCTTTCGCCGCGACGAAGGCGTCTTGCTGCGCGCCGGGGTGTCGTTCGGGCCGCGCGAGGACGGACGGGGCGGCACGCTCTCCTCTCTGACGCGTTCCGAACGCGACGAGCGCGAGTCCCGATCACTGCCTCCGTCGGGGCGCTGCTTGTGATCTTGTACGATGCGCCGGTATATGGACTGCTTCGCACGAAGACCTTGTAACAGCTGGGTGATAATCTTGCGCACTCGGGGCAGGAATTTTTCCAGATTCTCCGGATTGGCGTCTTCAGATAGGCACATCTCGAGGATTTCGCGGAGGTCGTCTGGGACGGACGAGAGCTCGCTGTTGTGGTGTAAAAGAGGTGCCGGTGCAACGAGGCTTTGCCACTCACTTCATATCGATGCTAAACGCCCCGAACGCCGCCACAGCCGAGTTAAAGTCGTTTCCGAGGCGGACATAGACGTCGCTGACATAGTTTTCGTCGACAATCTGCTTGCTCCATTGTGTGAGAGACTCGAGGAGGACTTTGATGGAGACCAGAAGCCGCGTAACGGCGGATTCGACGGCTGGCTGCGGAGGATGTCAGTACGATGGCTCCCATGAAATGGGAAGTTGTTTTGACGAAGGAAAGCAATACGGGCCAACTTCATCGTCATTTACGGGCCATGGTGGCCTGGACGAAGTGGGAACGACGCATTCAGCATGTTGACTTCAATCACACCACTCCAGAGATGCACCCGTTATCCCTACACCCATGTTCCCTGTTCCAGCAGCTCGACTTTCCCATGGGACAGACAGTATATGTATACGCTGCAGGTAGACTCACATTAGGTGGTGGGCGTGATCGTTCGCTGCGCGAAGACGAAGCAGAGGCGTTGGATGAGACGGATTGATTTGTTCGCCTTGAGGGATGTGAGGCCTGTCTTGACGCGGTAGTTGTAGCCATGTTCTCAGATTAACAGTAAAGTAGGCCAAGAGTCATGAGCCAGAGTAACACAGAAAGCGGAGACTGAGAGGGACGTCCTCGACGTTGAGCTCAAGTTGTCGAGGTCAGGAATCAGGATCTGGGCCGCGGACTGGTACAAGCTTACATAACGCTAATGCGTCAGCTTTCATTTTGAGCACTTTCTAAGCGATGCTTTGATCGGAGCCTCACTCGTGCTTTACTTGGAAGTCAGCCCTTTATAATTGGTGTAGTCCCTAAATAAGTCTCGCGAGCGGGTCTTGAAGTCCTCTGCCTTTCACTCCTCTGCCCATGACTTGATGCACCGGCTCCAAGCAAACTTGTAGATCATCCGTATGCTAGCGTGCAATGAACAACACTTCAAAACTCTTGCCAGTACCATCTCAAGATGTCTGTCCTCCTTCCGTTCCACAAGTCTATCCTAGAGAAGATCCATGATCCCGCAACATCCGAACTTGTCCTCATCGCCCGTGGCCTAGGGCTGCGCCGTATTGTCTGCAAGCTATTGCAAATATACGACTCGCCCAACAACCTTATCCTCCTAGTGAATGCGACTCAAGAAGAAGAGGCCGCTATCGGCGAAGAGCTTGGCATCATGGGTTGTAGGAACCCCGGCCTACGCATTGTCGGTTTCGAGACGGGCAGAAAGGACAGGTGAGTTATCCTATGTTCTGGGCAAAATGCAAAAGGCTGCTGCGATGTTTCTGGGTAGAAGTTGTGATAATTTCGACTGTGTGCGTTACACAGATTCCGCTCCCATTCTTGACCCATATTGCAGTAATCCTCTGAGCCAGTGCTGCGAGCGCCCATTCTACCTGTGAGATGAAATTTGACCCACGATTAAATACCATGTACTGCCGCTAGTTGGCCGCATGGACAGGGTTGCATATTTGTCTCACCGACTAGTCAAAGTTCATGCCCAGAGCACCTAGTAGAAGACCGTTGCTCATCGTAAACGTACAGACAGGACTTGTACAAGAAGGGCGGACTTGTGTCCATAACCTCGCAGATTTTCACCGTCGACATGCTCACGTCCGACATTCCGACTCACCTAATCACGGGAATACTCGTCTTGCACTCAGAGAGGTAATATTTTGACCGCATATAGGTTTGCCGTCTATACTGATGATATACGCAGAGTGACGCCGACGGCAGCAGAAGCGTTCATTGTCCGTCTATACCGCGAGAAGAACAAGAATGGCTTCCTCAAGGCGTTCTCCGACCAGCCTGAACACATCACTAGCGGACTGTCTCCTTTACGAACCATCATGAAGGAACTTCAGCTTCGGACAGTTCACATCTATCCCCGGTAGGACCCCTAACGAGCACCCGAGTCTTGCATATTTTACTTACGACTTGTAGCTTTCACGCGGATATTAAGGAGTCGCTCGATCGAAAAACCCCCGACATCGTCGAGCTGCACCAGGACATGACAGAGGGCATGGCCGAAATCCACCACGGGATTGTGCAGTGTATGACCACGACGCTCGCCGAGCTCAAGCGCGCGAACAGCACGGTACGTGCTCCGCCCATTCTCATTCGATAGACCTCCCACGCATTCCGCTTCAGCTGGACCTAGACGACTTATCGATCGACAACGCCTACTTCCGCTCGTTTGACATGATCGTCCGACGCATGCTCGACCCCGTCTGGCATAAAGTCGGCCCACGCACGAAGCAACTCGTTGGCGACCTTGCGACACTCCGCCGGCTGCTCACGTACCTGCTCACATACGACGCCCTCGCATTTCACGCGTACCTTGAGACATTGATCGCTGCAAACACGACCGCCGACTCCGGCTCTGCACGCCAGCACCAGTCGCCCTGGATGCTCACCGACGCTGCTCACACGATCTTCACGTATGCGAAGCGCCGCTGCTATGTGATGAATCCCGTGCCCAAGGCAGCTGCGCAGGTGATCAACCTAGCTGACGACGACGACGAGGCGTGGGCAGCGCTGGACGAGGTGGAGGGTCGGCCAAGAAGCCAGGCCGGTCCGAGTCATAAGGGGAAGGAGAAAGCGAAGGCCCCGAGGAAGAAGTGGCTTCCGGAGGGCATGGAGCCCGTCCTCGAAGAGTTGCCCAAGTGGTATCTCCTCGCCGACATCCTGCACGAGATCGAGGGGGAGGCGATCAGGCTCGCACCCCTCCTTTCCTCCCGTATGCCTTTCCTCCCTGTGCCACCTCCAGTTTGCTCACGCGCTCCGCAGAATCCCCCGGGACGAACACAGTACTCATCATGGCCTCCTCCCTGCACACGTGCACGCTGATCAAAGATTTTCTGGCCACCATGAAGGCGGACGCCCCGCGCGGCTCGCAGGGGCGACGCATGATGGAGGACAAGCTCCGGCTGTACCTCTGGTGGAAAGGCAAGCTCTCGGAACGCCGGGCGGAAGGAAGGGGCCACTTCGCTCTACCACAAGCCAAAGACAAGTCCGCCCCGGGTGCTGGTAGGGGCGCAGCAGTAGACGACGGCGTGAGCGAAGCGCTGAAGCGGAAGGACAAGGAACGGCTGGAGCGTGCGAACAATCGACGGCGGATTCGTGGGGGTGCACCTGCTACACCTGCGCCTACAAGGGACCGGACTGCCAGTGGGCCGCTCGGCGAGGTTGTGGTCAAGCAGGAGGCGGACGACATCGCAGACTTGTACGCCCCCTGCCATCACGTCTCACACGCTGGACACTTGCTGACCTCCGTCCGCACATACAGCCTATCTACGCAGGGCGTCGACGCTGCGGCGGAAGCGCTCATATCGGACGTGCCGTTATTTACGATGGACGACGACTTTGATGCGCACTACGGACTGCTCGCACCCGAGCAGACGGTGCTCGTGCGCGCGTATGCAGACGATACAGACGACCAGGTCTTGCAAGAGGTCAAGCCGCGTTTCATTGTCATGTACGAGCCTAACCTCGAGTTCATCCGGCGCATCGAGGTATGCCCCGCACGCTGCTGCCTGTCAGTCGTAGAGAATGCTAACGCGGCGCGATGGTGTAGGTTTACAGGAACTCGAATCCGGGCCTTGGGGTGCGCGTGTACTTCATGATGTACAAGATGAGTTGCGAAGAGGGCAAGTACCTCACCGGCCTGCGCCGCGAGAAAGAGTCGTTTGAGAGGCTCATCAGAGAGCGCGGGGTATGAAGTTGTCTCCCCTGCGATCGTCGTGCACCGTACTGACTTGGACGACGTGCAGACCATGCTCATGCCGATCTTCGAGGACCGCACCTCGGCAGCCGGCGAGGCGCTCATCAAGACCATTTCTACTCGCATAGCGGGTGGGAGGAAGGAAGTGAGCACGGAACCTGCACGCGTATGTCCCTCCGCTCTCTACGCCCACTGGCGCTCCGTTTTGAGCCGCTTTCACAGGTCATCGTCGACATGCGCGAGTTCCGCTCCTCCTTACCGTCTTTGTTGCATGCGTCCGGGCTGCTCGTGCTTCCGGTGACGCTCACTGTCGGCGATTATATCTTGACGCCGGACATCTGTGTCGAGCGCAAGAGCATTCCGGATTTGGTTTCAAGTTTCAGCAGTGGCCGACTGTATGCATGTTTTCTTCTTCGACTGGCCAATTTTTTGACATATCCGCAGTTACACGCAATGCGAGCTTATGTCCGCGCACTACAAGCAGCCGATCCTACTCATTGAGTTTGAGGAACATAAGTCCTTCTCTCTTGAGGTACGCAACTTCTCTTCTCGTGCATGCTCATACGCTGACATTAATATTCCTTGCAGGCAGTTGCCGACGTGAAATCGTACGCGAAGTCGAACAAATTTCCCCCAAAGAAGAAGCCCGGGGATGCGCCCGCATCCTCCGCCGCGCAGTCGATCCAGTCGAAGCTCGTACTGCTCACGCTCACCTTCCCGCGCGTGCGCATCCTCTGGTCGTCTTCCCCCTTCGCGACCGCGGAGGTCTTCAACGACCTCAAGACGAACATGGCGCAGCCGGATCCGGGCAAGGCCGTGCTCGTCGGCGCGGAGGAGGACCCGGACGCAGGCGCGGGCGTGAACGCAGCGGCGGAGGAGCTGCTGCGGTCGCTGCCGGGCGTCACGGCGAAGAACGTGAAGCATGTGATGAATCGGGTGAAGAGCGTGGCGGAGCTGTGTGAGCTGGGCTTGGGGCAGGTGCAGGAGATCTTGGGCGTCGAGCCGGGGAAGGCGTGTTGGGAGTTTATACACCAGGGCGAGCGCAAGTAAGTGCTTCCGAACATATATCCCTGAAACACTCTGTTCTGGTTGGATGTAGATACACGGCGAACAAGCGTAAAGCAATAATCGTAACATCGTCCTCCTCTGCCGACGGAACCGCTCGAGGGCGGGGAACTCTGTGGCTATAGACCACGAAGACGCTTCGATACGGAGCGGTTACGCTGCGGGATACAAGATATAGTACAACGATACGGAAAACTTCTCTTCCATCTCATTTCACTGCAGTCAGGCTTCCTTTAGATCGCGCCGCGCTCCTCCAAGACCTGCTGGGCGTGCTCTTTGGCCTCCTCGCTGACATTGGGGTCTACGAACGTACACGGTCAGCTCCCGGAGTGCCCCAATCGCGTACAGCGACTCACTCTTCAGCGTAGCCTTGAAGCCGGCGTTCTGGCGCACCTCGTCCTTGCCCTCGTCATGGCTTGCGCGAATCTCCTGGGTTTCGGACTGGTCCTCGAGCGCGTCGATCGCCTGGCGGGAGTGCTCCTTTGCCTCCTCAGAGACGTTGGGGTTGTTGATGGCGGCCTGTAAAGACAGCGGCGGTACACGGTAAACGGTCGCTGCAGCGTTGGCGAGGAACACATCGACACACCTTGTGGCCTCCGATCTGGCGGGTGGTGGACATTGCGAATATGGTGCTTGGCTAAGTGGATGGCGGTGGTGATGGTACCAGTGGTACGAGGAAGAGCTGTGTTGATGACTCCCTGGACGAGCACCCGGGTTTATATACCTCGACCCTTCGCGCGCTATCACGCTTGCAGGAGCAGGGGATATGACGTTGGAATGACGGGAAGGTGACGCTTGCCGTGCGGATCGCAATCCAGGGATACTCGTTAACGATGCTAGTGTTCAACCGAGACCCACCCCTACTGCCTTTTGCGGAAGACGGTGCTGTCATCGCTTCCAGCCGCAGCGCCACTCCCTTCCGCCACTCGCTCGCTGGCAGCAGCGCTCATGCTTTTACGGTGAGTTTGGTCGCACAATCTCGTAGCGATGCAGACCAAGCGCTATGTTTGCTAACACAATCTGTTCTAGACAGAAGCAGAGCGTTGGAGGCCGCGCACGGTATAACGCGGGGTAATAATGAGAGTGTTAGTGGCACTTCTCCCGCCCGCCCCGCAGCGCTCGCGGATCGAGCGGCGAATGGTGGATTGATATTGCGCGGTGCGGCGACTCCACGTTGGCTACGCCTATTAGCCTTTTTGTGGACGCAGACGAGGAGCAGTCGGGTGCCGAGGCCGTCCGGGGTACAACGGTGCGACACGGCGGCGAGTCACTAACAACACCACCTAGGCGTCCTCTGGATCATCTGCGAGATGCGAAGCGGGTACCGACTCTCGTGGTTTGACATTAATCTCTCGTTCCACTCCTGCGTTACCAATTCATAGGCTCAATGATATACTCGACCACAACCGCGAGTTCTATGCCACGTACATCTCGCAAGATTGGGCGCGTTCGACGAAGCCGCAGCTGCAACCCACTGTATAGCAGGCATAGCCGCAATGGCGACGTAACGTGTCAATCAAAACATGCAAACAACGGCTATTGAAGACGACTCGGACGACAAACTACAAGATATAGTATGGTACAACAATACTCTGAACTTCTTTTCCTTCAATTTCCGACTTCACAATGGTCTTACATAGCGCCGCGCTCCTTCAGAACCTCCTTAGCGTGCTTCTTGGCCTCTTCACCGACGTTGGGGTCTAGAGATGCAACGTCAATAAGAAGGCGCTCTCAGAGGAGGACAGAACTCACTCTTCAGGACACCTTTGAAGCCAGCGTTCTGGCGGGTCTCGTCCTTGCCTTCATTGCCTTCGTGGCGGCCGGTGTTGCCACTGTTCGGCGCGTCCGTGAGCTCAGACTCGCCATCGAGCTCGCCGATCTGCTGGCGTGCGTGCTCCTTTGCCTCCTCGGAGGTGTTGGGGTTGTTGATGGTGGCCTGCAATAACCGCGTCAGATATCCGCCGCCGCGACACCGTCGGTGTACGACCTCGACATACCTTGAAGCCTCCGATCTTGCGGTTGCTAGACATGGCGAAGAGGGTGCTTGGTGGATGGGTGGTGATGGAATGTGGTGGTGGCGATTGGCAGAAGAGGGATGATGGGGACTGAGATGCGCAGCGGCCCTCCGAGTTTATATACCTCCCCAGGTGAAGGTGTGCGCGTGAAAGCTGAGGGGGAGATGACGTCGAGGAGGTGTCGGGAGGTGACGTCCTCTGGTGCGGGTGCGTGCCATCGACGATCTACTGCTCGACCCACCTTTCCGAACGGCGGTGTTGACGTCGTTCGCAACCGTCGCCCCTCTCACTCACGTTCCCGCACACGGGGCGCGCGGATCGGGCGGCGAACGGTGGGTTGCGTGATGCGGCGGCTCCACGCTGGCTGCGTCTGCTGAACCCGGTGGCCGCGGCGACGAGCACGATGGATGTCGAGGAAGTGCAGCAGAAACGAGAAAGCGACACGATGGCGAATTGTTCGTATACGCATACGTAAAGCCTTTAGCTTTAGCTGGAGCGTTGACGGGCATATAGTACAGTACTGTTTCGCACCTGGAGCTCCTCGATTAGGTAGCACGTCGACTGTCAAGTACTCCGGATCCGCTAGGATATTGTATCACCTCCGAGCGGTGGAACGGGTATTGAAATTCTCCCGCCCGATCCGCCCTGCTGAAGTCGATCAATTACATCACCAAAGACGAAGCCCGCGGCTGCAAGCTTGTGTGTTCTACTGCGGCTTGCGCACAGATTCGGGCATACTTACGCGAGAGCTCGTTCGGTCCATGCGCGAGAATGGAGTTGAAGTGCTCAACCAGTGCCATGGTGCACCTGAAATAGTCAGAGATTTAGCAGGTTAAATGGGGTGCTGAACAAGACAGCTAAGACGTACCTTCCAGTACTTGACGTCGATTAATCGCCAACTAGCTATTGAGAGGTTGACGGCCCAAGCTAAGGTTGTTGTTTTAGAGAGCATTGAATACGGCTTATTAGCGTCGACGCTCACACAGGCTACAAGAAGTGAAGGTTGCGAAAACGAAAGAATTAGGGGTGCTCAATTCTCGCCGTTCGTTCGCTCGTTCGGGCGCTACGTGGGCGCTACACCTACGCGGTTCAGAC
Organism: Trametes versicolor FP-101664 SS1; assembly: GCF_000271585.1. Lineage (NCBI taxonomy): Eukaryota > Fungi > Basidiomycota > Agaricomycetes > Polyporales > Polyporaceae > Trametes > Trametes versicolor. The sequence goes on from NW_007360326.1 coordinate 2,449,506, forward strand.
TCCGCCCAGCACAGTGTCGAGCGTTGCGCACGTACATGCTCGTCAGCGGTACTCCTGCAAGTACACGGCAGCTTGGCCAGGCCACGAAATGCCTGACTGTATCTAGAGAAGATTCACATAAATTTTGCCATTTGTGGCTGCTTTAGTACTTCAAAGCTTGCGGCGAAAGAAGCGCCCGACTGGGAGCAGGTCCGTGATATTGGCCCATGCGTAGTACCCGAACCGAACCTCCTCCCCCAGCATCTTGTATACAGTACTATGTTTATCGTCCATGAAGTGATCACAGAGAGCATCTTGGTGCTAGCAACACTTGCGACGAAGCACGACGCTCGACACTGTGCTGGGCGGAGTCTGAACCGCGTAGGTGTAGCGCCCACGTAGCGCCCGAACGAGCGAACGAACGGCGAGAATTGAGCACCCCTAATTTGAAGTTTGATCTACGGGAATGGGCGTCTAACCCACGTGGCGGCGTTGAGTGGGTTGTTTGGCGGGATTTAGAGTTCGTCTCGCCTCTCTTCCTCCCTCCCTCGCTGTTCTCGTCGACCCGCTCGCTGGTGGCCTCGACATCGACGCCTGTCTCTACGCCGTACCTCACACTCTCCTTACTTGGTTGATTCGAGGTCGCTGGTCGACTCTTGTCGCGTGCCTCAGCCTTCCCAGCTCATCACTATGCTCCCCATTCGTTGCCTCCCGGTCCTCCTCGCTGCGCTTTTGGCAAATGCATCGCCTTCGGTCTTGGTCTCTTACAAGCTCGACGACCAGCTGCCCCCGATAGCGCGCATACACACTCCTTTCACATGGACAATACCTAACAGTACATTCCTTTCGCCTTCTAACGCGACGCTCACATATGCAGCATCCTCTCTGCCGGCCTGGCTTTCATTCGACCCGGGGACCCACACCTTGAATGGAACACCTGGACCAGATGATGAGGGGTCGCCACGGATCACCGTAATCGCAAAGGACCCCAACTCTGACGATTCTGCTTCGTCCTCTGTTACCCTCTGCGTCACGCCCTATCCCCCGCCAGAGCTCCACATCCCCGTCCAAGAGCAATTTACGGACAAGAATCCCTCACTATCATCTGTCTTTCTTGTACCTAACAACTCAGCCCTCTATAACGCGAGACCAGCCCTCCGCGTGCCTCCGAAGTGGTCGTACAGCATCGGCTTCCAGTACAACACATTCACCGCGCCAAATAGTCTCTACTACGCGGCGACTCAAGCAGATGGTTCCCCTATGCCCGAATGGGTCAAATTCAACGAGAAAGCGATGACGTTCGGCGGCGTTACACCTCGACCTGAGGAGCTCACTCTGCCTTACATCGTCTCACTTGTCCTGCACGCGTCTGATCAGGAGGGTTACTCTGCGGCGACTATACCGTTCGATCTGGTGGTGGCTGCTCATGACATGACTTCCGCGACCCTCTCTTTGCCGACGATCAATGTCACTGCGGACGCCCAATTCCAACTCACACTTAACTCTGCGGCGGACTTCTCTGGGGTGCTTATTGACGGCCAACCTCTGGCACCTTCGAATATCACTGATCTGGACATCGACACGTCTGGGCTGGAAAGCTGGCTTCAGTACAACGCGACGAGCAAGACCCTCAGCGGACAGCCTCCTTCGGACTTCGTCAGCGGAGTCCTGCCTGTCAGTCTAACGTCCTCGGTCAACCAAACCCTGCAGACAAACGTGGCTATCGCAGCTGTGCCGTCTTTCTTCTCTACGCCCAACCTACAGCCCGTTCTGGTCGACCCCGGGAATGCCTTCTCGTTTGACTTGGTGCAGTACTTTTCGAACAGCAGTGGTCTGGGCGACGAGAACTCGGGTGTAAACCTCACGGCTACGTACGACCCATCTGAGGCTGGCGACTATCTGAACTTCGACTCGAGCTCTGGTCAGCTAGCTGGAACCGTCCCGTCGGGAATCTCGTACCCTCATATCACTGTCACCTTCACGGCCTACTCGCGTCTCACGCATTCCACGTCGCACACCAATCTACCGCTTTCGCTGTCGACGTCCGACTACTCTCACCAGCACAACAAGACCGGCGGTCTGTCTACTGCCTCGCGTGCGAAGCTGGTGCTCGGGCTCAAGATCGCGTTTGGGATCATCAGCGCGTTCGTGGCCATCGCCATCGCATTCGCTGTCCTCCGCCGATGCACGCATGTAGCGGATACCGCCATTGTTGGCGTTGAAGCGCAGCGCGCATGGACCGACGCGGAGATGAGATGGTACGGGATCGGCATCGAAGTGGACGGCGAGCAGTACATCGGGCCCAAATCAGAAAACGGGTACGGCTGGAACGAGGAAGCTGGGCCCTCTTCGCCAGGCAAGGAGACGGGTTTCGGTGCCACCCTATCCCGCGTCCTCACGCGCACGCTGTCAAATACCCCTCGTGTCGCGGACGCGCGGTCGCCTCTCAGCCTCACGAGCCTGCCGCAAAGCCCCGGCGTCATGAAGAAGGTCGAGTTCCTAGGCAAGATTCGGAACACCGCGCGCATCGTGAGCGACAAGTACCGGCGGGTGGTGAGCGGCCCCAAACGCCCCGTCATCGGGAAGCCAACGCTGATCATGACGAGCGACAACCGCGCGAGCGCGCTGGCGAACATCGACGGCCTGCCCGTGACGAACGACAGCATCCCGGACCTGCCGCACTTCGACGGGTCGAGGTACGCCCCAAGCGGGCTCACGTCCCTCATCGACTCGCCGTCCTCCTCGACCGACGCGCGCTCCGTCCCGCGCCGCCGTGCGGACTTCGCGGCGCCCCGCGCGCTCACGACGCCGCCGCTCGCGCACGCGAAGGACAACCGGCAGAGCATGAAGTCGTTCGCGTCGTCGTTCGCGACGAGCTCGAGCACGCGCACGCACGAGACGGAGGCGGTCGTCACGCACGCGGCGCGCGCGGTGTCTGTGCGGAGCGCGGTCAGCGCGCTCTCGTTCCAGTCCGGGCCTGCCCCGGAGGGCGGGCGCCCGCGGCTCGTGCAGTTCACGAACGCGGCGCGCGTGCCGGTGCCCAAACTGCCCTCGTCGTTCTTCTCGCCGGACCCGAACGAGCCGCTGGAGAGCGGCAGCCCGGCGGATCCGCCCAAGAGGGTGGCGAGCCAGATGGCGAAGGTGTTCAGGAACGTCGCGGGCACTGGGCCTCCGGCGGAGAGCACGGATGAGCTGAGGGCGGGCATTGAGTACGTGCGTGCTCTAGGCGATGACGGCCGTAGTCTGGCCTCCAGAGGTACGTCCGCTCCATATTTCTATGTCTTCTGACGCTGATCGTGACTGCAGCGACAGTCGAGGCGGCATCCCCCGGTCCCTCATTCTCGTCGCTCGAATCTTCGCAGCACGGCCACGACGGCGCGGCGCCCACCCCGCGCATGCTCGCACGCGTCGGGGAGCGCTTCCGGTACCGCGTGACAACGACGGTCCCAGTGGGCAAGGCGGCGCAGCTGGACGTCCGGCTGGTGTCGGGGAAGCCGCTGCCGCGGTACATGCGCGCGAATGTGGACGCGGTGCCGAGCGGGATGGGCACGCGCGCGGAGCGGCGGGTCGTCGAGCTGTCGGGGACGCCGGCGGGCGTGGACGTCGCGGAGATCGAGGTGGGTGTGTATGTGAGGGAGAGCGGGGAGTGTGTTGGGAGGGTCGTCGTGGAGGTCGTGGACCGGAAGGCTGGGTGAGGCTCGGGGGAGAGTAGGGTTGGTAGGACCCCGTTGCGTTGACGCAGGGGTCTCTGTTTGTGTTGTTGTGTATCCCTACTCGCCGGGGTACAGTACTATAGAAGTGTACATGTCTATTCAGTGTCTATCCTAACTTCGGAGAGCAAGGGTGCTTGCTCAGTAACGTCGCACTCATGATTGCACAGACAAAGTTGCAACGTTGTGTGCATGCGTGAGTGAGTCTCAGCGGCCGAATGTGTTCCGAAACATGTGCCTTGGAGTCATGCATCATGTCTTGCCGTGGAACATCTGCACAGGGCGAGGCGGCCGCACGACTCCGCACGACCGCGGGCTGAAAGCGGCAGGAGGAGGGCGCGAGGGTCGAGATGATCGGAATAAGCGGGGTAAGCGGTATCTGATAAGATTGCCGGGCTAGCCCGCATCGAGCATCTCTCTTCCCTCTCTCCGTCCGCGCCTCCGTTGCGGTCCCAACTTAATTACCCTGTCCGACTCGTCTCCCATGGCGCCCTCCCTCGACATCCTTCTTCTCACCGTCGACGACTAGCTGTTGTCCCCCGCCCCGACCGCCCATGACGCGCCGCGGGTACTCGCTCGTGCCCCAGTCGCCCTCACCTGGTCAGTGTGCTCATCCTCCATCTCTCGGCTGCGACGGCTGACTCCAGTCCGCGTGTGCAACAGTGGGCGACCGCAGGAGCCGCTCAGTGCTCACAACATCTTCAATAACAGTCACAAGTCTTGCGCCAGAAGTAGTCGAGGAGATCGAGGCCGAAGAGGACGCACATGCAGGCGTTAGAGCCGTGGAGGCCGCGAAGCATGTCTTCGGCCGCACATCGCGATGGTCTCTCTTCACAGGGTGCGTCTCCTTTCTCTATACTGCGGACGTCGCTCGGAAAATGAACGAAGAGGACCGGTACATGCAGGATCGCACTCGCGTCGTACGTGTACTCGCTAGACAACCAGACGACCTCAAACTACCTCGCCTTCGCAACATCCCACTTCGGCGCGCACAGCCTTATATCCTCCCTCCAAGTTGCGCAGTCCATCATCGGTGAGTGTTTTTATCGTGTGCGACCCTATGAATACGCGTAATTTGGACGCCATGTTCTGCGGAACATATTCCTTGGAACATTGGAGCCCATATATGCGGCCGCGATCAGTAACTGGGCCACAGCAGTCACTATCTGCGTACGCCGCAGAGAATCCCAACGGCGGCGAGATATGTCTCGCAGAACACGTTTCGGTGCATGTTCCGCGCTCTGGTCACAGGCAATCAGCCCACGGTGAGCGGCGGGCTCCCTCACAACTTGACTTCAACGTACGCTGAGAACAATGTGGTCGCTGCCGCTGTAGCCAACTTGAGCACATCATGCCCACTACTCTCACCGGTGTGCCGTCTAAGAATGTGGTTGTGGAGCATGACACATTGGTAAAGCCTTATCAGGGTGCGCTTGAAGTTCAGCGACGCGCGAAGGCACTTATCCCTTAGTCTCTAAACTTGCTCGGGTTGGCTATGAGATCTTTGTTACACTCTGTCGACCGGATTGCAGAACATGTTTTGGAACATGTTAGACAGAACACAACCCGCAGCGCTGAGGACGTTCTCTTGTGCGATATCTTCAAATGGTTTCCCTGTCGTCGCGTCGGCCAGTCGACCCGGCGCTGACTCGTAGCCCATGGACATCATGCCACCATGCCTATTTGCGCCGTACTCATCACGTATGACATGAACCGTCTCCGTGGCAGTGGGTGTGGCCGTGGCTGTGAGAGCGGGCTCGACCGGATCGACGGGGAGTCGACGAGAGCGTCCTATCTTTTAAACGCCATTTTCTCCGGGGAAATGTTCCTCACAATTTTGCCTGTTCGTGCGATATCCTTCAGTGGTCCGTTTGACGTTCTTAGCGTCGCGTCGGCCAGTCGACTACGATTGGAGTTGATGTGGCCGCGGCTGCGAGAGTGGGCTCGACCACATCGACCAGGAGTCGACAAGAGGAAAGAGCGCGTTACATGTCGTGCTCACGTCACCCGATGGTCGCTCACGCAGGTCAAAGCAACTCGGCGACTCGCGCTTGTTCCATAGGACGAGCTAAGTGCGTTCCGCGGAATACCTGTGCCAGATGTCCCCAGCGGTCATGACCATTACTTGAAGGCCTGATCCACCCCACCGATATGTTGGGTGCAAGACAACATTCTATACTGCCTTCTCCACCTATTTCATGAAGAGACTGCAGTGTCCAGCTCGTCGTCCCCATGCGTTCCAGATGGGAATGGCTCAGTGGGAGTCTTTGAGGGCCATTAGCTCCCGGATACATTCCCGACGGTTTCTTAGCTTGTTTTCCCGAGTTATATGCGTACGTCGTGTGCTGACCTGACCAACAGTCGCGTGTGGAAAACCCGTAATTGCAAAAGTTGCCGACGTCACATCTCGCGGTACCGCATATGTAGTCGTTCGTGAGTACTTTGCTCGTTCACATACGAGGAAATCATGACTCACAAGCAACGCCGCATGCAGTTGTATTCTATGTTCTTGGTAGGTCGGCCCTGCCTGATTCGGGGATCTTAGCTCATCCAGCGCAGGATACATCGTCATTGCTCTCTCGCCAAACGTCGGTGCCGTCGCAGCCGGCATCGTCCTCTACGCTATGTATGCTATCTATCGATCGTCGACGCGCTATCTTGACTGACAGCACGCGTTCTCCGCAGCGGCTACACGTGTGTTCTCCATCGTACCAGTAATTCAGCGCGCGTGCTAAACTCGCTCGAACCTTAGAGGACTCCAACTGCTCACTTCCGTTATCATCGCTGATATCACTACCCTTCAATGGCGCGGGATTGTGACGGGAATGACTTCCTTGCCATTCCTGGTCAACGCTTTTGTTGGCGCGAACTTGTCCAGCTTCTTCCTGGAGCACCTCACCTGGAGATGGGGATGTATGTGCCTCTCTCGTCGTTATCGTAGCAAACATACTCACGCTGTCATTCTGACAGACGCCATGTTCGCTATTCTGGTCCCTATGGCTCTCTCGCCGCTGATCATCACGTTGTTCTGGGGCGAGCACAAAGCGAAGAAACTCGGTCTAATGAACGCCCCTACGCACAGCGAAATATTGTCACAGGACAAGCCCACCAGACTTCAACGTGCATGGCGTTTCGCGGAACAGCTCGATCTCGTCGGCCTCATCCTCCTTGGAGGCTCAATAGCAATGATCCTGCTACCGATGACGCTCGCGCAGAGGTCGAAAGGCCAGTGGAGTAGTCGTAAGCCGTTCTTCTATACGCTATCAGCATTCTCTGTATGCTCAGAACCATTCCCTACAGCCCCCATGCTCGCGATGTTCATTGGGGGCTGGATCTTCCTCCCGGTGTTCGCGCTTTGGGACCTGCGCTACGCCAAACGGCCTGTGATTGCTCGGCGATTCCTAGCTAACCGGACGGTCGTCTGTGCCGCCTGGATCGGCTTCTTCGACTTCGTGCGTGCTTCGCTGCCTTCTGCGATTTTCTCGGATCGGCTGTGGCTCATACGCGCCTCCCGCGAAGCTGTCCTACTTCTTGACGTACACCTACCTCTCCTCCTTCGTACTCGTGACGAAGCCTTGGTAAGCGGTGCTATTTAATCGTAAACTAGCGTGTGCTCATGAGGACGCGTTCTAGGTCGATGACGAGCGTATTCTACTTCGGCCAGATACAAACGCTCGGTCTGACCTTCTTTGGCATCATCGCCGGAATTATGATGCGCTTCCTGCACCGCTACAAGGTAAATCGTCTACCATGAACGTACCTTGTACGTACGTACTGACGGTGCCTGCCTCTCACAGTGGATCCTATTCTGCGGACTTTGTATCCGCCTAGTGTGAGTTTATCTCTCGCCTAGATCGTGCTTAGTTCATCTAATCACAACTCTCCCTCAGCGGCGTCGCGCTCATGATCCACTCGCGCGGCGCAGACGGGTCGGACGCAGAGCTCGTATGGACGCAGGTCCTGCAAGGCATGGGCGGCGGCTTCGCGGCGATCTGCTCTGGCATCGGCGCGCAGGCGAGCGTCCCGCACGCCGACGTCGCGATGATCACCGCGCTCGTGCTGCTGTGGACGGAGATCGGGGCGGGCGTCGGCGGGAGCATCGCGGGCGCGATCTGGAGCGGGGCGATGCCCGGCGCGCTGAAGGAGCACCTGCCGGGATTGACCCAGGAGGAGCGGGACGCGCTGTTTGGGAGCATCACGGATGTGCGCGCGCGTCCGCTGGGTGACCCGGTTAGGCAGGGTGTCATCGCTGGTACGTCTTGCGTTGCCTAGTTCGGGATGCGTAGTGCTGAACGCTTGTACAGCCTACAGCGACACGATGAAGACGATGCTGATCGCAGCGACGGTGCTGAGCGTGGTGCCCGTGGGCCTCGCGCTGCTCATGCCGGACTGGTACCTCGGCGACCAGCAGAACGCGGTGTACGACGCGGACGCGGGGCGCCGCTCCGCGCGCACGTCCACGTACGTCGGCGAGGAGGGTGTGGATGAGGTCGTGAGCGACGAGGACGAGGAGGACGTAGAGGAGGAACAGGAAGAGGCGGAGCGATGAGACGAGGCTAAGGATGGATATGGATGGACATGGACGGGACGGAGGGGAGGAGATTGCTTTATATCCAGATGTAGATCTACGTGTATACCAGGCGGAGGCGCTCTCTTGTTTGGACGGGGACCCTTAATCACATACCACCGTGCTGATCGTATAGGAGCTTCATTGTGCGGATGTCTGGCGCGAGAGGACTGCTGAAGGACCACCCGCGGGCTCTCGAACGGGTCGGGCACGGCTCTGTTCGTTCTTACACAAGATCGCCAGCGCTTCGCGAACTCGCCGCGGCCTGCCTCTTGCTATCATGTCCGACAGCGAGCCCATAGTCTGCCGCTACTACTCCCGCTTGCCTCCAGAGCTCTGGGGCCTCGTCGTGGAATATCTGCCGAGGGCTGACCAACGGAGTTGTCTCTCGGTCTCGGCGGCGTTCCATGGTCTAGTGTGTCCCATACTCTTTTCTCGAATCGTCATTCGTTACGGGATTTGGAGTACGCAGAGGCACGCGCACAGCAGGTTCACGGAATCCGAACTCCTACTCATCGCATGGCGGAACAACGTAGCTAAGGAGATATTACAACGCATCGCGCGTGACGCCCAATTCGCGCGGTCGGTCAAGACGATTTCTGTGTTCGCATACCAGTATGGCCGTCGTACGGGGGAGAGCGACTTGGACATCGAAAGTAGGCTTCTCGTCCTTTTTGAAACATCGATGGCATCTGACCACATCCTGAAAGCGCACATGGTCATCGCACTGGAATCGCTTCCGCATCTTCAAGTCTTTCGATGGTACGGCTTCAAGCCGCCGCTCTCGCACTCGGTCCTCGGTGCTCTAACGAGAACCGCCGGATCGTCGCTCACTGAGCTGAACATCTGGTTTGTCTCTCTTCAGTCTCGTCTAGACCACAAACTACCTTCTGATGCCGTCTCAGTGGCGTAGTTGGCACAAATGAGGACGCATCACCGTATCTGGCACAGTTCAAGAACCTCCAAACCCTATTGCTAGCAGGCAACTCCTTCCACTTCTACGTATCCACGGGTCTGGGTGCAGAATTCAACAGCATGCTTACAACCTGCGCTCAGAACGTGCCTGACACTCTCCTTCACCTCTCTATATGGCGAGACGCGGTATGGGCTGTCTCACTGCGGGTCCTCTCCGGGCTACAAGAGCTGTCCATGATGCACCCAAGCAGCCTGGCCAAGCTTGGCCTCATCTTTGCGCACTGCGCGCAACTATGCTCCCTGTCAATCATGACCGTTGGTTTTAACTGCGAGCTTGAGTTGCTCACTGCGCTACGGGCGACGCAAGACGCTCTTCCGTGCCTCACATCATTCAAGCTCGTCCTATGGGGCGAGGCGTTTGTTGCCGATCCGGGTCCGTTCATCGAGTTCTTCAAGAACAAGAAGGGGATGCGGCGGCTCGACCTCCAACTCAACCATCTGTTAATGGGCGACGACTACATACGCTTCCTCGACGTCTTCGCGTACCTGCCACGGCTCGAAGTCGTCGGGCTGGAGCTCAAAGGTGCGGGGTTCAGCAGAGAGCATCTGGCGCTGCTCGACGAGCGACTCCCGCTTGGCCTCTCGGCGCTCCTCTTGAGATGGTCGACCTATACCTTCAACGCCTTCGAGTCCGGGTCCGACATCCATCCACAGAACTGGATTGACATGGTGTGTGGCGACCCCATTTACGCCTGCCAGTGCCTCGCTGACCGCTCCCTCGTTGTGGCCAGCTTAAGAGGCGCCCTGCACTGGGCTACTTGCACATTCTGTATCTCGAACATGATCTGTCCCTCGGCAGGTCGCTGGACCTGCGTGCGCGGCTGCTCAAGGACCGCCCGCGGGCGCTGAGGCTCGTTGGGTATGGCCCGCAGATACGCAGCATCGAGCGCGATCCTGTGACTGGGGAGTCGACGTACGGACCGCCCTGGTCGGATGCAGCGGTCACTGTAGGGGCGGTGGAAGACTTTGGATGCGAAGACTGGGCGTGGCTGGTGAGGCACCACGCACTTTTCCTGCGGATGAGGTGATGCTGCGTGTGCGTGCGGCGCCAGGCGTTCTGCTTTGCAGGCTGGACGCCATGGTATTGGCTGCGTCTTTGCGTGGATAGTACGCCGAAGACCAGACTGCGTTACTTGCTATATGACATGAACTACGTGGTCTGGCTATATCCCATACGGTAGAATGTTATTCTTAGTGCTAGTATGTACACGGGCGGCGGCCGAGTCAGTGAGCTGGAGAGTCCAAGTGGGACAACATGAGTGCTAGTACTATACAAAATCGAAGTTGTAGCAGTCTGAGCGAGAACGTCCAGCGGTAGGGGGCGGGCTTGGCGGTATGACGATGATTTGTGGGGGCGGGGGCGGCGGGATGGGGGTCAACGTGCTGTAGTTCCAATTACAGCGACGTTTCAGAGGTGATGGTTGGTGTATGCGCCCGCCGCGAGCGGATGCGGGGGACCCCTCGGTTTCGTTGGTCGCTGATATCTATGGCAACGATGAGATGGATTACAAGTTCTCGATTCGAGGCGTATTCGCACCTTGCGCTTTGATGGGATGGTACGGGGACGCCTGTAAGGACGGGCATTAGCCGGTACTCGCGCGCGCAAGAGAGGCACCTACGGTTCGCCTTTCCACATAGTGAACGTTTGCGCGAGGCTGAAGGCGCGCAGCGCCCCGAGTCTGTAGCAGTGAGATGTGACGGCAGCAGATAAGTGCCGAGTGGGGACGTGGCGGGAGCAGTGGTACGGGCCGAATGACTGCGTACGCACAGAAGAATTGGGGGTTCCCTGGTCGATGTGGTCAGCATAGGCTCGAGACGGAGCAGCGGATGCGGAGAGTAGAGAGCGGAGAACTTTTTTGGGGGCAAAGGAAATACTCAAAGCTCACGTACTCTTCGGAGGAGACGCGTCTTGCAATTCTTGCGATCCTGGCAGTATAAGTACTCTGGGCAGAGGGCGCTATCCTGTTCTGCTGCGAGGGTGCTTGGGGCTTACAAGCGAGCTCCGGGAAGGTCATAGATATCGATGACGACTTTGGACCACTGGGAGAGGGTATAATAGCGTCTATTTCATTGCGGGAGGCTCGGTGACGATCGATATATCCTCAGGAATAATGATGCGCAGCCGCGTCGGGATATCTGGGGGTGCGGTATCTGGGTGTTGCTGGATATGCGTAATTTGTGCTCGTCACGTACATTGAATTGTAAGGTGAGTGCGAGGGAGGACGACCAGGCCGGAGGAATCGTGGCCGTCGACGTCCGAGTCCCTTCATAAGCGGTCTTTCGGTGAGGCTGTGACGGGTAGCGATTTTGAGCATGTTCGGGTTGGTGTTTAATCGCCAAGCCT
>NW_007360326.1:2461219-2465560 GCF_000271585.1 Trametes versicolor FP-101664 SS1
CTTGCGATCCTGGCAGTATAAGTACTCTGGGCAGAGGGCGCTATCCTGTTCTGCTGCGAGGGTGCTTGGGGCTTACAAGCGAGCTCCGGGAAGGTCATAGATATCGATGACGACTTTGGACCACTGGGAGAGGGTATAATAGCGTCTATTTCATTGCGGGAGGCTCGGTGACGATCGATATATCCTCAGGAATAATGATGCGCAGCCGCGTCGGGATATCTGGGGGTGCGGTATCTGGGTGTTGCTGGATATGCGTAATTTGTGCTCGTCACGTACATTGAATTGTAAGGTGAGTGCGAGGGAGGACGACCAGGCCGGAGGAATCGTGGCCGTCGACGTCCGAGTCCCTTCATAAGCGGTCTTTCGGTGAGGCTGTGACGGGTAGCGATTTTGAGCATGTTCGGGTTGGTGTTTAATCGCCAAGCCTGCATTAAGCCAGTCACAAATAGGCTTCAAAGCTGTATTCACGTCTTGGCAGCTGTATGAAAAGCAGCAAGGGTCAAGTGAACATCGTTGCTTGTCGGCTTTCGATCACTGTTCACGCGACGTGGATGGCGGCGAACTAGTACGTATCAAGACTATTTAGTATTTTCATTGTAGCGTTGCTACATTGCGCAATCAGACATCCAGGTTCTCGCAGTCGTTGATGGTTTGGCCGGCGTGTGCGTAGGAACAAGTCGATTTTGACATGGGAGTAGGAGGAGGAAAAGCACAGCGCGCTACACGGGCGCTTGTCTCTCCTCAGCGTTGGACTCGTGCCGCCCACGTCTTTCTGAGTTCGCTTGCTGTCGAGGTCGCCTCGTCATTCTCGTCGATGACGTCACGCGTCGCGCGCGCGAGACCTGCGATTGGCCCGCCACAGACGCCGGCGTCTCTCTCTTGCCACTGTCGACGCGATCCGCCGTGCTCTCGGTCTTCCACCGCTCTCGACGCCCTCGCTGCTGCGTGAAACTCACCCCGTAGCGATTCGATACAGCTCGACTGCTACGTGTATGTACTGCTCTCGACTCGCTCGCGCGCGATGTCGTCCATTCTCCTCCCGAACACCGCTGGTGAGTCCAGATCGACAATACACAGAAATTGTCGCTTACCACGCATCTCTAGCGCAGATACTGCGCAAACGGTCGACTCCCTGGCCGTTTCACGCCGCGCAGAGCATGCGTACGCTGCAAGATGTTTCGTTTTTCGTCAATAAGCAGCTTCATCTCAGCGCGCGCCTACTTACCGGACTAACCCAGCATACTCCCACACGACAAAGCCATCAAATACGGTCAGTTGGGCTCCTTTCGCGGCGGAAATAGAGTACTTTCTGCACCCTACTCGCCGTTCAGTTCATGCGTGCATTCCAACGCATCCCGCGCATCTCTCGACTTTGAAGAGGTCGTTGTGTTGCATCGACACGTTTCGCGCGATCCGTAGCTCGCGTCATCCGGCGTTTCCCTCGTTTTCCTCGTACTCGCGGAATCTGTGTGCCTGTCGAACGCGTACAACGGTGAGCAGAAGCTAAATCAAGGAGAGCAACAGCTTACCTGACGACTTCTGCATGCAGTGGATCTATCGGGCATAGTCAGCGACACTCGGGCGGTCGAGCACTCACAGTGTTCGGTTCTCATCCGCGTCTCCCCGCGCATGTGAGTCGTGCAGAAGCGGGATAAGCGGCGGCCAAATGGCATGCAGACAACATTGGCATATCCTGGGCGACGACGGGCACGCCGCAGGAGGGGGTGAGTATGCGAGAGGTGAGTGTGCGAGTGCAAGAGACGAGGGGAAGCGTCAGGGGAGGTGCTGAACGAAACGAGCCCATGCTGCGTGCTTATAACTGTTTTTCAGGGTGCAAACAATCGTGCACGGACCAGATCAAACCCCAGCGCGAGCCCGGACCCTCGCCAGGTGCGTACGCCGTATGCGAGCCACGATAGACGGAGCAGGTGCGCCGCTGTCCGTGAACCCTCAAACACGTCCGAGTGACCGCGCCTCCGCTTCGCGCGAGCGGGAGATCACGATCCGACACGGATCCTGCGCCGCGCCCGCCATCTTCGCCGTCCTCGACTCGCCGTCTGCCCGCTCTCGTGTCTCGTAAGACATATCCGTCCGCGGCACGATGGCGGGCACCGTGCCGCACCACTTGCTGACAGGGACTCCGCAACGGTGGCCGGATTCGCGGGCGTGGAGAGCAGGGGACGAGGACGAGGCCCGGGAAGATCTCAAGCCGCCGTTACGGGAGATTCGGACGAGCCGAATGAGCGTGGCAAGGCGAAACAAACGGAGCGAGGGTGGATGCGACGGGCGCCGAGTACGAGTGCACCAGCGTCCAATATCGCTTCGCCCTCGCTCCGCGATATGCCAAATCTGGGGCGGGCTCGATGCACGCGCGCGGACCCACTGTGTCTCCGGCAGTCACTGTGGGTCCGGTGTCACAGCTGCGGTCGGCAAAGACGCGGAGAGACCCTGAACGCGATACGGCCGCGGCGTACTCTTCTGGGAGCAGTCTGGGAGTGTACGTGCGTCGGCGACGTCGTGTGTGTGCTGCAGTATCTGGCGGAAGCAGGAAGACAGCGACACTCCTGAGCGAGGGCTGAGCCAACGGGCAGAACCCTATCAGGGCTGGATGCCTAGCGCATGCGCACGGTCGTGCCCCCGTCTCGACGTCTCCACCGATCGTCAGGGTGTCGGTACGTACAGGGTCCTTTCGCGTCCCTGAGCATCTGGGCACGATGCGCACGTGGAGATGGCGCTACGAGTGCGCCGCGCGCGCCATGTACGGGAGCTTCTGGGCGCGCAGATGCAGAGTACACACGCGGGGATGGCGGCGCGAGTGCGCCGTGTATGGGAGCTTCTACAAGGGGCATGGCGGCGCCAGGACGCAGCTGAGGGCGTGCACTTGCACGCCTTCGTCCGTGGCCAAATAGATGCGTGTGGACAAGCGTGGAATGGTAGTAAAGCAGGACGACGCCCGCCTGCGCGTCGCAGGGCATTGCTGCGATACCAACGCATTACCTTCAAACACGACGGTTTCCTGGGCATCGGGAGCAATGCCTACGACTGCGGTGCACCCTTCCGCCATGGAGCAGTCTGGGTGTGCATGGCCGTCGGCGATGCACGGGTGCCGTTTCGAATGCAGCATTGCACAACGGCAGCAAGTCGGCGGCTGCGCTACCGCTTCTAACCCAGGGTCTGAGCTCATGAGCCGAGCACCGTCGGGGCGGGACATCTGGCGCATGCGCGCCGTCGTGCCGTGCATCACGCCGTCTCGACGTCGAGTCCACCGATCGCCAGGGTCTCGGTACGTACAGCATCAGCCCGCATCCCTGAATTTTCGGGTGCGCATGCGGCATGCACACACAGGGGTCGCGGTGTGAGTACGCCGCGAGCAGACCCTGTGCCTACCGTGTATGGGAGTTTTTACGACGAGCAACTCGGTGTCGAAGTGCAGATGCGCACCCTGGCTGGCAGGTCTGGCTCTGGACTCGAGTGCGTGCAGAGCGGGGAATGGAGGCAGACGGGACGGACACCTGACTGCGCGCTGTGTGACATTGCCGCAATACTAACACGCCGCCTTCGAGCACGGTGATCGCGGTATTGGGAGCATCACAAGGTGCTCGGAGGGTTGATGTCCCGGAATCATGGACACAATGTCGTGCAGAGGTAAGCCTGCAGGATTATGTCGAAGAGTCCCGCCGTGCTGAACTTGTATCGAGCAGAGTATCGTAAATATCAAGAATCTATGTACTTCTACCGCTCTGCGTGAGGGAGGTGCGTGTTCCCGGGAAATTGAGACGAGTCTGGTCCATAAGGTCGGAGAGCTGCAGCGTCGCATGGAGCGCGCCGGCGTGATCCCATGACACACCGTATACTCGTCCGAAACAGGTACACTCGATCCTCGCTTTTCATCCTGCCACTCGGCCGCCACAGCGTTGCATGTACGGCCGAGAACGCACATAAGAGGCCGACCGTTTCCCAACGTTTTGGTCACTGACGACATGCATGGAGATGCGTTACTTTGCACTCGGGCGACTGTACGATCGCGACGGAGACTTGGATCGAAAAGGCTGTCGGTAAGTGCACACTTCGTGCGAGCCCTGTTTTTGGCGATGGCTAACTCGGCAGTATCCCAGATAGCCGGGACTTGTGATTGTGCTTCCTCTCGCCGTACGAGCATGCATTAGTGGTGCTGGAGCGAGAGCGGACCCATCTCGTGCTTGCATGTAATGTCTCTAACGAGTCCAGCGGCGCGAACACTGATGACGGAGAGCACCCTCTTGTGGACGATGTGTCAACCCTCTTCTCATTTGGAAATCGCACGGACGGCTCATGAATCGCTACAGTGGGTGGCGCGATGCT
>NW_007360326.1:2479616-2563331 GCF_000271585.1 Trametes versicolor FP-101664 SS1
ACGAGCTGACTAGGTAGTACTAGGTAAAGCACTCAGGGCTGCGTCACGAGCGCAGAAATGTCCCCCTGGTAGCAGTGTCGGCGGGCACAGTCAAGAGGTTAGGAAGATGGAGGAGGGAGGTGCACAAACCAGCGGTCGACGAAGGAGGGGCGCGCGCAAAGGTGTCGACAAGAGATAGCAACCGGTTAGAGCGCAGGGCTCATAACCTGATGAACTCTGAACCTGGAAGGCTGTAAGCCGCACAAAGAGAGGTCTTCAGTCTGTGAGAGAACGACTATGATTGCATAGTACTGTACCTGTAAGCCGCACAAAGAGAGGCTACAAGTACTAGTAAGTAAACATGTAAGGAAGCATAGGTAGTGTGGGACTTACTCTTCAGTCTGTGAGAGAACGACTGAAGAGCAGAGGCCTGCAGAGTCCTCCTTATATACTACTGGGGAGGACGATGAGTAAGCGTATAAGAAGAGAGCATGTGACGTCCAGAGGACGCTGACTGAGCGATGAGTAACGCTGAGTAAGGGAGCATAATCGACATAAGGTCAGATAGTCCATGGCTGAGTAATGCGAGTAATCCGGACGCTGTCTAGAATAGTCCGGAACATCGTAGAACGTACCAGAATCATGTGGAGGGATGGCAGGATGCCAAGTAAGTACAGAACAAAAGAATGTACGTATATGGTAAGTAGGAAAGTCCATGCTGGCGTATGGTAGACGCACAGCCACTATCACTGCCACTCCCGGTCCGGCACAGCCGTAGACACAGAAGTTCAACACATGGTGCCGTATAGCCGCCACCAGCACAACTCCAACGAGCTTTTCCTAGACAAGCTCAAGCCTTGCCCCATCTTCAACTTGCTGGCATCAACTGCGGGTCCGATCCGCCGCTGTCTCTGCCCAACGTTGTCCAGTATACTAAGCTGTCAGCCTCTTCGTTTGCCAGACTGATTCTTGCTCATCGCCCTCGCCCTCTCGCCCTCTCGCCCTCTCGCCCTCTCGCCCCCTCGCCCCCCGCTTGCCATTTGTGCCTACCACCTTTGCTACGCCTCACTTACCCTCGCCGCGGGCTGATTCTGTGGTGTTAAATCGGGAAACGAACCGAGTGCGAGCCGACGATGGAGCACGAGTAGGACAGGTACACCCGAGGCTGGCAGCGTGCTCACCGAGGAGGTGCGAACGACATCACCTTTTTTGTGTGTGTCGTCGTTGACCGCGAGCTCGTCGCATTTCGTAAGATCATGTGGAGGCGGTCGATGGTACTCATTGTTTCGCTCTGGCTGTATGTTTCCACCCATCGCTGTTGTGTATCCGCTTCATGCTCGCTGTTACTATGGTACTGTTATCGGTCATCGTCCTCCTGCCTGGTCGTTACAACCCGGTTGCTAGATCCGGGTTATTGCCACGAAAAGTCACCAAATTGCATCCGTTGGCTTTGCTTTGCAACCTCTTTGCGAAAACGGAGTGAGCCATGTTCGACTCACCAAAATGTCAGGGGGTGCTACCGCTCATATCGACTTGCGATGGAAAACGAAGTCTTCTAGATTTGCCTCTCTTTCAATGACTGCGTGTAACACCGCCAGGGCAGTTCCTTACCCCGGCGAGCCGTCATTGGCCGCCCCGATATATGATCCATCGCCCGTTACGCCCTACTACGTGAGTTAGGGGACTTCCACCGCTGCTTATTTGGTTCCTACTCGTCGTCGTCATTCCCCCAAAGAAAGAGTGGGTGAGTGACATAGCTCCGTGCATTCACTTTCTGCTGATGTGCAATTCTAGACACATGTGCGGCGAGAATCCAGGTGTGTATCCGCGGCTTCTTCTTCGGTATGCACGCCGCTGACGACAACCCAGGACGTGTTTACTTGGGAACGCGTGGCATTCCGCCAGGGGTGAGTATTTTGTTGCCGAGCTCGTCTACCCCAACTCACTCCCGATATACTAGTTACGAAGTGTCATGTCAGATTAGTGACGCGCAGGACGCATATTGGACGAAGTCACGAAACGGGCAGCGGACGGACCTACGCAAGTTTCCAGAAGATCTTCAGTAGGAGGCCTTCGTCGACGTCTTGAGGGGACACAATGATGTCAGAAGAGCGACTTGTTTGGCCAAACTGAAGATCGCACGTAGATTATGCTTAGGTCCAGTCATGGTAAGTTGCGACGGTGATGCAGTGTTAATCAGACCCTGACCACCAGCCTCGGAGATGTCCAATGAGTTTAAGTTCCCGATTGCAGCACTCTGCCGTGCGCACAAAATGTAAGTCCCTACACGGTGTCTAATAGTGTTGCAGGCAAGCCACCTGTCGCAGCGCTGTTCGCCACGCATTCACGTTTCACGCGCGCGAATAGAGCTGTTTCGCAACGTGTTTGTCCTACCTCGGGTGGAGCTCGTTTGGCCTCACTCCAGGCGTCTCTCGCGTGGACTTGCGCTTTGTCCACTCCTGATTGGTACTGCCCCACGCTGATTGTACCGCGCCTCCGAGTTCGCGCCTCGATTCTTCGCGGACTTGGCCAGTGACCG
Organism: Trametes versicolor FP-101664 SS1; assembly: GCF_000271585.1. Classification (NCBI taxonomy): domain Eukaryota; kingdom Fungi; phylum Basidiomycota; class Agaricomycetes; order Polyporales; family Polyporaceae; genus Trametes; species Trametes versicolor. The sequence goes on from NW_007360326.1 coordinate 2,482,135, forward strand.
GGGATTTGGCTGCCCGCGTTCAGACCACTCGGTACTGGACTGTCACTCCCTCCTCTATGATTCCTAACAGGCGTATCACCACGGTCTTCCGCCTAACGTCACGCTTTCTGTCATGACCGCCACGCCGGCGACGATCCTTGGATCAGATGATCACATCGGGTTTCTTGAAGAAGGTAAGCACTGCTCCGAGTATCGATAGTGAAATACTAATCAACCGATTCTTCGTCAGGATACGATGCCGCTCGCCACGCTGCACGCTGCCGACAAGCTCGCACACTTCCAGCGCATCCGCTGGACGCCGAACTTCGACAAGGAGGGGCTGCCGTCGCTCCAGCGGAAGGCCTCCATATCACACACCTTCGTGTTCGCGAACGCCAGTACCGTGTTCCTCCGCGACGCTGAGAGGGCTACAGGCATAAAGCAGCTCACGACTTCGGCTCTCCACTTGGCTTGGAGATTACGAGTGCTCTACGAGGGATGGATACGTGTTCGACGCTCTACAAGATCCTGTCTCCAAGGTGTCGGACGAAGCGGCACGCTCATCCCGCGCTCGATGGCCTGCAACGCTGCACCCGCCACGCCTAATACATCCCCTTCCTCCCCCATTTATCTTTCCCCACTGTCGCAGACACCTATGTCAGCCTCACGTACCCGCGCGGGCGTCATCACGAGCATCGTTGGCCATCATCTCCCGGATGAGCAGCGCGCCCTCACTCGAGATGCAGCGCAAGTCTGCGAATGGAGCAATCGTCCAGAAGTCGGGCTCTGTGCACGTCGCAATTCATCCTGCGGGCGTGCTCTCGTGCGACTGTTCGCTTCGCAGCAGGCGGCCGGTCCTGACAAGGGGAGCAAGCTAGAACGGGTAGGCCCTCCTCAGATGACGTCCTTTTCAGCCAGTGATTACAAGAGACGACGAATGGTCAGCAGCACTCGGGATTGAGCATCTCGGACACAGTCATGATGTGGGAGATTGGAGGCCCTTGCGGCACGGGGGACCCATCCGCACGGTGGGAGCTGTTGCTCACGCGTAACCGTAGTCTAGACCGCGATTGCACCGCAACGCCGCAGGGCTCGGAAAAAATGAGCGTCCTCACAAGAAGCCGCGCGCACCAAGTCAAAGTGAGTCGTTCAAGCTTTGTGGGTCACGCGTTGTTTGATGGTATTACTTTTCGGCTGCACTGCATTGCGCGCGCGCAAGGACGGCGCAGACATATGCCGATGGTTGTACGGAAGACGCAGGAAAGCGCGGCAAGTGGGCAGTGGTTGATACCTAAGGAGCGCGATAGCCGTCGTGAAGAGAATCGAGGTAGCGACAGGGGACACGGCAGGGTACAACAGGGGAATGTCAGGAACCGGCTTTAGCGCAACAGGACGCTGGGAGATGACTGAGACTCGTGAGGGCGAGGATCGCGGGAGGCAGGTGACACGGAAGGTTCAACTTGCCAATGCAAGCAAAGCCGCAGGACCGGAGCGCGAGGTTGTCGCCACAATACTCGCCTGAGACATAAGATATGGAAGTTAAGTACACGCATATGGTATAGCGTATGAGATTTACCTGCAGGCTCTAATCCGTGTCTGCAAAAGCCAACAATGACGGCAAGAGTAAAGCGGCGAGCAGGTGCACAGCAGCGGGAGCGTGGTACCTGGAAAAACTACACCCTCCAGATACATTTCTCAACAAGACCGGACCACTATCGCCGCACCACGGGTGTCAAATGTTGAATCGACAAGAATCGCTCAGAGATAGGCTTTCTACTCACATACGTCGTTCTCTCGCTTTCGAACTCAGCATACGTATCTCTCAGACCACGGAAAGCATCGCGCTGGCAGAGGATATCGCGCGCCCTGCTAGTCACCGCGCGAACTTGAGCACAGCAGCGGGGCGTGGAGCGAGACGTGGTTGCGAGTTGAATGTGACCTCCGTTTACGGCTAAAGACTGACAAACACGACATTTCACAGAAACACAAGACAGCTCGGGCGTACGCTCATCGTGCGAGGAGCGAGAGGAGCAGGGGGAAAGAGTGAGAATCAACGCGGCGCCCGCAAACAAAAACCTAGCACCCGAGGTGTCCAGGTGAGCCCCGGCGCAGGGAGAGTTATGAGGAATCCTCCACGGATACAGACAGTCTCCCAGACTGTCGCCAGCGCGCGCGCAGAAGTACCGACGAGGTGGGGGGATGGCGGCGGTGTGGAGACTGGAAACCAGAGGTCGTGGTGGATCAGCGCTTGTGCCTGGCGGGTAGCCAGGCGCCCGAGCACCGCTCACTCTCACTCCTCATGCACGGCTCGTGCCGCATTCGCTATTCACCGTTATCTCGTCCTACGCTCACCACAACCTCGACTGTGACACTATCCGGAAGAACAACGATGACGGCCACGGAGGCGGCTCGACTAGAGCGCAAGGTACGCCGCCGCCGCTTGCGACATGGATCCTATCGACCACTCCCCCATCGCGGTGTGCCCATCACCTGTTTACGGCATCTCCGAGCTCCCGACCTCCACTGTCTGTGCCGCACCACACGCCAGCTACGGGCCTCTCCACTCGGGGATTACAACGAGAGCGGCTCTGGGTGGGCCATGGGCCGTGGGCTCTGCGCATGACAACAAGGCAACCTCCGCGATGCTCTCCCGCTCGTATACTCATCGAACGAGCTGGAGATGGCGCCCGCGGCTGCTCGTCTGCGCCCCGGTGCACTTTCCACAGCGCGAACTCGGTATGTACGTACTCCTGCAGTACGATTCGAGTGCTGACTGTCGCGTTTAGGACGCGCATCCCACACCTGGTCTGCACCCTGCGACGTTGAACGAGGGCAGCGTGAACGCCGTGTGGGCCGCCGCACAGCGATGTCGCATCCCACACCTGGCCTGCACCCTGCGACCTCCGCACCCTGACGCCGGACTGCCATGCCGGACCCCACTATCCACAGGGAGAGCGACGCAATGCGTGGTCGACCGTGAACGGTGCCTCTCTGCGACGTCGCCGCTGGGCACAAGAGGTCAGCATTCTATACCACATCCGCGTTCTAGAATGACATACGAAGCCCCCAGGAAGTCCGGCTTCACGGACGCAAAGACGGCGACAAAGGACGTGGATGGGCCGGCGGCGGACGCTCATGCAACAGCGACTGTAAAGCCTCTGCATGGTCAGACGCAGACGACACCACCATCGAAGTGTCCCTCGCTACGGAAAAACAGCGTCGGAAGCTGCATGACGCCGTAGCCGAAGACACCATGCAACAGCGATACAACGGCGGCAGGAGTAGACGCGTGGATGCCGGGGGAACGAGGGCGCACCTTGCGTCTGCCCGCTATGTACGCGCTGCGACGACGACGGCCACGGAGGCGGCTCGACTAGAGCGCAAGGTACACCGCTGCCACTTCTGACTTCTGGCGGGCCAAGACTCACCACGCCCGCAGCACTGGCGGTGTACTACCCGCCGTACTCAGACCTTGACGCACGCGCCCCGCACCCTGACGCCGGACAGCCATGCTGGACCCGACTATCCCGCAGCGACTGTGCCGCCGAATCACGCCCTGCACCCGCACCCCCTCCTCTGCGACGCGTACGTCTCCCAAAACACCTTCCAGTTCCCGAGCAGGACGACACGCTACACTCAGAGTGTCCTCAAGCCCGCACGCAGAACGAAAACGCGCCACACGTCCCTCGTGCGTGATACCCGCGCCCTTCAGTGCCCGCACGATGGGCATTGGCTCCGCCTCGAGCGGCGCGTATGGGATGCAGACCTCGACGTGCCCGCATGCTTGCACAAGACACACGCGCCCTCCGCCGTCTCGAAGTCGATGTGCGCCCGCTGGGGCCACAGCGCACAGCGCGGGTCGCGCTCCCCACCGCCATCACACCCGGCGGGCTGTATGCCATCCTCGCCACCGTGACGCAAGCACCTATCGGTCTCTCGTCCTCCCGTTCTGCGCGTTGTGCCCGCGCGACGGGCGCTGGCCCCCGCCTCGAACGGCGCGTACGGGACGCAGACCTCGACTGCGCCGACGACGCAGTGGATAGATTCATGGCGACGGTGCCATCTTTGCCGTGGTGCGCCGGACGACACGCGACATCCCAGAGCGCGACGAGGCCTTTCCGCACGGGAGTCAGCGTTCGGAAGGTCATCGTTCAACATAGGCAAAGACGGTGAGAAAAACGTAGACAGGAAGGCGGCGGGCGCTCACGCAACATCGACAGTGACACAACGGCGGCAGGGGTGGACACGTACGAGAGCGCAACTCGCGTCTGCCCACCACGTACGATTGACCACGGAGGTGGCTCGACTAACATTCCCCACGCTCCCTTCCACAAGCTCAAGCTCCCAGAGCGCGACGAGAAGGTCGGCATTCGGAGGGCAGACGAAGGTGGAGCAGGACGTGCAGCGGAGGGACGGCGGCATCCAGCCGACCAGATGTGGCCGGAGTTACCCGGCAGAGAGTTATGGTCGGAGACGACGTCAACCCAAGTGCAGGACCTCCGCATGGTAGTGCACGATGTTGGCCAGCAGGTCCTTCTCGCAGCCGGAGGCAATGCCGCGAGAAGAAACCTGTAATGCCCGGACCGTACGAGGACGACAAGGTCATGCGATGTTAACCCAAGCACGACGGCGAAAGGAACACAGAAAGACCAGAGAAAGATTAGTGCGCAATGTTCAGTGAGTGATCGGTCCGCCGGGATGGATCCCTGCAGGCGCTTAGGTATGTGTCCCTGCCCTACCGCTGTCCCTTCGGCGTACCATCATCACCGCTGCCACTAATAGCTGTCCTGAAAGAAAAAGAAAAAGATACATGAGCCGAGAAGGGCTGGGCGGTTGCTCCCCTGATGCCGACGGGCACCCGGTCGATGGCACCCGCGTGCAACTTGACGAGACAAACCCGGCCCTGCACACCCCTCCCCCGAACATTGACACCTTCGCCCCGCTCCCCCTGATACCGTATCTGCGACACCCAACGCCAAGATACTTGCTGCGCAGCTCACCGAGCGGCCCGAACCGGATGGCGCCGTCCTGGACTTCCTTGCCATCTATCACCCACAGCCACGGCCCGCAAGAACGTCCAGCTCCGCCGACCCTTGCCATCCGTCGACTCAGTGACCGCCGTCGCCGCACAGCTGCCCTCAACCTCCTCAGCCGACCACCCTCGCCTGCTTATTCTTCGACGACCCAGCCCGCAACACCTCGCTCATTGACTGGCGGCCGACCGACCCTGGAACCGTCACGCTCGCATCCGACGCCCCCTCCGCGGTTGTCTCTCAGTCAGACGTCTCCCCACGAGACCTCCCTCCCCACCATCCCATCTCCCCTTCCATCCCCGACGAGACCGACGGCGCCGACGTCCCCGGTGCAGACCGCGTCGCTGGGCCGGACAGTGCTCCCTCCAGAAGAGCGCGAGACCCCGGTCAACTCGTCAGTCCTACGGCGCAACGACGACGCTCAACACGTGCATGAACAGCCCCACCGGCCAGATCGAGATCCTGCTCTCGCTCACTGGCGCTCCGGTCGACGGCTCGAACACGGTCGGTATCCAGGCCGCGCTCCAGCACCCCTTCTCGCAAGGCCCCATCTACATCGTGTCCGACGACCCTTTGACCCGCAGTACCTCTCGCACAGCGCCGACACCATCCTCCTCCGCGAGGGCCTTAAGCTCGCGCGCAAGATCGGTAACACGGCCCCGCTGAGTTCGTCCGTCGGTGACGAGGTCACCCCCCGCAGCGCTGTGCAGTCCAACGACGACTGGGACAAGTGGCTCGCGAACGCGATCGGCACCAAGTTCCACCCCTCGTGCTCGTGCGCGATGCTCCCGCAGGCGCAGGGCGGCGTCGTCGACGCCGACCTCAAGGTGTACGGCCTCGCGAACGTCCGCATTGCCGACGCGTGCGTGTTCCCCATCCAGCTCTCCGCCCATCTCCAGGCTCCCGTCTACGGGCTCGCCGAACAGGCCTCGAAGATCATCCACGCAACGTACAACGGCGTCGGCTGGCCTTCCGCCAATCAGGCAAGCGGAAACACGTCTGCGACTGGCTCGAGCACCAGCGCGTCGCCATCCGCAACAACCAGGCAGCAGCAGGACACGAATGCGGCCGCGCCCCGCATTGTCGCCGGCTCGGTCGTCGTCACGCTCGTGAGCGTGCTCGCCGCGCTCTTGTTGTGATCGCGTCTCGGTCGTCGTTGCTTTGGTGTTGCTTTCGCTCGCCGCGCCCCGCGCGCACCCCTTCCCGTCTCGACTCGTTTTGTCTCTTGGGCCGGATAACGGACCTCTCCAGACTCTCGTACAGTACGCCCATCGACTGTGACTCTGCTCCCAGTGCGCGCGCGTGTCGCGCGCCTCCCTCCGCTCCTTACTCGCCCGGTCGAGCACCGTGGACTCGACCCGACTTACGCCGTGACTTGGTTGAAACCACGGAGGAACATGGAAGCGCGGACCGGGGAGCAAAGCGAGGCAGAACGTCGGACGCGAGTGCTCTCTACGTGGTGGGCATACTAACATGTCTCTTCCTCGCCGTTAACGCTCATGGCGGCCCTGGTGGCAATCCCCCCGGCGTCCCGCCAATATTCCTGGCAGAGTCCGCTACATACCTCAGGCCAATTCCAAGTGCGATATGGACTCACTCAATGTCAGACTAGTCGTATGCACAGGAGACGGCGGTAGTACGGGTGACTAAAGACACTTGTAAACTTCGCATCAGGTACTCAGGCTACGGGAGGGGCCATGAGCCGCGCCTTCTTGACGTCGTGGAGGTCCGGGCCATGCATGGACAATCTCCGTGCTTCAAGCTTTACTAGTAGCAGAGAGATCAGTGTAGCATCAAACGCGATCATAAGTTAAGGACATACCTCACGAGCGACCAGGAAGGCACACATCGGACAGCGTGTGCTGATTTCCTCGACGCACCCATGTGAAACAATTGCAGCGAGAGGCCGATAATACTCTTGGTTCTTACGCTCCCTGACCGAGGTTTAGTAGGTGCACAAGGAGCGTTAGAAGGTGAGTACGTACTTGTAGCTCACACCGGTGGAAGGCGAGTGCTCGTTAGTCCGTACGTGACCGGCATCGAGGATGGCGTGGAAGTGGCAGAAACGTCGTTCTGCGTGCCAATGATGTCCTGAACCCTATGCGGTACCTGAATGCGTTGGTCAATCAGCCAGATGCCCGATCAGTAGCAGGGCATGAACGTATACATGTGAATTATTTAACGCGGTGTGCCGCGCGCGAGTAGGCCGTGCACGCGCGCATACTTCGACTAATTTTCGAAATGCATGTAGGCGGGCCAAACCTTCTGGTTTCCGTACTGAGATGCCACCGTCCCATCCAACCATAACCTAATGGCTGTGAATCCACGCGGGAGATCGCGTTCGGGCTTTTTGGGAGTTCCAGAGCCGAAGTTCTTCTTGAACGCATGAAGTCGACTTGTACAGCTCGTCGTACACGTGCTCACTATCTGATGAGGTTAGGAATTATTGCTCAACTAGGTAGGGATCGTAAACGGAGTCGCGGACAGCAAGATCGGAAGGGAATGTTTTCACTATCTGAGCGGCGCAGATGTTGTTGTGGCGCTCAACCTCGTGGGCTCAAGATCATCATGATTTCCAAAGAGGACGGAGAGCCCTGGCGTTTCGCTTCGGCTTACGCTGGAAGCTGGGCGCATCTAGAGGAGCGGGCAGGCAATGGGGATGGAATTGAAAAAAGGAGGAGGGGCAATGGCGCAAACAAACGCATCCCGAGGTGCGAAAATGGAGTCGCCGCGAGACTCGTCTTACTACCTACACAAAACCAAGCCCGGTTATGGAATTGCCTCCGCGCCGCGCCCCTGTTTGAGGAGGATACACCGCCGGCTATACAGCTGGAGCTCCCAGATTGGTTGGCCTCATTCGACGATCCGAGGGGTGTCCTTGCCTGCGCGTCGCCATACGTTATGCGGCGTCGGATGCAGACACGAGTTGTCGCCCTCCCCCTCACCCGCGCCGCCTCCGATACTCCCGCGCTCATGCTTCGGAGGTCTTCCTGAGATAGGAAGGGGGATGTGGACGGGATAATCGGGTTGTGCCCGAGCGCCAAGTGTACCCAGGTTTGACAGACCTTGCGAGTGCGGTGGTGGAGACACCAAGGCGGGCATTGGTAGGTGGATGCCCGACGACTTTGAGTGAGTCCGCGACGGCCTAGGGGCCGGGAGAGCGAGCGGGAGCGATGGTGACGGCTGGGAGGGTCGGTGCTCGCCACGATATGCAGTTTTGAGAGGATGCGGATGCTGGTACGTATATGGCTGCCGTTGTGCATGTGGCAGGTTCGGTTGGGAAATCTCACCCGCGGGCTGACAGAGCGGGACGACATGACCAGATGGGTTGATTTCGATGCGCACCCATATGATTTCTTTATCGCCCTGGCGAAGAACTTGCGCTCCTCAAGTCGAAAGTAGTCGCTAGTTGTGCTGAGGCGCATGGGCGGGGACGGATGAGTGAATAGCGACATGAGCTCGTGCCCGGTCAGCGGCGCCGGGAACCTGCCACGGGAAGTAGAAGCGGGCTCGGGGTCGAGAGGGATATCGATATCTACAAGAAGGCGTCGATCGGAATCAGTGAGACTACGCGGAGGGATCGCATGAAAATCCACCTGGCAGAGACCCCGGTGCGAGCGGGGATTTGGAGTGGGCCTTATGTCGCAGGATGTCTACAAGTGGAGGCAAAGACGCCTTTCTCTCGCGATGGTGGTCATGGACGCCGAGTGAGGACCTGAGGTCCCTAGCGGAAGTGCTGGTGCGGGGGGGGGGCGTCCGAGTGCGCCATAGCCGAGACTGGGTGGAAACGAGAATTATTTGCCACGGACATGGCGAGCACCATTCGGAGGACAGGATGTTATTAGGGAGCGTCTAGGAAAACACGCGGGCAGAAAATAGGGGTGGTGTGGGAGGGGGTGGTGTAGATGAGGACAGAGGGATGGATGGCAGGGAGTACTTGCCAGTCCCGGCGCTGAAAGACAAGGGAAGAGCCGAGAGGGTGTCACCGTGTGAGAAGGTACTGAAGAGGAAGTCGCTAACAAGCGAGGAGCAGGGCATACGTACAAATAGGAACACATTGACCGTCCTCGGAAGCTGGAGGACCTGCAGAGAGGGTAGCGAACAACCAGCACCGCAGAGACGCGCAGCGAGTCAAGAATTTATAAGGAGGACCGCTGGCCGCCCCCACGAAATACAACCGTGCGAGCCCACCCACCGGACGCTCTCCCCCCCGCCAGCCGCCCCCCATCCTCGGCCCCCCGCCCCCTCCCGCTCAGAATGAGGCCCCTCCCTCCTATCGCACCGGTCCCCATCGAGGTCTGGAAGCTCAAAATGCAATGCCCCCCCACGAAGCCGTGTGACCACTTCATAGTGGCCGCTAGGCCGCAAACAAAACTACGACTCAACCTCTACGTCCAACTTGTACAAGTCCCAAACTACGGCTTCCTGCCCCTCGCCGTCGAGGCGGAGGTAGACACCGAGTTCAGTGGCCCCACCTACCTGTGCGTCGCCGGCCCAATCGTCGAAATCTGCGAAATGCGGGGAGGGCACGTCGCGATCAGGGTGGAGAACCTTTTTAAGGTCCCCGACCTGGAGCAGGTCTTCCTCCTAGTCATGCGGGAGAGTGAGATTCCGGTGGACAAAGACATTGGGAGGGCCCTGGCCAGCAGGCTCGACGCCCTTCTGTACAAGGCGAGCAACGGAGGACACAAGGTCCATACTTTCAGCAGGCGCCGCTCGGACCAAAAGCTGTACGAAGACACCGAGCACGACAAGCTCATCCCGGAGCTCTTGGACACGAAGTTCCCCATGTTGTAGTTCACGCGAGAGTAGACGAGTAGAATGATGGTATATTCGAGTACGAGCGCGGGGACTTAATACTAGAGTGTGAACTAAAGCTATAGTAATGCGGATACAAAGCGGAGGGACTTCAGTTCGCGGGGTTGCACCCGTATACGTCTCTTAGATGACAAGCGGTTGCAACCGCTAGACGCCCAGGTCAGTAATAAGAGTAAAGCCGCGGTAAGCATTCGTTTGAAGACGAATGCTTACCTTATTCCGCGCAAAGAAATGCGCGCTGGCGCAGAGTCGAACCGGTGATCTCGGGATTAGACACCAAGCGCCTCAACCACTGCACCACCGCTCCTTGTATATACGAGCTTTCTCTATTTCTACGTACCGTACTTTTCAGTCCTTTCCCGCGCTACTTCGCTCACCTTCTCCTCCTCCCAGCCCTTGCCGGTTGCACCCACTCTCGGATGCACCCACTCTCGGGTGCATCCAGCGCCGCTTCCGACCGCTCTCCTGTAAGCTTTTTTCAAATAGTCCTCGCTTGCTTCGCGCTGACATTCTGTCAGAATCTCCGACCTTTCTCGCCTCCAGCCTCTCCCGACTATCGGTTGCAACCACCTGCGGTTGCAACCTGCCCACCCACGCCACACTCCCCACCGGCAACTCAAACAGTTTCAGGCACCAATCGTCAATCGCAGACTGTACCTGTCCCACATCAAATCAGCCCCACACTACTGCGGGCAATCGTATCATCCAGCACCACGCGACTACCCCTCGAGACTCCTCACTTGTCATTCCGACTTCACCGGCATTCGTGCTATCGGCATACGGACCGCAAGGCAGTCTTGCGCCAACATTCTCTCTTCATCTGGACACACTGTACGCCCTACACCATCGCGCTCCTGCGCTCCCATCTGCCAGCCTGCTCGCGCTCGAACTCTCCCCTCAGCCAACGCGCTTGCGCTTGAGCGGTTTGCTCCGCCTATGTTCTCGCGCACCTGCACACACGTCCGCCACAGCCGTTCTGGAACAATGCTCGCCCCCCTCCGCTCCCGACTGCTCGCGCGAACACGTGCTCCTGCCATCATGTTCGGAGGCGTGCTCGTGCTCGTGAGCACAGGTCCACCTCAGTCCTCATGCCTTCGCGTCCGCCATCGTTCTATCGCAGTTTCACGACGCATACTCCCTCTCCTGAACTTCCGCCTGCCCCCGCGCTTTCGTCACCGGACTACACCCGGAGCAGCTCCGTGCCCGAGTTCTCAAACGGCGTTAAAAAGTGCTCCGCCCCGCGAGCGTTGTGCTCACACTTGCTCCCTGCCATCCTTCGTGTAAGCATTCTTAGACGACCCTCGCCAACGTCGCGCTGACATCCAGCAGTCCTTCTCATCGCCCTCTCCCAGGCATCGGTTTCAACCACTCTCGTGGCCAGCACCACTGTCTTATCGCCCGGCAACTCAAAAGTCCTCCAGGCACACATCGGCGATTGCGCAATGTCGCTGCCCCGCATCAAAAGTTGCGGCCCGGTCGTCTTACCCCGCATTCCGTTCCTTCGGCTCGGCATGTTCTTTCGTGCCCCGCGTTCTTCTCAGGCACATCGGCCACTCACCACACTCTGCTCGCCTTCGGGACCTTCCACACCCGTTCTCCTTCATTCACGTCGTCCCCGTTATAGACTACCACCATCGTCCTCGCACGCGCGCCATCCACGCGCACTCTTCCACTCGCACGTCCACCCCGTCAATCCCAGAGCGACTGCCCTATTTGCGACCTGGATGGTGAGCATGTGCCGCCTCCTCCGCCCGCTCCCCATCTGCGCTCCCCACTCACGCTCATGACAGTACCTTGACACTGGACCGCTGCATCGTGGCGCTCTCCCGTGCAGGCGGCCGCAATGGCGCCAATGTCATCTTCACGCATGCACACATTGTCCGCCGCGCCCTCCCGCTCCAGCCATCGCATCTTTGCGGCTCGGTTCCTCTGCTGCGCAGATTATCTTTCCATATAGGTCGCATGTAGTAGCATAGCATGTGTAACGTACTTCAATGCCTTAACTATGTACCCGTGTTACGGATGGACAACATCTAGCCAGAGAACTCCAAACAGTTCATCGAGTCATTCATTATCTGAGAGGGCTGATATGTACATGCAAGTGCAATACAAGAAAAAAACACCATAAAACAGACAATGACCGTTCTACATCCCCGCGCCGGACGGTATCATGTAGCCGTCCACACCCGGAAGGAGCGCAGTGGGGAATTTGATGAAAGAGTCTCCGGTCAGGGCGTACCTGTCTTCCAAAGCCCGTGCGATCCTAATGATACCAATGAACAAGGTATACTTCTCCATACTGTGGCAGGACTCACTCCGCGCTTTCGAAGGCGTACCAAGTATTGACCAGTGCTGGACGTACTAGCTCCAACACCCCCGCGCCCGCATTCCATCCCTCCGGTGGGTCCAAAACGACGGTGTGGGCGGTCGTTGCGCCGTTCAACGTGAAGCCCATAGCTTGCAAGGCCTACAAGATCATCAGTCATATGCAAACGACTTGCATACAAGTCGTACATACCTTTATGAAATCGTCAAAATTGGCCGCTCCTGGCGCCAAAGCATCCCCGCATAAAACACTTTGTACGGCCTACTAGCCGCTGAGCAAGTGCTTTACGCGTCCAGCTGGAGGTACTTACCATACAGAGTGCCATTCTCAGTGCCCAGATTACCGCCATGTTTACGACAGAGGTCGGAGTTGCAGCGGCGAAGCAGTGTTTGGCAGTGGCCGGCGATCGGGTGGACAATTTCCGCAACAGTGTTGCAGCGTGTGTCTTGGCCGAGGTGACAAGAGACGAGAGAAGAGAAGACATCGCGCTCTTGCGGGAGTCTCTATCAAGGCTATGGGGAAGTGAGGCAGAAGGCCGCGCACCCAGGGCGGAACTGGCTCAGAGGCAGGCACCCCTTCGAGCGCTCCCAGTGTGCGTGCACGTACACCCAGGTGGCCTAGCGCCCACGCTCGTCGCCGATCTCGCCTACCTACCGAATGTCTGCGTTGTTACACACGCATAAGTACCCACAACGATCACCTCTTAAGAGAGGAGTGGCTTCTGCACAATCTCTGTGTGGAATCGCGGCTTGCGAGTAAATAGCACACCTCCGTCTTTGCGGTACTATTTTGGCAGCCAGTCCTACTATTCCTACCCAGGCCCCGTACACGTCGCATGCTGGCAAGCTACGTTGTACCATTCCAAAAGAAAAACTCACCCGCTTACACGTATCGTATCTTCGCAGCGATGGACACAACGTAGTCACGTGTCCGCATCGTGGCATCAGCTCTTCCACTCCAGGCACTGGCACATACCGATCGTCTTGCCCCTGCCTCCCCCATTTCAACTGATCGCCGGCCCGCCACACGAAGTCCGACTATCTCGGGACATTCCCCAGCATTGCGCTGTGTTCCTCTGTCCCTGTTTGAGGACGCGCACCACGGCGAGTCATAGCGCTCAACACACCGTCCCGCGCAGCAGTTGTCTGGTGAGCAACCATATTCCGCCGCTGACGTACACCATCTGACCCAGCCACGACAATGCTCGTTTTGTCATGTACGCGCCCCCCGTATCCCAGTCTGGTTGGCGAAAATTCGCGGGAGGGCATTTATAGGCTGGAGGCGAGAACACATGGGAAGACGGTGTACAGGTATACAGGCTGGAAGGAGTGAGTGGCGGTCGACATACCCCCTCTCCCATTTCTGTCATCTTCACTGGAAGCAGCGCATCAAGACGATCACCGAGCTCTTCGTGCGCCAAGTAATCTGTTTAGCTCCAGAAGCTGAAGTGCCCCTGGTCAGTCTCTCTCCCGCCTGTCGGTCCTATGTGAAGGTTCTGACCGTTACTCTCCCAGATGCAGATCATCACCATCCACATGCGCCACGGCGACTTTGCAAATTGGTGCTGGGCCGCAGAGACCCGACGGCCACTTGGTGCCGCTCCCTGTCATCGCTTGCCGCGTCAGGTAAGTGTCCCCTCCCCAATGCACTCACCCCGCGCACATTGCTCACTGGGGCCTCCCCTCTGCCCGTCTTTTCTTCTCCTCCTGCTCGACACTCGACACTCCACGCTGCCCAGCCCACCGCCCCCCGCTGATGCGACTGCCCAGAACTCCGTCCACGTCCCAGACATGGCGATTTACGCCCCACCGCGCAGGTACCCTCCCGCCGCATGCGATAGCCGTGCTCACGCCCCAGGTACTCACCCCCCGCATGCAATAATCATGCTTACACCATCGAATATCAGCTCAACGCCACGGCTGCTGACGACGGCGCCCGCCACTTTGTGTTGTCGTAGATACGGCCACGAACGTAGACGCAGTGCAGCGGACGCATAGCGGACGACGGCAAGCTTCCGGCGTGGAGCCTTGATGTACACCCATGTACAGGCGACGAGCCGCGACTGCTATAAAACATTGGCAGCAAGTATGAGGTTAGGTATACGTAGGACTGCAAGGGCAGCGGTAAACTATGAGACTTACTGCGCGCTGGTGAGATCAAGACCAAGAAGTGCAGGACATGAGAGAGATGTCGCAATCACGACAAGCGAAGGCCCTTCGCACAGAACAAACCTTGCGTTGATCAGCATCTGCGAAGACTTCTAGCATCATTCGGAATGAGTCTGTTCAGTACATACAGCATATGAGATGTCCATGCACCTGCTTGAACTTATCGAAAGTGAACATCATCTCGTTCACGTCCTCCTCCTCTTCCTTCTGCCGCAGCTCTTCTTCGATGCCAAGCACGCTCTTGGCCAGGCCCTCACTATCTGGACAACTCCCCGGCTTTAGGGGACTTGGAGAGGTCTTCGCGCTGCTCGCTCCTCCAAGCACCGCTCTGTCGGCTAGGTATGATTCGCTTTCAGCCACTCGCCCGCCATATGCGTCGTGTCATAGCGGGTCAGAAACACTGCAAGCGTGCATTGCGCAGGCTCACTTACCATGATTTTCGTGTTCTGTATGACTGCACGCGCCACACCAGCATCCAACCAAGCACACTCCACTCCTTTGTGCATGTCGATGACCGCTCGCTCGTCCGTCTCTGTAAGTATTACGGTTGGCGCCTTTGGCACCCGAGGATAGACTGGGTCAAGCAGTGTGTTTCAGGTGGTAAAAGCGTAAGGTACATTGAGTGCTACGATGTCCATGAGACCTTGGGTCCTGTACAGTACCAAGCCACCGCCCGATACCAAAGTATCGGTGCGCGGCGGGCGCTTACTCGGCGCCTATCTACGACGCGCCTCGCAGGCGTCACACCCTCCCCCTCTGGGCCGGACTCGGGCCACGGAGCTAGTCGTCCAGTTCACCAATAACGATCAGGTGGTCCCATGCGGGCTCTGCACGTACGACACCCCTCGCATACCGAATTTGTCGTCGGAGTCGTCGCTACCAAAGCTGATGGCGTCCTCCTTGTCGTCGGCAGGACGTTGGAGTGCCCGTGAGGAGCTGGCACGGCTTGCGACCGGTGAGCGAGGTTGGCCCACGCTGGGCTCGCTGGTGGTTCCATCCGAGTCGGGAACGAACACCCTAGTGCTCGGGAAGTCCGGCGACTCGAACACGCGCGGTCCCCACTGGATGGTCTCACGACCCACGACCTGGAGAGCTAGCGGCGACGCCGAGAACTCCTCCACTGTATCGAAAGGGAGTGCGTGGGTGCGAGACTGATCCGGCATACGTTCACGGGATAACCGAGCCCATCGCTCAAAGTACAGGATGTAAGGATCCATGTCTCCGAGTCCGAATTCGGCCAGCCAGGCCGCAAGGAGTGTGATGTTCGTGTCCTTGAACGGATAGGCCGCCACGACACGCCGGGGGTGGACAAAGTACCCGCCCAGTTCGCAGATGTGTCGATACAGCCCGGGGACGGAGAACAGCGCGACCAGGTTTTGACAGATCGATGCCCCGTGGAGCTTGGTGCTCTCCGCACGCTCCGTTTTGGGGATAGTCCGCAAGTGCTTGGCGAGGAACGCGCCGTAGGCATCGTCGGGGCTGGGGTCGCCAAACGTGAATGTGTCCTTCCGAGGCATGGTCCCGTCCACCAGTCGAAGCCCCATACTCCAGTTGGAGGTCGGGATGTTCCAGTAGTACACGCTCACCGTACGTTTGGAGGCGGTGGCCGCGGGGTAGGGGAACGTGTTGTTGGACAGGGTGGGCCAGTACGTCTCAGGCCGACTGGGCCGCCCCTGCTTGAGCGTGATGTGGTCGGCGGGGGAAGCTGCGAGCAGGTACCGGATGCCGGCTGCGCGCTGCAGTTGCGGGAGTGAGTACAGCTTCCAGACCGCCTTGAGGTACGAGATGGAGGCGTGGTCGAACTCCACCGCCGCCATCCATCGCAGGTTGTGGGCTTGAATGACGGAGGAGATGGCGGTCCCCGCCCAATGGCCCAGCCGGCGGGTGCTCTCATGGAACACCGCCAAAGCAGCATCCCGTCGGTCGGACGAGAGCCCTGCGGAGCGAGTCAGTCGGTAGGACTCCTCCTGCTCCCCGTTCGCGGTCATGTCGTGGCCACGGGCCGCGATGGGGTCGGGGAAGGGGCAGTCGACTTCGTTGAAGTCGGCATCGTCTCCCAACTGGAACTCGCCGGCGGCGGGAGACCTGCACTTCCACCGACAGTACCAGGCGGAGAGGGGCTGCTTCAACTCCTCGAGATCGGGGTCGGGCTGATTGCGCATTGCGCCAATCTGCGCAGGAGTGAGGCCGCGGGTGACAGGGACGTCCGTGAGGGGAACGACAGGCCGCGCCTTGCGGCAGGTCGTCTGCTCCTCGGTGGACAGAGTCAGCTCGTCCTGCATGGCCCGAGGACCCGTCGGAGTGGGGGGACCTGCCGCGGCCGGCGGTGGCCCAGCGGCCGGGTCAGAAGGGGCGGCCGGTGGCGGAGTTCTAGCTCACGCCGGGGGTTGAGACAGGGGGCGAGCGTCGACCATGATGACGTCCATCGCGGATGACTCGGCGGGCTGGCGTTGGGATCGCTCGGAGTTGGACGCCCGCACCGGGGAGGCGGATCGTCGGGAGAGGCGTTGGCTGAGCGGGGGAGGTGATCTTGCCCCGATGCGGGTGGCAAGGGGGGGCGCGCCGCACCAGACCTTGTAGTAGAACTACGTTGTACCCTTGCAATACTAAGGCACATGATTGCATCCTGCCTTGGTAATACTGGGCTTAGCAAACGTACCTACGACACGTCGTGCTGTGACGCGTCCTCACGCAGATGTCTCTTACACTACGTATTACTGTAAAGAACGCGTCGGACTCTGGGCACGTGCACGCACATGGCTTTGATGCCCACGCCTCGCCCACTACCGCCATCCGCGCCCGCCGCCGCGCAATTCCCCCATGCCGCGCCCACCTGCATGCCTGCGCTCGCGCCCAGACCCGTACCGCACCCCACCGCTACCCGCTGCACCCACCGCACCCGCCGCACCCGCCGCCGTCCACCGCGCCTGCAGCGTCGCACTCACCTCCACGCCCCCGCCTTCGCGTCCTCGCACCCCCCGCCTTCGCGTCCTCGCACCCCCCACCTTCACGTCCTCACGCCCCCACCTTCGTGTCCTCGCGCCCCCGCCCTCGCACCCTCGTACTCACCCTCGCATCCTCGCGCCCCTGCCTCCCCACGTCCTCGCGGCCCCACGACCCCACTCCGTGTCCGTGCCCCACTCTCCATCCGCGCCTACGCTCGTCCCCGCGTTGCCATGTGCATCCGCGCCCCGGATTACCCCACCCTGCGCAGCCGGCTTGACCGTCTTGATGGCCTGCTGCCTCAGCGGCGCGGCGCGCGTAAAGCTAGACCTTGCGCTTCTTCACGGCGCCGATGCGGCTGGGCACCTCCAAGCCGCGGTTCCTGTATGAGCAGGTGAGTAAGAGTTGCACATACACATGTTACTGACGTACCTTTGCTGGGCGGGGGCTGCAGCACTGCTGCCGTCGCTGACTGGCCTTGCAGCTACCCATACTTGGGCGAAGACGTAGAGCATGTCTTCCAGCGCGTCGAGCCAGTCTTGCTGAGCCTCTGCATCAGCATCCTCCACCGCTGCCCCCCACCAAGCCGCCGTAAGGAGGAATAGCACAAGTCCATTCGGGCCCGTGACGCACAGCTGCATCCACAACGCTGTGGAACCGTTCGTGGGGGTATACCAGCCAGCGCCGCCCATGGGCCGGTCGGCAGGTTGATTGTTGTACCACCAGGCCCACCAGCCGCTAGCGAAGACGTCAATGTTGTCAATGTCGACGTCAGTAAGCGGGCGGTGGTGCTTCATCCATGCGGCGACTTCTTGTGGACGATGCTCGGTCGATTTGGGCAGCCGCCCACGTGGTTGGAATCCGGCCCGGCGCTCGATATCCACATACAACTTGACGAGAGCATGCCAGCGCGAGCCCCACCCGCCCTCACCGAGTAGGTACTGGACAATGAGTCTCACATCGTCGGGGCAGTCGTCAAAGCCGCCGTGAAGAGGGGACAGGTCTACACCTCCGTCGATGGCTGGTGTCATTGAAGACTGATGAACCGAGGGCGGCACATGTGCAGTGGAGGGAGTGGGCGCCGTAGCGGGAGTGAGTAGCGAAGGCTGTCCAAAGCTTTCCTGCAGCGCGTCGTCAGGGGCAGTTTGCACAGGGCGGGCAGAAGACGCATTCGAAAGCGCTTGGAACGCGTCGAGGTTGGGCGGGATGGACGGAGCACGGGATAAGGACGACTGAACGGGCGTCGACACTGCACGGATGTGGCTCGAAGCGTGGGTGGTTGGGCAGGCAGGTGAAGTCGGAGATGTTGGGGAAGGAGGAATTGGGTCACCCAAGCGCCCTCCCACAACGTACGGGGGAGCCGACCCGCCACGCAAAGGACTAGGAGTTCTGGGGAAAGTGGAGGAGAGTCCATGGCCAAGCAGCGCGCTAGCTCTTGTGGCTGCCCCGGTGAGCAGAGACGTGGTGGGAAGCAGCGGGATTGGCGGAGCCTTCTTTGCCATGCACTTTGCAGACGTTGCCACGCGGTGTGCGGGTGCTATGGCCGCATGGCTTGCAGACGTCCTCGCGTGGGATGCGAACACCGTTGTGCCGTCTACAGGCGGCGCGGCGCGGTCCGTGGGCATCGCGGCACGGTCTGCGAGCATCGGCGCGCGGTCTGCAGGCGTGGGCGTCGCGGAACGACTTGCGGGCGTCGCGGAACGGTTTGTGGGCGTCGTGGCGCGGTCTGCCGGTGTCGTGGCGCGGTCCGTGGGCGTCGCAGCGCGGTCCGTGGGCGTCGTTGAGCTACTTCGGTCCGCCGTGGCGTGGCGTATGGTGTGGATGCGCGGCCGACAGGCGTCGTCGCACGGCTTGTGGGGGTCGTGGAGCGGCTTCTTGTCGAGGAAAGTGATGCCGTGGCCTCAGCCGTATCGATATGGGCTGCCTCATCGTCTTCAGACTGATCTTCTGCAGGTGTGCGGCGTAGGGCACGAGCGGCACATTCATCTGGAGCTGCAATGTACAGAACAATTAGCATCGCACTCTTCTCCATAAAATGAGACCACATACTGAAACAAACGCGCGCGAACTTGGCCATAGACTTGCTGACTGAAGTGAAGGCGGCCTCGTCAAACTCGGGCCACAGTTTGGGCAATAGACCCGGTGATTTCCCTACATGAATGCTGCTACAGGTTAGCAACAACACCCCAACGTATAGAAAAACGCAAAATCGCACCAGCGTACCCCAATGTCACCGCTGTTCTCTCCAATAGGACTGGCAAGGAAAAGAGAGATGTTCATACCCAACCGCCGTGCAATATGCTCAGCGAAGGTGTTGAGCCATTGGCTAGCAGCCTGAAGCTCGCTAAAAACCTGTCAGCAGCCCGAAAGACATCGGTGAATGAGAGCCATATACCTGTGATATTCTTCCGGGCTGTTGGGCAGCGAGGGCTTCGCCAAGGTGGCCCGATACTCGGCGACGCGCTGCTGGAAGTCTGCTTCAGCCTCGTCCAGTAGCTGGGCCCGGAAGTCCTCGCTTTCGGCCTCGAACAGACGCTGCGTGACTGCGTTGGAGATGGGAAGGTGCATCGGAGGCGTCTGGCCTGAGGACAACGCGGCTTCACGCAGCCTATTATACTCTGCGTCAACCGTCGCCTTGACGCGGGTGTCGTAGTAGGTGCACTGGTAGTACTGGAGCGGGGAGCTGCGTCGCGGACGTTTGATCGTCGCCTCCATAAAGTCGGCGAGGATCGTAGTGAGGGGGTCGACCTTGTCGGCCTTGAGGGCCTTGAGGGACTTCTTCCCGTGATGGCGGAACCAACGCTGAAGGCGCTGATGAAGAAATGTTCAGTACCGGTCGAGATCGGAAGAGCAGGAAGACTTACGCCACGGAGCGCTTTGAAAAGCTTCGTCCTTCGAGCAGCTTCGTCAGGAGGAAGGCCATTGTATTTGATGACGGCCTTCAGGTCTTCCGGGGAGGGGTCTTCAACCATAGGAGGAGCGTCTTCCTCCACAGGAAGGTCCCATCCCCACATGCAGAGCCAGGTTGTGGTGACGTTGGAGTAGAAATCGGAGATACCAGTCAAATGCCTGCTCCCCGCTTCCTTCGTCTGATCGACTTCCCTCCACTCCTCCATTCGAGACTCCAGGAATGCAAGCTTCAATCCGGTAGCCCAGCAACGATTGTCGACAGGTGGTGAATCAGTGAGGATGCTAGCATCGTTGGCTGCGTCGGTGGCCTTCGATTTGCGGCGGCGAGACATGATATCGAGAAACGGAAAGTGCGGGAAGCCAGGAAGCGGAAGAGGTCGATCCGGCCAGAGGTATAAACGAGCATAGTGCTATAGCTAGGGAATGACGCACGGAACATGACAAGACGAGCAAGGCTGCCAAGAGCGCCAACAACGTCGAACAGCGAACAACAGAAGCAAATGGTCCGTGCGCCGCAGGTGTGGCGGGGGAAACGGGGACACTGAGAACATTGATGTCTAAATCGGGCGACCAAGTCCTCCGGAAGTAGTGCCAGAAGTCCTCGAGAAGGTGCCTCTGCCGCCCAGACTCCACTGCCATGAGCTAAATTTGGCCACTCTCCCCCTGTCACCCTCTCATCGACCAACTCACAGCGTACTCATTCCCATCGCTTCAATAGCCGCGTCTTCGCACGTGAGCGACCCCCAGAGACCTCTCTGTGCAATCCAGCGCGCCGTCGCTTCATGCCACGACCATAACCGACGGCTCAATGCATATATAAGACGTCTCAGCACTCGCCCGACTCCCCCAGGCTCTCTCCTCCAGCCACCACTTCGCCCTCCCCGGAGGGTCGTACTCTTGCTGCGCCGCCAATCTTTGCTGTTCATACTGCCCATCACCCGCCATGACCGGCGCCACACCCCCGCTCGTTGATGAATCTCTGTTACCGTCCACTTCACGCTCGACTACCTCGAGTTTCAGCACAGCCTCTTATTCCGATGACAAGGAGGGTATCCCCATCCTGCTCTGGGCCAACCTAAATGAAGACGCGTACCGTCACGGTAAGTGTTTGCCGTTAGGGGTCAACTGTATTCTAACTCTAATGTTTTACAATTTGCAGCAATGTCCGGCTGGGTGTGCGTCGGTCCGGCTGGGCGGCCAGTATCCGAGGAGGATTGGTTGCTGTTTGGGATGCTCTCGGATGAGACGTCCGGTGAAGTCGATGACTGGTACGTGTCCGGCCTGTCATGTATCAGTGCAGCGATAATGAAGCACTTCGCATAGGTTTCGCGGCGCATGCAGCCAACGCTTCTTCGATTCAAAGGTCATCGTGCCGGAGACAGAAGGTGACAAGCCTCTGTATGTGGTGTATCGCGGAGCGGGCACCGGGCCCGGCATTTACAGGGATTGGTAAGTGTTTCGCCAAGAATAGTATTCACCGTTAGAGTTGAGCGCAAGCAGGGCCGACATCGTCGAAGTCGTGTTAGGATACCACGGGGCGCTGTACCAGCGATGCCTCGGCTGGACTGACGCGGCGTTGCGCATGATGCAGGCGCTCTACATCGGTGGGCTCGTCAGCCGTCTGCCTTGTTCGGCTCGCCGCGCACCGGACATGGGTTCCTGGCTGTCGGCGCTGAAGACGAAGACCCCCGACCGCCCGCTGTACTTCTCTGACGGTATCTGGCCGTCTCCAGTGATCGTCTGTCCGTTGCCGGACGCTCATAGCGTTTGGCGAAGCGTTGAGCTCGGCAAGAAGTCGGCGCATCGAATTGAAGAGGTTCCAGTCCATCCGCTTGCTCCTCAGCCGCGTCGGCTGACCGAACTAGCAGAGGAACGTCGAGAACAGGTTGCAGCGCCCCGCGGAGACCGACGCGGCGCTCATGCCGCCCAATCACCCTCCCTTTCGGCCGTCGGTGGTGGTCAGGGGCAAATCCAGCCCGGCCGGGGCGACGGGAGCAGCGCGGTGGGTGCCGGTGCCGTCGATGTGGGCGGCGGCCAACCGGTAGCATGTCGGGCTGCTGCAGAAGGCTATTCAGTCGTCATGAAAGGCCGCACGCCCTGGATCTATTCGACGTTGTAAGTTTCTACACAGGTGTCTGTTATTTAATTAACGATGTATTGCAGCGTCGGCTTGCAGGCCATGACGGATCGCTGCGTCTGTCTTTTCCAGTGGTGCGCGACGTTCGCGGAGGCCCTGGAAGTCATGAAGCGGGCTCTGCGTGATGGACAGATCGTCTCGTCGTGGGAGGCGTAGTCGACGCTACTAAACGAGGCCCTCGCCCTCGTCGCCTGTGTCCGTTTTGTGAAGTTCAATACCCTGTCATATCATGTAGTTTGTTGCTCTCCGTTCTGTTCTGTTAGTACTCGCATATCGCTCTCAAAATGAACTGTTTTCGCTTGCATGTCCTGCACTTGTGTGGTCAGCTTTGCACGTTGTGAGTGTTGGGTGTCGGAATGCAAAGAACATGGAACGATAAGGATGTGAGTGCATTGCATTGTTACGACTTGACGGTCATGGCGATTGAGTGGCCGGGGAGTTGTCTATTTTACAAAAGCTGGGGCGCTAACATACATACATAAGCTCGTTGGAGGTCTGTTCATGCACGACATGGTGAAACATGTATATTCCTGACAGTCTATCCTAGAGGTGTGGGTTCAAACAACTGTTCTCGCCGTCTGTCTGTCGCGCCGCTGTATACGAACGGATGCTATCCTACCACTTGTGCACCAGAAGGTTCTCTGCGACCAATTTTTGCAACTTCAATCATATTCGTAAAATAAGAACGCGCTTTCACAATTTCAGTGCTTTCAGGGGGCGTGTTCGCAGCAATCAAGATTCAAGCGGTAGTAGTGCTTGAGATTCGGCGCGGGCTTCCTGCTAGTGCAGTACTATTCTATAGCTTAATAAAAATGTTGTAGCACTGCTAGTCCCGTTCCCGTCATTTTAAAGGCTCAGCTGTACATGGTACTGCAACTCCGAACCAATGAGGCTCCAGAGTGATAATAACAGCCTACCAGTACCTTCGCTACCTGTTATCCTGTCCAAGTGTCTGCCGTCGCGGGGCTGTAAGCGCCACGGAGCCATGTATGAGTGCTGAGCATCTAATTTTCAAATGGTACGTGGGTGATGTAACACCGCGAGAGAGGTTTGAAAGCTGGCGGGATTTGCGACCAGGGGTGTCGGTGAGTAGTACGTACCACAGGGCAGCGTGCATCACCTGTCACAACGCGGACCCTGTGGATTCGCAGGCAGTCAGAGCACGCCCTAATCATAGACAATCGATAGATTGACAGGGACGCCCCGTTTGAAGACGGCATTAAGGGCGGAGGCGTGCGCGTGCACGCTGCTGCAAACTTCTAACACGCTCGAAGCCTGGCCCTAAACGGGAAGTGCCTTACCATATTTAGTAAGCTGGCCGCACTGGCGCTCCGTGCCGCCCTCTTTCTCTCTTTTCTTCCTACCTGGCGCGCTCTTCCTCCTCAAAGCTGCGCCCCCTGCCTCTCTGCGTCGTGAGTCCCGCCGCTCCTATTTTTCTCCCCCTCCCTACCTTCTTTCTCTGCCGCTGAGGTGGCTGCAGTCAGGCGCTGCGCCTGTACGCTGGGTCGTGCTCCGGCCCTACGACAGGCAGCACCTGCACTTGCCCTGCCCAGCGGCAACTCCTTCACTCCTTTCGAACTTGACTGGCCTCTATGCGGTGCGATCTTGCTTACTTTCCAGGTCATTTCTCTTTCACGTAGCAGGCCTGCTCATGCTGCCCCACCAGGTACGACTCGCCCCTATACTAGGCGCGGCCCTCATGCACTGACGCGCTGCCTCACACAGACGAGAGCTGGGCGAGTCTTCTCGCCGTACAACACCATTGCTAGCGGCCTGGACACTGTGCGACTCGTCGAGCTCGCCTTTTCCGACGACCAGCAAGGCCTAGACAGCTGGGAGCTTGCTCCCCTCACGCCGCTCTCCTCCCCCGACCTCTCGGGCGAGACACGCTTGCCCCATTTACCTTCCGGCGACCCCTCATGCAATCCTCTTCCGCCGCCGCTTTTTGGAGCAGCGCCAGCCGTGTTCGCTAGCCGCGACAACAACACCGCGAACTCGCCCGACAGCTCTGCGGGATTTCCTCCGGCCGCCGCCCCTCCTCCCTCCTCTCACACGTCTGCCGACCCGCTCTCAGAGCCCCGTGCTGCGCAGATGCCTGCCGCTGGCGGCCCTTCCACCTCGCACAGAAGCGTGCACTCTAAGAACGGAAAGTGGGCTCGCCGCCAACACAAGCGCGCCGAGGCTCAAGAAGCTGGGCTGGGAAGGAAGGCGAGGTCGTCGCACGCCAAACGCGCTGCTCAGGCAGCTGCTCTTCCTAGGGCGCTGGACGCCAGCCAGCTTCCCATCGCCAACGGTGCCTACACCGGGAAGAACCTCACGGACGCCGGAGCACCCTGCCGTACGCTGGAGGAGCTAGTAGCAGACGGCTACACGTACTTCGAGTGGGACAGCGCGTACGTTAATCTGACCCCTCTCGCTACCGCTTTCCCTCACCGCTCTACGCCCCCCAGCACGCCTTTCAAGATTGTAGACAAGGACGGCCGCGTTATTGGGCTCCTGGCAGGACGGCCAGCGGATGCGTCGTGGGACGACGTGGCCTCGAGTGCATACAGTGCCATGGCAGAGGCCGCGGAGGCATGCCAATTCAAACCCAAGCATTCTGACCATCGCCGGGGCCAGTTCGCGACGCTTGCCACGGGTGTTTCGTTTGGAGGGGGGAGGACGGTGCGTTGATGTGTTGATGCCAGCTCCCCGTGCTCGCAGCGGCTCATGCGCTGCAGGTACCGGGACACGTCGACAACAGCAAGTGGAATCAGAAAATCCTATCCGACTTGTGTGCCGTGCCTGCCATTCGGCGGCTCGCAGGGTTTGGCAGCGGTGAGTGGGCTCGCCGTGCTTCCTCGCGCACAGGGGTGACCACATTGCTGGCCCTCTTAGCTATGCTCTCCACGTACGCGCCGCGCATCTTCGAGAGGACCCAGTGCAGGCTCCGGGCACTACGCGAACACCATCCGTCGCTACGCTTCAACTTCGACAACAGCATGTACCCCGCAACCACCTTCAACTTCGGCCCCGCCACTGTCTGCGTAGATCACACCGACGCCGCCAACGACGCCTGCAACTGGTGCCACGTCGTCGCTCTCGGACACTTTGATTGCGATCGAAGCGGTCAAATAGTATTCCCGGACCTCAAACTGGTAGTCCGCTTCCCTCACGGTGCGAGTATTCTCATTCCCTTGGCGATAGTCCGCCATGGCAATACCCCGATCGGCCCGCAGGAAACGCGCATGTCGATGACCCAATACTGCGCCGGGAGCCTTCTTCGTTGGGTAGAGCGCGGCTTCCGCACCGTGAAGACACTCGAGGCAGAGGATCCTGACGAACATCGGAGATATCTCGCGGGTTTGAAAGATCGGGTTCGAGAGTCGTGCGCTCTATTCGAATGCATCGACCTCGCAGCTGTAGGTGGCTCGGCTTAGATGCGAAGGAGTGCGGCCCAGGGGTGGTTCGGTTGGCCCGGGATTGTTGCTTTAGGCTGCCGCCGAACATTTTGTGTATGTGAGCATGTTGCGCTGCTCCTAAGATACTCCGTTGATACCCCCACCAGGTACCTGCTCCTGCCCTTATCTGTTACTATGAATATCTTGTGCTCCCCGTACTTAAGGTGTCTCAGAGTGAGCTGCCCACGACATCCCCTCCGCCTCTCTTCATTTACTATGACCAAGAAGGCAAAAACAAAATCGAGCGGATTCTACCAGCCTCGGCAGCCCGTCGCCACCAGCACGTCGCTCTCTGCGGATGGGCACCGTCAAGTCGTCTCCCATCACGTATTCGACTTCCAGGACGTCGCTGTTGCAGACGTTGCTCCACCGCAGGACGCCCCCGCGCCCGCCGACACCGACGAGTCTCTTGCAGATGCCAATGCGTTGTTGGAGCCCGAGCCTGTTGAAGGCATTCGCGGCGTGTCGGTCATTACGAAGACCCGCGCGAAACGCTATGCGGCTTCCGTAAGGTGTTTCCTTTGAGCCTCAACCTATCTCACCACAATTCATCTTTAGGACAAACCCCTCGCGGCCTGGAAGGCGTTCAGAGACGAATATCTCGACGAGATATTACGTCTGGAAGGGCGCGGAAGCTTCCGAGGAGTGAGCTCCTGCCCTGGTTGCACAGCAGGCATCCCGAAGTTCCGATGCTGCGAATGTCTGGGCAGCCAGCTGCTGTGTCAGGCTTGTTTGATTACCAGCCACCAACTCCTGCCGCTGCATCGCGTTGAGGTACGCCCGCGGCCCGCCCCACTGAGTGCCTCTCATCATTGATTTTCTAGGAATGGTCGGGCACATTCTTCAAGCGCACCTCGCTGCGCGAACAGGGCGCCGTTCTGCGCCCCGCCCACATCTTCGAGTCGGGCTGCGTTGCAGCACAAGTCCCAGTGGAAATGGTCGTTTTGCACCTCAACGGAATCCACCTCGTACAGGTGGAGTTCTGTGACTGCTCCGCCTCCGAGCGCCGCTCCCAATTGCTGCGCCTTGGCTGGTGGCCCGCTTCCCCGTTCGAGCCCAGGACGTGCATCACAGTGGCTCTTCTCCGCCACTTCCATCTTCTGAACCTGCAAGGGAAGCTGCCTGCATACGACTCTACCGGGCTCTCGAACTTGCTACCGACAACGTTGGGCTTCAGCGCCCTCCTGTACGTGGTCCCGCTGTCAACTCGCTGCTCTAACCTCACAATCATTCAGGATAGGGCTAGCGTATTCATGCTCGCGGTACGAGAGTGGCGCCACGTCACCATGGCTAGGCGAGCCGGCCGTGGACACGACCGCTCAGGAATCGACGGTACGGAGGCGGGGGGATTTGCGGTGCAATGTCGGGCATGCCCCCAGCCCGGCATAAACCTTCCCGAAGGCTGGGAGTCCACAAGGCCAGAAGATGCGTAAGTGGCGGTTCATCTGCACGGCAGGCCTCCTCATAGCGCTGACGGCTTTGAGTGTTACAGATGGCTCTATCAGCTCATGATATCTCAAGACGCAAATTTCCGCCTGAAGAATCGCCTCAGGCATTCAAGTCGGGAGCACACATGGCTCAGCCCTGGATTGGTGTACTTCGTGAGCAGCGACGAGTACGCCAAATACATCGGAGAGTACGCTGCTACCCAGGACGACGTATGTGAGCTTTCGAAATCTCGACGGGTGGCGGCACTTACTCTTGTTTGGCAGGTTCGGACCTGTTCCGGCTTTGCGGCGTTGCTCAACACTCTGACTCGCAAGTCGAAGGGCCTACGCTCCACGGGCGTGGTGGCAGTGAGCTGTCGGCATGAGCTCTGCCGTGCAAACGGTCTTGGAGATCTTCAGAAGGGCGAACGGTGCGTGCTTTCCCTACTTTGATATCGAGCAATCGCCGACGCGCTCTGCAGGTACCGCAACATGGACTTTGTCCTCGCTTCCAGCATTCGCCGCACCCTCCTCAAGTCGATCAAGAACTCTTACGATGTCGCATGCGAGTGGCACAAGAATTTCTTTTCTCGTATCGAAGACTTACCCGAGAACTTGCGCCCGCGCATCCCAGCGGACGGATGGACCTTCCTGGTTCCCAAATTCCACGTTGCGGCCCACAAGGAGTCATGCCAAGCAACATACTCGCCTCACTGGTCGCTGTACGCCGCGCGATTTGACGGGGAGCACGTGGAGCGTATCTGGTCCAGGTTGAATCAAGCTGCGCCGAGCACGAAGGAAATGGGACCGGGAGCACGGTGGGAGACCCTGGACGACTTCTGCGGGTTTAATAACTGGCGGAAGATTACTCAGCTGGGTGAGTGAAAGATCGCTGGCCATCTGCAAATCACCATTAATACCACTGTGCCTCGTAGGTGACGACTTGCTCCGGTGGCAAATTGAAGCCATTCCCCAAGCGGCGCTCCACCAAGCCGACTTCGAGTCCTTCGATCGCTTCCTCCGCCGCCAACGCCCGCAAGATGTGCAGGAGTGGGAGATCATGACCGTCAATTGGGAGCGTCGCCGCCAGGGTCCCAACCCTTATGTTCTGCCGAAAACCAGTAAGCTTGTTGAGGTTAAGGCCTGCACTATGCTGATGCGCTTAGCAGCCGTCACCCGCGCCGACATCCAACTACAATATCTTACAGCGGAGAACGCTGCCATTGCGGACGGAAACGTGGCGGGACACGACGGGACTGCAGTCGGGTTCATTGTACTCGGGCTGGAGATCCGGGAGGCCCAGTAAGTCGCTTCAGTTGTAGCTCATAACCGGCTCACTCACAGCGTGTTCGCAATGCCAGGGTTGCCTTGGCACACCAGAAGAAGGCAGCCACCACTACCTTACAGCAACTTGGCTGGCACAAGTGCGCCGTACCGGTCGTCAACAAGCTCGCACGCTTCTTCGAACTGCAAGCACGCTACATGCCTGGCTTGTCCACTCACGCACACCAGGGTGCTCCCACTGTCAAAACCGTCAATTCGTGCCCCATCGTTCTTCCCTCTGATCTCGACAGCACTCGCCGTGCTTCTGCCTGCGTTGAAGGGCTCCC
Source organism: Trametes versicolor FP-101664 SS1 (assembly GCF_000271585.1). Taxonomy (NCBI): domain Eukaryota; kingdom Fungi; phylum Basidiomycota; class Agaricomycetes; order Polyporales; family Polyporaceae; genus Trametes; species Trametes versicolor. The sequence continues at coordinate 2,510,926 of NW_007360326.1, forward strand.
CAAGATCGAAGATGAGCTTCGAGAAGCTGACACTCAGGAAGCCCTCGAAGCCCTACGCCACGCGCTTCGGATGCGGACATCCTACAATGTGGATAAGATCAAGAACGTCACCGGCCAGGTGCACAACACCCGCGCTCGCGAGAAGCAGGCGTCCGTCGACGACACCGTCAATGACGAAAAACAATGGTACCGTGAAGCTCGCAGCGCCCTCGAAAAGCTGCGCGGTGCTGGAGACTGGCAGCACGCCTTGCGAGTTCTCCTCGATAGCGATGTTGTAGGGCTGAATGAGCGAGCCCTCACTCGTGAAGAGCTTTGTCGAGAGGTCGACGAGAAAAGAGCGAGGAATAACGATGTTATTACGAGCAGAAGGTGACTAGTACTTATAGTAGAGAATAATAGAAAATTTCTAGTGTGCTAATAAGCGCTTTGTAGTCAGTCAATGCCAAGCTATACGAAAGGAGTAAACCAGTAACTAAATGATCCTAGCTAAGTAAGAAAGGCCGTGTTTGTAATGTAAGCAGACTCGGAGGCGTCCTGCGGCCGTGCCGCCAGGCCGCGCAACAAGCTTGCTGAGAATGAGCGCCTGCGCGAGATGGGCAACGCAGTTCAGGATGGAAGTGTTCCGCTGTCCGGGGTGGTCAGCGTTGGGGAGGGGCGCAGGACCTTATCCTGGATCTGGTACAGCGTAGGAGTCGAAGTGACGCTCCAGGGCGACGTCAATGATCCGGGCTTGTGCGACGGTACATGTATGGGACATCTGGCAAAGTTCCTAGCTGATTCTTCCCCATCAAGCACTACACGTGGAATGGGCAAAGGCAAGGGCACGCGCAGTGCGATGGAACGAGCAGGTTCGACTCGTCGAGGAGGAGATGAGGTGCACCATCGAAAGCACAAGGTACGCGGCAAAGCAATGGAACCTCATGCGGTCTTTTCGCCAGACCCAGAACAACGCCGAGGCATTCGACGCCGTTCTCGATGAAGGACTCATCGCATACGCCGACCGCCATTGCGTCATGGAGACCTCATTGGCGGACGCATTCGAGGTGAAGTGGCGCGCGGTGCACACGCGAGCGGCCTCCTTCATCAACAGCGAGCATTCCACCGCCAACGAGCCCGCGGCAAATCCGAGCGAGGGAGAAGTGACGGAGGTGGTGGAGCTCGAGCTAGATGCGGGTGAGGGCGACGACGGCGAGGATGGGGAAGGACACGAGTTTTGAAAGCCCGGTATGTTGCCTCTCGTCTCCTCCGGTCTTTGTATGGTCACGCACATGTATGCGGCTTGCACTGGACTGCTTCATTTTCTGATCCACCATATTGGTTCCAGCCTCTTGGCTGTACGTCCTGATTCAGCAGCTCTTGTGACGCGCTTGCCCTGCACGTACTAAGGCCCGCCCGCCGTCATGCATACAGGTCAACCCATGCCACAACAGCAGGGTCTGAGTCCAGCTAGACCACATGAGCATTTTCACGCTGCATGAGAGCAGGGAAGGTGAAGAGATGCTCGCATCACACCTGCGACGGACATGGCTGCAACGATAACGGTGGCGGGCAAAGTCTCGCCAGCGATGGCGGGCCTGACGACTACTGTGGGCACAACCGCAGGCAGAGCGCGCACGCCAACGGCACATACGGCCGCAGACTCAGTGACAGCATGCGCGGTTCGATGACCGCCGCGGACGCGGACTCAACACGGACCGCGGACGCGGACGCCGCGGAGCTCGCGGACGACAACAGCGAGCCCGACGACGGACGACGACGGACCCAACTACGGCTACAACGAGCGCAAACACGTACGCAACAGCGGCGGACACGGTCGCAGTGGCGACAGCAAACGCAGACTCGACAGCAGCGGCGGGCCCGACAACTACTGTGTGCACAAACGCAGACGTGGCACATGGATACGGACGTGGACCCGACGGCGACGACGCACACGGAGACAACGAGGGCGGATGCCCACACGGTGATAGGGGGCGTGGACTCAACAGCGACGGTGCGCACGTGTCGCAGTGCGACGTGTTGTAGGTACATCTGCAAAGCACGTCAATACCAAGGCAGGATGCAATTGTGTGCCTTAGTATTGCAAGGCAGAACATATAATTCCTACAAGGTCGCCTCCGCGCCGCGTCACTAATCCGATCTTGCAGCGGGATGGGGGAAGGGGCCCGCTTAGGTCCCGATCCGCTGGGCGACCTGGGTCGGCTCGGCGTGCGTGGCGGTTGCGCGGAACGGCACCCTTCCCGCCTACGGTCGTCGTCCCCTTGCTCTGATCCGGCACGCTGAGCTTTCGCATCAGCGAGCTGTCGCTGGAGGCGCTGGACTTCGTTGAGCAAGTCAGCGCGCTCGTCGCGGAGGGAGTTGTAGTCGCGCTCCAGCGCATCGAAGTCAGATTGGAGCTGGCGGTACTGCAAGTTGACGGTTGTCAACTCCACGCGCAAGTCGCCCACGGTCTGGGTCAACTGCGTATTTTGGGACTGCGCGTTGAGCGCTGCCATCCACGTGTTCGGTTCTGGCGCGGCCGGAGGGGAATAGTCCATCGCGCCCGACTGGTACTGCTGCCTCGGCATCGCCGGGCCCGAGTTTTGATTGGGGGTCGGTCCCCAGCCGGCGGGTGGGGAGTTGCTGTGGCCTGACCTGCTCCCTCCCCCTCTGGACACGCCATACGTGCCATAGGAGTTGTCGGGCGAGTCGCCAGCCCAACCCCGACTTCCTGTCTGGGGCGGGCTCCATCCGGGACCACGCGAGGAGTGGGCCCCTCCATGAGGTGGCGCTCCCCGGTTGTCCCGGGAGTGAAGGGGATGGCCCGGTGGGTATGCGGGCATGTGCGGGGAGATGAGATCTGGAGGGAGTGGAATGGCGAGAGAAGGAGCATGGGATGATGAGTGGCCAGGCGGGGCGCCTGCGCCAACACGCCGGGGCAAACACCACGAGCGCCCCAGCCACTATACAGTTGTTAGTAATACATTCCCACGGTCCATGCCCGGGGAAACGGGGCCAAATCCGACTCGCGTGGCAGGGCGGTGCTGGGCGCTAACCGCGGACCTTGCTGGCCTCAACAGTCATGCCGCCACCTCAACCTGGGGCACCATGTACCCCAGACTCGTCGACGCGCCACAAGCGGCCAACGCCCGCCCTCACTTCGGCCTACCGCGCTGCGGAGGTCGGTTTGCGGGGCAGGGCCCGAGATGTCTCAACTCCCATAAGAGCAAGGTAATCATCCAGCGCCTGGAGCTCCTCGCAGTGAGCGAGAGGCTCCCAGGTGTGGTCGCCTAGCGTCCAGTGGACTAGCAATTCAAGTGACCGGCCCTTCCATTGGTGCCCCACTATCTCATCCACCATCCATTCGCCATCGTCCGGAGCCCCGAAGTCATAGAATTTCCGAGCCTCGCGGCCGGGAAACAGACTATCGTCGTTGGCCTCGTGGGGCCGGAGAAGGGCGCTGTGGAACGTCGGATGGATCCTTCGCTTGACTAGGTCATCCGGGAGGTCCAGGGTATAGCTCGACGTCTCCGGATGCGCGCAAATCACCTTGTAGGGGCCCACGAACTTTGGGGCGAGCTTGCGGGCACGGTTCTTCGGCAAAGACAGGTCCTTGGTCGACAGATACACCAGGTCACCAACGGCGTACGGCCGTGGCTCCTCACTGCGGCGCAAATTCGCGAAGTGTGTACGTTGTACTCGCGACTGGATGATCGCGTCATGAGCCTGCTCCAGGTTCAGGCGGGCCCGCTCCGCGAACACTTGGACGCCAGGGAACTTGGAGGGCGACATCGAGAATTGGGTCATGCGGGGCATGTACCCGTAGTTGAGCTCAAACGGCGCAAAACCTGTGGTCGAACTCGCGCTGGAGTTGATGGTGAATTCCGCCAGCGGGACCTTGTCGATCCAGTTGCGCTGGTCGGCATCGACCATAGCCCGCAGGATTTGGGCGACATTCCAAATAGCCCTCTCCGATGCCCCGTCGGTTTGCGGATGAAATGCTGTCGACATGAGCAGTTTCGTGCCCAGGATTCGGTGAACCTCACGCCAGAAGGCGGAGGTGAACTTCGAGTCCCGGTCAGACACGATAGTCTCAGGCAGACCGTGTAGTCGCACGACGTCCCGTACATAGTACTGCGCCACGGTCACGGCGGTGTCAGTCACCCGGCAGGGGATCAAATGCACCATACTCGTCAGCCGGCAAATCACTACTAGCAAGTAGTTGAAACCTTGGGCGTCAGGGAACGGTCCAACGAAGTCCATGCCGACCGACTGAAACGGGTACAGGGGAATGGGCATGGAATGGAGCAAGCCGGCTGGCGCCGCATTGTTGGTCTTTGTTGTCTGGCATGTACCGCACGAGGTACAGAACCGCTCTATGTCCCGGTGCATCTTGGGCCACCAACACCACCGCCGAACATATTCGGAGGTCTTCTGGGTACCGAAGTGACCTAGCGTTACGTGGGCGTGGTCAATGACGAGCTCCGTCAACGACCGTCGCCCCAACTTGCTGTATGGGACACAGAGGCACTGGAATCCCAGGCGCGTAGTGACATACAGCAAGCCATCGCACAACTTGAATGTCGCGTGAGCCGCGGGATTGGCTAGGACCTTGCTGAAAGTGCGGTCCTCCGCGTACGCTGCCTGGACGGCGTCCAGAAATCCTTCGGTACCTTCCAGGACGCCCGTCAACGCTGGCCCAGTAGCAAGGCTGCATGACATGGGAGACCGCTGTGCCGAAGATGGTGGAAAACACTGTTTTAGCGATATCCTCCACTTCGATACGGATCTGCTCGTACGCATCCAACATGTCAATCTTCGATCTAAACTTCGCTCGCGCGACGTCGATCCGAATGTTGTCTTGGTCGGGGAACGGAGTGACATCCTTATAAGTATTGTCGTTCCGTTGACGGGCGTCGATGACCGTGCGCAGCTTGCCGCTCTTCTTGAGTACACATAGGAGGGGGGCCGCCTGGTTGGCTGGCTTCATCTCCCACCATCCCGCCTCCACGTATCGGTTCCATTTCTCTAGTAGCTCCGGTCTCGCTGCGTCCGGACAACGAGGGTGATGATAGTTGTATCACTTCTCCTCGTCTATGAGCGGGATCCGGTGGTTTATCTCTCGCATAGGGGGTAATTCCAGAGGAATGGGGCCGATGAGGTCGGCACACACCGTGAACCATTTCTCCCGCAAGGCGGGGATAACGTCCGGCGGTTTCAACACCTCCGTCTCAGGCATATCGCGAAGGTAGTTCAACACTTCTTCGTAGATTATGTCGTTCATGCCGTATCGGTCTTCCGCACCAAATTGGTCGCGTAAGACTCCTTGGGAGGAGTGCAAACTCATGGGGTCTCGATCTCCTAGTTCCGGCATCGACGGGTTCCGAGGGTCGGGCCTCCAGCGGTGACGGTACACCCGCGGGGCCTCACTGTCTGGGGGATATACCAAATGAGCGACACGGGCGGGCGGAGTCGGTTCATCTACGTCCGCCGCCATTGCGGGGACAGGTATCTCCTCGTTATCGGAGGATGATGGTTCTCGGTCCTCTGCTGCTGCAGGGCCGGCCGGGTCGCGGGTCGTCGACCCAAGGGAGTGTTCTCCACGTTCATCCCGGTTGAGGGCAGCGTCTTCCTCTTCGTTCACTCCGCCGTCATCTCGCTCACTATTTTTAGTTATTTTTGCAGATAGAATTTCCTCAACCACGTATGGGAGCCCTGACGGCAGTCGTCGATCAGGGGGTACCGCTATCCAACCCAGGTCTACATTGTCCTCCTCCACGACAGTGGTAGGAGGATTAGCTTGGGTCGATCGTCGGTCGGCTAGTCAGCTGTGGGCGGGAGCTCCAGGTTTCCTGGTAGCAGACCGGTTCTGTCGTTGGGTCCGGTACTGCCGGTCCTCATCATAGGAGAACGAGGGGTAGTCCTTCCCGTTCACTCGAATGCAGTGGTTCTGGAAATCCAGTACTGCTCCATGCGCGTTCAAAAACGGCGTCCCAATGATACAGTCGTATCTATCCAGGTTGACGATATCGAAATAGTGGTCCTGTTGGATCCCACAGATCTCTACCGGGACCCTTGCCCCGTAGCTGATTTTGGATCGGCTCCCTGCGCAACCTAACTGGAGCGTGACTTGATCTTCAAGCACAATCCTAGGAGCCTTGGCCACATACGCAAACTCGGGCGACAAAGAGTCTGTAGTGCTGCCTGAATCGAACAGTGCATACGCGTCTATGCCGTTGATTCGGATCAAGGCAGAAAGTGTCGGGCTATCACTACGATTCCGTTGCGGCTGGATGGAATCCGCTGTGTCGTCTTTCCGACGTATGGTGGCGGAGTGTACCATGCGGCCGGCATGGAACCGAATGTCATCCTCGCTATGTACCTGCATCGCGTACGCACATTCCACTTCGGATCCATCAGAATCCTCCCCCTCAGAAGTCACTGGGCTTTCTTCAGAGTCGTATTGGGAGCCACCCCAGTGGTCGCCGCCCTCGTCATCCGTGACAGCAGGATTGCAGTCAAACTCCTTCTCCGAGTCCTCGCCGTCCCCCACCGCCACCCGCTGCGCGTGCAGTCGGGCTTTAGGCCGAGGTGGGCGGATGTCGCGTTTGCCATACTCCGGACAGGAGGGGTCGTTGGCATAGTGGCCTGCCTTACCACAGGCAAAGCAGGTGTTGCTACCGACAGCGGGGCGGGGGCGCATAGGTGGTGGCGCCCGCTGGGTTGTTTCCTCCCGAGTCACCGGGAGCTTGTTCTCCACGAGTGCCGGCCGGGCTGTGCGCCGCTCCTCATCGCGTCGCCCAGAACTGGGTCGACGCTTCTCGTCCCGACGCTCGTCCCGTCTCGCCGACGTGGATGAGGATACCTGCGGGGCGCGGTTGTCCTCGCGGTCACGCGCCTTCAGCATCTTCAGGGACTCCTCAACCTGCCGCGCATGCTGCACTATTGTCTCCAACGGGATGTATTCTGCTCGCATGCCCCGATGGAGGACAACATACTCGTAGATATCAGTAGGGAGACCCTTTACGAAGCGGTGTGCCATATCGTATCGAGTGGGCGGAACGACCATCATGCGGGCACAATCAGCTAGCTCCGCCGCGAAGCCATCCACACCTGCGGATGGCTTGTACCGCGCGTTCTCGTAGTCGCGGGTTGCTTGGGCCGCCGATGAGGCGTGCACGAATCGGCGGTGCATGGCGCACATCGCCTCCTCAAATGAGGGGCGGTAGTCCACCTCCGGGTGATCGACCTCGTGGGTGAACCAGTACTCGGCCTCGCCCGTGAGGAACAGGCGAGTGAGTCGGACTCGCTCCTCGTCGGTCTCCTCCCCACACATGTTGTACGCTCGGAGCCAGCTGAGATAGCTATCTAGCCAGGCATAGAATGTCTTGTGATCGTTCTGACCTTTGTACTTGTCGGGTTCTCCTACTTTGGGCGTCTTCGCTCCGTCCAGCAACTTTGGGCGCAATATCCCTACCTTGTAGTGGATATTGCAACAGATCTGGCGGAGCAGGGCGTCCTGGTGGTGGACAGCTCCCATGGCTACACTCGCCACTACGTCCGGCGAGTTTGTCATGGGTCCTACTTCCGTGATGCCAAACGCCGCTGAGGGGAGGGGCATCCGAGGATTCAACCCGGGGGTCTGCCGATGGACAGCAGCCGAGATGGAACTCCCCGCGGAGTGAGCCGGATCGGTGGGCACTGAGAACATCGGGGGAGCCGCACTGCGGTCCCTATCATGCGCCGATGGTTTGTCCCACAGTTCCGCAAAGCGAACTTGTTCATGGGACGCTGCGCGGTGTTCGCAACTATGGTCGTCGGACACCGCGCGGTCCTCTCGCCGTACGGGACGGTGACGGCAGGGTTGGTCCTCGCGCCCTGTGTGGGCAGCGTAAAACTCCCTAGGATCACTGGTGAGCCGGGATTGCCGGCGCGCCGGGTTCGCGGGTTGTTCCCGGCCGTCATTACTGTCTCAGACCATGCGCGATCGAATGAACCCTCCCTCGGTCTGCCGTTGCAGGTGAGGGGGAGTCTCACGAGGGTCATGTTGGGACACCCGCGCCAGTGACGGTCGCTGTTGGTCCTCGGCTTCTCGCGTACTGGCAGATGAATAAGATCGGACGGAGCCGCCAGGCTGCTCCTCGGGTACCTCCTCCACCGTAGTGCGATAGGGGCGGTGTCGCGCCGGGTCCTCGGCAGGACTAGATACTCCGAGCAGAACGCGGGTGTACGCCAGTTCCTTCTCAATGTCCCGGATAGTGCGGGTGTTATCCTCCAGCACTCGGTTGAACCGGGAGTTCATGGTGTTGACTTCATCAGCATACTCTTGCACCAGGGTGTGGCCCCAGTGGGATAGCGTCTGCAGTCCAGGCCCATTGTCGGCTAGTTCCTGATAACTGGCATTGGCCTGGTCCCGCAGCGCCGCCTGATGGGCCAACAATTCCTGTCTCGATGGATGGGGCCCACTCCTCGACTGAGGGTAGGGTCTCTGAGAGCTCTCGCGAGCTCTGGGTTGGATCACGATGCTCGCAGCCTGGTCATCAGTACCCCGCCGGGATCCGGTCGGGGTGGATGACACGGCCGGTGCAAATCCTGGAGCCTCGCTGTACCTGGCCACCGGCGCTATCAACGGGGGCTCTGGGGAACGGCTACCTGCTCCAGGAACCGATATATGTTCCGGATGGTCTTCAGGCCAGTTGGCTGGACCGTTTTGATGAGGGGTATACCCCACTGGGGATACCCGACTAACCGGGAGATCTCTCCTACTGGCAGATCTTCTCGGCGTGGGAGATGGGGGAGTAGTCCGGTCCTCGATATAGCTAAGAGCTACCAAGGGCGCGCGAAAAATCGCGTCGCCGTGGACTCCTTGGCCGTGCTCCGACCGGGCAGTCTGGAAACTGTCCGGTTCCCTGCGACGGGAGTGTGCCGAACCCGAAGGTACGTAACGACTACCCGGTGCGGGTCCCTGGTCATCCCGAGAGGCCCGTGGGGGCACTGGGCAGTCCGACAATCTCGGAAGCGTGGCCGGCGACAACCGCGGATCTGGTTGAGATGTGGATCGGCCAGAAGCCTCGGAATGACGTACATTGTCTTCTATCGTAGCAGGGTGCACCATAGTCGCCTTTTGCGGTTGGAGCGACACCCTTGAAAGTCAAAAAAAGTGTAAGTATTACGGTTGGCGCCTTTGGCACCCGAGGATAGACTGGGTCAAGCAGTGTGTTTCAGGTGGTAAAAGCGTAAGGTACATTGAGTGCTACGATGTCCATGAGACCTTGGGTCCTGTACAGTACCAAGCCACTGCCCGATACCAAAGTATCAGTGCGCGGCGGGCGCCTACTCGGCGCCTATCTACGACGCGCCTCGCAGGCGTCACAGTCTCGCTATGATGTTTCCCATGCACACGACTCTATCGTACCCAGCTGTCTATTACAAACAGGCCTCCTACCGAATTCCCCCATGTGCGCCTCCTTGTTATGTGCCTGCAGGTCAAATAATGAGCAGCATGATTACTATGCCGAGCTTTGCGTACCTTCCCGTCAAACACAAACCCTCTCTCCCTCCAACACCGTCAAGGCGTCGCCCACGCCATGTAGGTTGAAGACATCGGGTCGTCTGAGTAACACAAGCGGCGCGGATGTGTCAATCTCGATTGGCGCGTACCGCGGGCTCGCATTCCATCGGCATTCTGCCACCGACCAGTAGCACAAGAACGGTGGGCCCTCCAGCCCCGTAACACCCGCTATGAATGCCTCAGTCTCTTCCATGATGAATGGCGCATGCGGTGTCCTGAAGTGGTACGTTTCCGCTCCGCAGTCGTTCTGCCGGCATGTAAGTACGTGCTGCATTCACGGCCTGTTCCGAGGTGTACCTCGTTCCACAACACCACCCACATATACCCTTCCTTTGGCCCAATGATCGACTGGCTCACCGCTTGACGGGGGTACCCAAACCGCTCCTCTGCGCGCTCGGACACGTCCAGCTCCCTTCCAAAACCCACGCACACCAGCCCTCGCACGCGCACGAAGTAGGTGTGCACATCGTGGTCGACATCAATGACTTCCTCGTACCGGCCGAAATCCATCCATTGGACCATCACCCTATCCCACTTCTCCAGTTTTTCGAGTGCCACGATCGACGGAAGGGATGTCAACTCCGACACTCGGAAGTGTGGGCATGATTGCCATTTTAGTACCGCCAATTGACGATGGATGGGAGCCGTTCCCACCTGCAGGCGCATGTCTCAGTTGTTGACTCAGCCAACGAGCAAGGGAGTCGTACCTTGTACCATACAACCACCGTGATGTGCTGGTGATAGTACACGTCGACCTCTTCCTCCGTCCACTCCTTTTCGCCCTCGCTTTTGCTTTTGTCGTTGTCGTCTTCATCCTCTTCGCCCGACGGTCCTGCTCCGCTATCAGATGTCGCGTTAGGAGCAGCTCGTATACAGAGGCAAGCACGTACTTGTTGACTGGAACAACGAATTGCATGGGATCCTTGTCGCGTACCGCCGGATAGGTCTCGTCGTCTTCCGGCATCCCCAACAGGCGCAGGAGCACACGCAGCTGGCGATACTCGACCTTTGCCTCGTCCTCTTTTTTGTTCACCCCCAACTCCTCCTTCACTTCGTGTGCGTGCTTTGGACCAGCGGCAGCATAGCGAAGGTCGCGCAGCGTGCGGAGGGTGTTGAGCGCGTCATTCGCTTTGCCCTCGCGCAGCTTTTGCTCGACGGTGACCGCCTCGGCCATCGCTGGATGTCGTCGGATGATGCTGTGATATTTTGACGGCAGATACCAGCCCATGTTCTCCATTGAGCCGTTCAGCCCGTAGAGGTCCTTGTCGTCCAAGGGGACCATGCCCAACACCATTGGATGCGCCCCCAGTCCACAAGCACGATCGCCGTCCTCGTTGCGCCATACGAGTCGAGAGGCCTGGTTGGGCAGCCGCTTCTTCGCCGCGTTGTGAGCCTGGACGACCTTCGGGGGAACATGCTTTCCGTAGGCTACCATAGCGAGGCGAGCTTGGACGCGGAACCTCTCAACCTTCGTCGTAATCGCGTCCCGCTCGCTTTTCTTCCAGCAATCGACTTTCCCTATCGCCTCGATGAGCTCTGCTCTGTCATGGTTGTCAGCACCGCGTGTACTCCTCCTACATGTCAAGGGGGCGCACCTCTCCTTTTCAAGAGCGATCATACGTCGCATCGTCTCAACCAGACTCCACTCGCCGATGTCCCCCCTTCCGCCTTCTCCTTCGCACCCCTTAAGGCCGGACTCGCCGTCTTGCACGTACATTTTAACGTCTCCTTCGGTCCTGCGTGTGGTGTCGTCCGTTCGCATATCGTCGGTCGCCCCGTGTGTTGTGCAGCTAGTCGTGGTTGAGTGTGAGTGCAAGTGCGCGATTCGATTCAATATCCTCGCGATTACATCGATCAACTTCCGCTGTAGTCCTATACCTGCGCTAGTTATCGTACCATGGAAACATATGTACTACGCGTCCCACACCTGTAACGTACACCCTCTAACAGTACAGACCTTTTCATACGCATGTGTAAAGTACAACCACCCCCCGGGTCGTGAAATACCCCGCCGCGCCGCGCTCAGTTCGATCCCGCCGCGCCCGACGCTCCCATTGGGCGATCGTCGCTGGCTCGTGTTCCCGAAGGCCCCGCCCCGGTACTGCCACTCGCTTGCCCTTGAGCGGGGGTGCAGTTCCCTCCGGATTCGCCCCGCGCCCGCTTCTGCGCGCCTTCACGTTGACCGCTCGCGGGCCTCTTGTGCCAAGTACTATCCCCTTGGCCCTTCAGGTACTTTCGCTGGAGCTCGATGATGTGGATGTTTACTCGCGCTATACGAAGCACGGTCATATCCTCGACCCCGCGCGCGCGCTCTGTGATATTCCATGAGCTCCATCCGGGGCCCTTCCATCAAGTTGACCAACGCGCGCGAAGACGCTTCGGCCGCGCTGCACAGATAAGGCAGGTGCCCCGCCTGCTGCCACAGTTCCTGCTTGAGGTACGCGAGGCGGATCTTCTTGCCCACCTCCAAAGTTGGCATGATCATGGGATTACCGCAGCATTGTACTGCCTCGGTGTTGGTGTCAGTGCCGCTTTTGTAAGGGTCTTCGTCCTCCTCGCCTCCCCCACCGTTGGGGGAATGGTCGGAGGTGGGTGCATTGCCGTGGTTGCCGTTAGCAGGCTCGTGCACGGGGCGTGGCTCGGCGGGCGCATTGCCGTGGTTGCCGTGGGACGGCTCGTGCACGGGGCGTGGCTTGGCGGGCGCATTGCTGTGGTCGCCGTGGGACAGCTCGTGCACAGGGCTCATGGAGGTGGGCATATGGCCGTGGTCGCTGTTAGCAGGCTCGTGCTCGGGGCACGGCTCCGCAGGCGCATTACCATCGCCATCCTCCTCTTGCTCGGGCCCGCGACGCGGGGAGGAGGCATCCTCACCGGCTTGGTCAGCATACCTAGCGGAGGCGCCCTCGTTGGCGTGTGCAGCGGGGGACGGGGCCCGCATAGAGCTATCGTTGTTGTCGCCGCCTTCTCCATCTGAAGGGTTCCCACTACTTTCCCCGAGGTCTTCTTTGTCGCTTCCTGGGTCCTGTTGCCCGCCACCTGAAGTGACCCGCCTGCAGCGCGCTTCTTTCCTGCGCTCCTCTTTGAGGGCTGTCTTCATCATCTTTACCCACCATGCATACGGAGTACCGCCGACGACTTTCCCATTCTTCAGCTTGTACTTCGAGATCGCTGTGTACGGTGTGAGCACGCGGTACTCATTGCACCCTCTAGCTACTTACCAACATGCCATGTGCAAGGAACACTAGAGCCACCGCTCCGTACCTTGACGCAGTGGTTGCACTTGTACGTGCGGCTTTTGGCAGGGGCGCATTGAAGGGCTAGCCCTGCCGCCACGCATGGCGCGCAGGCAACTCTCGAGTATTTCTGCCACTCCCCGTACATTTCTGCAAAATCTTCGACGGCGACGGCGGCCATGATGGAGAGAGAGTCGCTGGGGCATGGTCGAGTTGACGAGGATGACAGTGAGCAGTGGAGGCAATTTTCCGTGGTTGTGTGCTGCAGTAAGTGAACCTCCGCGCGCAGACTACCTTTCTTGGCACCCTTCGCGCGCACAACGCCCGCACCCGCCCTACCCAATAGGAATGCGCACCGCCAGCGCTTTGTATACTGGGTCTATGCCCGACATGCCCGAGTGGCCACTATTTGCGCGCGGGGATCAGCTAGCAAGGAACACGAGAGTTACGGTTTGTACAAAGTACAACTGCAGATAATACTCTCATTTGGTGGTCTCCAGATCCGCGCGCACCTCCTTCGGGATTCCAAGGGCCTGTCTGTCGCGAACAATTAGGGCGCGTTGTGATAAAAAAAATCCAACTCACAATATCTATGTCCGCTAGAAACGCTTCTCTCGCCTTCTCGAGCAACATTGTATATCTGTACGCTTGCCTGTATATCGTCAGCGCTCCGATACTAAATTATCACGTAGGTCATGTACTTGCACGCGTATGCCGCGCGCGCGAGCCAACCGTTCGACGTCTCCGAGCGAGCGCGACCCTGCCATACTTCGCGCTTGTACTGGAACATGGCTTTCGTCCGGTACATCTCCTCGCACTTGAGGTGTACTTCTTCGGCCCACCGGGCGTACTTCGCACGGGAGCAAAACCAGTGTGGCTTGGTCTCTACACTGTCGAGTCAGGAGCAGTCCCTCCACAAATGCCCACACGTACTTTGCAACAAGAACTCCGTCACCTCTTCGTTATCTTGCAGGTGGATGAAAGAGAAATCACGCCACAGCCAGCTTTCCTGCACCGTCCCGTCGCCCAAGTTGTACTGCTCCTCGACCACTACGAAGTGCGTCACATCCTCCTCACGTAGCGGCTGATAGATCTCATCGTCCTCCGACATCCCCAACATGCGAAGGAGCACGCGCACTCGGCGATACTCATACTTTGCTGAGTCCCTGATCTTCTGCTCCCCTCGGGCCAACGCCCTCACTTCTTTGCCATGCTTCAGGCCAGGCGCAGAATGGCGTAGGTCCCGCAGGCTGTATTGTGCGGCAATGTGAGTGCGGAGGTTGTTGAGCGCGTCGTTCGCTTGGCCCTCGCGCAGCTTGCGCTCGATAGCGACCGCCGTGGCCATCGCCGGGTGCCGTTGGATGATGCTATGATAACTTGATGGCAGGAAGATGGAGACGTCCTCTACTTGCCGGATGAGCACGTCGAGGTATTGGTCGTCCAGTGGGTCCACGTCCAGCACTTTCGGTGACCTCGGCAGTTCACACGTGCGGTTGTCGTCCTTGTTGCGCCATACAGTCATCACCCGCCCGTTGTCACACCAAAAAGTATTCGGCCGTTCCTGCTCTTCCACTCAATATTCTGGCACAGAAATTAGTACTGCATTGTAGCCCAGCATTCCAGTGTTCGTAATATAAGGCTCTCTATGTATGGCATAGGCATAGTGCCGAGCTATATCAAGAACATTGCGACGGGTCTGATTTGGGCGCTAACGACCCAAAGTCACAATCTGCGAAATTTCTGCTCCTTACTTTGCAGACTCCTCCGCATATACGCTCAAACTATCTAGATGTAATCAATAAAATGTATTATAGCTCTCCGTGAAATTTGGAGTGTGTCCCAGGATTGTGTCAGGAGATATCAGTGCAATAAGTGGTACGGGCTGTGACTAGCTGTGACGGTGTTTTCACCTCCTCGCAGCAACAAATGTACTCGTAGCCCACGCAATAGTGCTCCTGATAATTCCAAAATTTACATTGAGTCTCCCCACATACTATGTGATATGCTAAGGGAGTTCGAATATCATAAAATGGATCAGATGAGCAGCATTAGACCTGCAAATGTTTCAAAGTGCACGGCACTAGCTAAATTCAAATGTTACATGGGCCATATATTCACTCGCTCACAATTTTGGCTCCTCTATTGTACATCTTCGTATGCAGGTACATTGTACGCATACTTTACAAAAGGTTTCAAGGCAAACGGGGCAGAACTCCATGAGGGAGAGAAGAATTGTTACTTTAGGCGATAGTGTGACATCAGCCGGGTGATGACTGTAGGAGTTGAGAGGCCTGGTCGGGCAGCCGCTTCTTCGCCGTGTTGTGAGCCTTGACGACCTTCGAGGTAACGTGGCGCTCATACTCTTCTCGGGCAAGGCCAGCTTCCTTATATATCTTCTCCACTTTTGTTGTGATCGCGCCCCGCTGCCGTTTCTTGGATCGATCGACCCTCCCTATCGCTGCGATGAGGTCTGTTCTGTGATGGTTGTCAGCACTGCGACAGCTGTCTTTACGTGGTTGTCAGGCTCACTTCTCCGTTTCGAGATCGATCATGCGCTGGATGGTTCCAACCATTTCGAATCTGTCGATGTCTCCGTGCACACTGTGCTCTGAGCGCAAGAAGCTCACGGTCGCTTCCGCAGATAGGGCTTCAATTCCAAGTTAGCGTTGTTTGCTGAAGATACACAAATACGCACCTTTCGGTCCGCTCGCGACGTAGGGATTCGCCATGTCTTTGTGGTTCTTGATGTCCACGACCTGCCGGAGCCAGTCTGCCTCCTCCTCCTTCCACTGGGCTATCACATCCAGAGGAATCTTCCTCTCCACAAACCGCAGATAGTGTCCGCTCTCTCGCCGCCACTTCTCGGCTTTGGCATGATCCTTGCTCAGAGTTTGCGCTGTTGACGGACTTTAGTTCCATTTCGTTCGCCTTGATTGTCATATGTACGCATTTTGTGCAATTGTCTCACGTTGAGATCCGAGCTGATGCTGTTGAGAGAGTCGTGGCGATGGCCCAGTGTCATCTCTTGTGTCGCCTTTGCAGACGGGTTCAGCAAGTCCCATTCGCGTTCAGATCCTTCGCTGTCGACGCGGCCGTTGCCGGGAAGGTAGTTTGGCAACTGGAACGTACAGCATGCCACAATGTGTCCGTTCACGTGGAATTTCCCCACAGATCCCTGAACCTCTGGCAGTTTGGCGGTGGTCAGACTCGGCAGTAGTGGTACCAAGGGCTCCATCTTGCGCAGCCTTCGGAGGAAGTGCGCCATGTATTGACAGGCGATGTCGTACGCGAGCTTGATCAGCCGAAGAGACGCGAAGCTTTGCGACCCAGATACGACGGCAAAGTCCACGTAAGATTGGCTGATGGGGGCTTGCCTCAGCGCTGGGCAGTCACAACGAGCACGAGACGTACCTCTCGGCCCCTTTCAGGTCGATGATGCCTGCCGGTATCAACATCATGTGGCGACACAGTAGCGCCGCAATTCCGGTGACCAATCCCCGGTGACCGCCATACCCCATCACGACGAACTTGTGGCATGTGGATTCCTTGCACGTAGCGTGAATACCGTTCGGACCGCGGTAATCACTTCACTCACCTCCTGTTCCTCTGGCCCTATCTTCTTTTGGTATCTCTCGAAGTCGGCCTGATCGACAAAGTACGCCGCGCCCTCAGTCAAGGCGACATCATTTACGTCCATCGGCTTCGCGCATTGTTTGGAATGGAAATTGCCGTCGACGCTGTAGAACACGGCGTCCAGGTATCTGCGCCTAGCATCAGCCACATCATGGTGTTCCAACAGTCGACGTACCTCAGGTCGTGGCGCCTCCGTTCCCAGCCCGGTCGCATATTTTTGGTGGCATGTGGGCACGCTGGACACCACACCACCAACGTTCGTGGGGGTAGTTTCGGGAGAGGGTCCACCGCGCTGCGTTTGCACACCAACAGAAAGTCGAACTCGCGCTTCGAGACCATCATCTCCCGGTAGCGATCCTGTTCGGGTCGTCAGCTGTACCCACATATACGACTCCTCGTCCACTCACTCGGCCAGAACGCGAGCTGGAGCGTGATGGTGCCGAGGCGCTCGAGCTTCTCCTTGTCGCTGTCCCAGTACGCGAAGTCGCCGTCGGGCGGCACGTAGTTGAGCTTCAGGCGCGAGTAGTCGCCGTCCTTGACGCGCCAGAGCGCAACCTCGGAGGGCCCTCCGCGCGGTCGACGAGGTCGCGCAGCCAGAGCACTGCAAGCGCCTTCCGCCCCGAATTCTTGAACCCCGACTTGTCGCGGAAGGAGACGAGCAGCGCCGTGGCGTAGCGCTGCCGCACGGGCAGCTTCGTTGCACCGTCGTTTGCCCAAACGACCTAGTCACCGCGACGTTCGGCTGCTTTGCGCGCGACCTTTTTCACGGCTTCCGTGGTGCACGTCTTCATGCGGATTTCCATCAGTACTTTTGTATATGTCTGAACGGTCTGAATCAGACCTCTCAGATGGCTTCAGACAGCTCCAGACACCGTTCAGACCTTTCAGACCACCAGACGCCAGATCGGACTTTTGGACACTTCAGATGTTTGAGTGACTTTCTACTCAGATACTTTCAGACCCATCAGACATGTAGATTCACTACGGTAGCATCATTACAATTATGCTTACCTCGAGTTCGTAATGAGTTCAATAAACAGCTGTATCACTCAAAGATAACATGAAGGTGCAATATTCAAAAATGTGCCTCATCGAGACTCGAACCAGGGCTACTGCGAGCGCTACAGCGGCAATAACCACTGCACCACTACTGCTTGCTTGGCCTACAATGTGGCAGTCCTATATCAGACTGTGACCCCTCTATACCTAAGCTCGGGATATATAGCATGCTTCATTATAGGTCTGTCTGCTATAAGCTGAGATGTAGTAGGTCTATTTGTTCGCATGTATCAGAGAAGACATTGATAAGGTGAGTGTTTCCACTAGTAAGCTCTAGAAGCACACCTGAAACATCAGTATATAACCTATAAATGTTCACACCTTTGTATCTGCTGTTGGTCAAGTGGTTAACTCCTTGATCGTACGTCCGATGGCCGTGTGTTCGGTTCCCCATAATTGAGTTTTTACATTTATTATGAGTCTTTGGCGTCGAGTGCTCGAGCTTCGATGGGACACTCGCATCGACGGGTCTGACGGTCTGACGGCTACCCTGCCAGACCTGCCAGACCGTCAGACATATGCAAAAGTACTGATGTCGCACTTGGCCAGGTCGATCAGTTCGACCGCATGAGGACGTCGCGGATCTCAAGCGTGCCTGTATCGAAGCCATGTAGATTCGGCGGTAGCTTTGCCTCGACAGGGCGGAGGAGAAGTGAGATGCGGATGCGGCCGGCGCCGAGGCCCTTCTCGAGAGAGTAGCTCCGGATGACTTCGGAGGCGTTCACGAAAACCTCGGACAGCTGAGCAAACAAAATGAGCGTCAAATCATGCGTCGAGCAGGAACAGGAACCGACCTTCAGAGGACCGTTCTCGCGCAGACGAGGGTCTTTGAGTCACGGTGATGTGCGCCTTTTGCCAGTCCCAAACGAAGCGCTCCGTGCCCGCGTTGAACATCGGCGAGCTGGATTGGCTTCACGCGCGTCTCGTACACCAGTTTGTCGTTCAAGGAGCTGTAAACATCCAATGTTCAGCGGCCCTTCAGTACAAATAGGAAGACCGTAGCCACGCACATCGTGCAATACGAAGACGGCAGTCCCTCGCCCTCCTCTGCCGTCTCCTCGCCGTCATCTTGGCCCTCGCCCTCGCGGTGCCCGCCCTTGTGCTCCTTGCCCGCCGTCTTCACTGTCAGGTCGAGGATTTTGTGCACCTACACGCTCACCAGCCCGCTCGCCCACTCCGGATCTGGTGGCGTTACAAGCACGGCTGCCTCAAGGTCATTTAGGGCAACGGCACGCACATCCTTGAACTCTGGGCGCTCGCGCAGGTCGTCTGGCAGACTCGGGTCCGAGCCGTCCGTTGTCAGGCCCTTGTTTGGCGGGAGCTTGCCGTAGTACCCGACGGTGTACTCGAGCGAGCCTGGTCGGTCCTGCGAGTCGGGGCTGGTCAGTGGGGAGACGTGCCGTGTGGGCTTGCCGCGTTCGCGTAGGAGGTCAACGGTGTCGATCTCGACGTAGCCCATCATATCGTCCTAGAAGGCACATGAGCGTGGGGGCAAGTCGGAGTGGTGAACTATACACACGACGCTCATGCGGTCAGAGTCTCACAGCTGGAAGATCAGCTTCTCGCGCAGTTTCACGGTATTCACATCGACGAGCAGGATCGCGGTCTCCTCGTAGACCGGATTGCAGTCGTCCTTGATAATGAGCGTCGAGTAAAGCGACTTCTCGAGCCGCGAGTACGTGAGCGTCACGTACGAATCTGCTGAACATGGGCATGGGCATGGTCAGAGTGTGTGCGTGTGTTGGAACTGTGGGAAACGCACCGGAGCTGTCCGTCGTGTCCATCTTCTTGATGCCAGTCGCTCTGTGGATGTGCACGACGAGGATATCGATAGCCTCCGTGTCTATGTCTCGAGTTAACACCATATGAGACTGCGGGTGGCGGCGACTGACCTTTTTTAATATCGTCTCCACTTATGAGCGTCTGGAGGTCCAACGTTAGGCTTTTCGGGGCGACGTACTCCGTCGCCGCGGTGTCGAGAGCGTTGGAGATGAACCCAGAGATGAACGGCAGGTTCATGACTTTCGGTAGCGTTTTGGCTCAGAGGCGTGGCTAAGATAGTGATCCGGGGAAAACCCATGAGAGAAACCAGAGTCGTCTTAACACTGGACACCCGCGTCAGTATGGATAGCGCATATGCTCGCATGACTGTGGAACTCACCATGGCCGATCCGGGATGAGCTGGAGGCTTGCGCGAGCAGTGCCGACAACGTCCGTGACCTCCACCCATACGGCTGGAGCGCATACAGTCAGCGTCATGGATAGCACTGCGTTTATCACCGTGCTACTAACGCACACGGAAGCCGAACACGCCCTTCATCCCGAGAAAGCATTCGATGAGCAAGCTAAGCGGAAGGAATAAACATCACTTGTGCGAGCAGACATCATGCTATATACTGAATGTTACGCGCTTTGCATTCGGCAGACTTTCCACTCGGAAGCCCTTGGTACGCAAACGACACCTCCAGGTTGACGTGGTCGCCGTCGAAAGCATCGCGGTCGTCCGGGCTGACCATGTCACCGTCGATGCCCATCGCAGAGAGCGTATCTTGCGCATCTCCGGGGTTGCCGGTGTCATGAGTCTTCGCATCAGGGATTGACTGAATGGACGTCACGCAGCCCGCATTCGAGCCCAAGCCCAAGCCCATGTCCGCGACGCGCACGGAGTGCTGCAATTACTTGATGAGCGGAAAGGGATAAGACACTCCGGTCGGGCGAGCTTACAATGAACTTCGGGACGGACGACTGCATGATGTCTTCGAGCATGTCGATCAGGGAGCTGAACAGGTCGGCGTTCAGAATCGGCCAGAGCCCACGGACAAGCGCGTTTGCCCATTCCGTGCTCTCACGCGTGCGCTCCTCGTCGGTCACCTTGCCGTCACCGTCTACATCTGACACGGCGGCCAAACCGCGCATTCGTTTCGCGTGCCACATTCGCTGCTCGAAGTCCGCCTCAGAAGCCTTATTCATGCGGAAGAAGAGGGAGTAACTTACGTATGCGGGCGGAATTAAGCACAGCACCCGGGCGATGACGCCAGAGAATGGCGTCAAGAAGAGGAAGGTGCAGATAAATATAAATGCAGTAGCAAAGTACGCGATGCTGGAGTTGGTAATAAAATCATGTTGTCACGGTGTTCCTTCCAGTCTATGAGCGTGAATCAGTCATCGGCCGTCCAAAATGAACGCTGCGCACAACAGGACTCGTCGTACCACTAGCATTGCGATGGAATACTATTCAAGGAGATTGAGGAGGCGTGACCCGAACGTCGCATACGCCCGCAGGCTCAAATTTTCTGAGCTCAGTATGCTAGAACAGAACGTCTGCGGGGGCTGGGTCCTAAGACTGCTCACGGCTTGCTTGTAGTACGAAGGCGCAAGTCCGGGAACAGCCTCAAAAATGGCTCCCGTACCCATCATAATCCATCACCTCAAAGGCCGGAGGAATCTTGTATATGCGCACAGGGGTAGGCATATACGCCAGATACATGGTAGTGTCCAATGCGCCCTTCCGTCGCACAAACGCGGTATAGGGTAGATATGCCAAAGAACTATGTTCTCGTCCACCAAATTGCCAATACGTGCATCCGGCCTTCATGGAACAGTGTATACCAGGTCTGTAAGCGGACACCGCGATCACGATGTGCTGTGTCGCACTCGTCAAGAACGAAGACTGGAGGCTCTGCCCCGCAGAGCAGCGGCTCCGCGCATGTCTACCAACGTACTTCGGGCTATTGTCTCCGTGAGAATCACTCCGTTGTTTTGGTCGTTATTCTTCATGGAGACTACTCCGGTGTACGGGTAAACGCCCCTCGAAAAAGAAAGACACGCATAGTTGCCGTGGGACGACGCAAGGGCGCACGAAGCTCGTTTCCGAAGCAGAAAGGACACTCACTAGGAGGGAACTCATGATGCAGAACGTTCTCTCCCTTGGAGTGCACGTCCGGATCCTCGTCCGCGTTGCGAATGGCGAGCTCCTCTCCGGTCGTCGGATCCGTTTCGTGCATGCCATGATCCTTCGCCAGCCTTCGCGCAATCTTCTCGGTCTGCTTCTCCTCGTGGCGGACGCTCTGGTCCTAGAGTTGCTGCGCCTTTGCCTCCCCGGCCTTTTGTGGGTTGATGAGCGAGGTGAGCGAGGTGGTGATGTTTGGTACCGGGTTCTTCCCCGCGTACGGTTCTGAGAGTTTGTGTGCTGGCAGGAGTTATGTGGGCAGGGTGGGGTGAGGACGCGGGATATATACTGAGTTTAACGGCGCGTTCACCATAGTACTTGTCATCGTGGAGTGCCGCTGATCAGACGAATTTGGAGTCATGGAGACACACAAGCTCGCATTCCCAATTGGTGTGTGGCAAAAGACATGTGTAATTCTGCGCCGGCATTGCGTTCTTGAACGGCGTAAACAAGCAAGAAACGAGGACGCAGAAAATCGAGTGCTAAGTAGTGGGATGTGGCAAGTCGGAATAGACGACCATGACGCCCACAACGGTAGCGATCAGTTGCTTGCGTAATACTGTCTCACGACTACATCCCGAGGCTGTTCGGAACAGGCGTCGACTATTCATGGTTCCTCCCTCCTCGTCTCTCGTCTTCTGCCTGCTCATTTCCCTGGTCATGCACTCAGAAGAAAGGCGACAATCATACTCATTGTACGACATATCTCTCTAACTCCATCACATTCAAGACGCGCTCGCGCAGCGATTCCTCAAAACCGGTTACGACGACATGTGGCCATCCGGATCGCGCACAGGTAGATGCGCGGCCATACACGGTCCCGCGTTCCCCAGCTCGGAGTTTCTGGTATGTTCTCAGACGGACATACAGCAGTTCAGCATGAGAAAATCTTTGGGCGTTGCGTGTAAGCGCACCGCAGACAGCGGAGCACGAGCAGGCCATCCGGGATCTCGCTTCGAGCTGCTCGAAGGAGATTTGTGACTCGTGCTTGAGGCATTCATATCTCAGGGTAAGATCGCAGTTCTTCCCGAGCTTAGAGCCATGGTGGCTGCCAACATTCTGTCCAAGTGCGACCTTCATCCTGACGTAGAAGAGAACACGTGGGAGTATAGCGACGAAGGCGACCGCGAGGACGACGATAGTGAGGCACATTGAAGCTGGGTCATGGTGGATGTGTTCTTACTGCAGAGGTCTAGCCTCTTCTCAAGAGGTTGGAGCCCGTTGTGTTGGTGTGCGCTCGCTCAAGGGTATAGCCCGTTGGGCATGTCCCATGCCTTGAGATGACACTGGCGGCTCCGCAAGATGAACGCTGATCTGCGCTGGATTTGTTTAACGTACGCGGACTAGGATGCAACCGCTTCGCTCTATTCTTACATCACATCTGGAGCTTGGAGCTTGCTGTACTGCACTTTCGTGACCGGCGACATCTGGTGTCTTCATGTCGTTCCTGCCCAAAAACTCATCATTCCCCACACGCCCCGACTGCTGGGAACGGTGCCTGCCATTTGCGTGTATTCCAGCCCCTACGGCCAAGTCCGGGCGCAGTGGCCACATAGTTCTTGACTGCGAACACTTTCATGACTTACCAGGTCATCTAGAGCAGCAAACGGGGAGATTTACCGAAGAACGCTGAGCCTCGGGCGCAATATACAACAATACACTCATTCCCGCATCCGTTCATTGGGCATTGCTATCAATACCACCATCGACGGTTCTACGTTCGCTGGTGTCCGAGAAGCCGCAAGGACAGACGAGAACAGGAGGGCACGGTAACCGTCCCGCGCCTTGACCTGTCAGGTACGAGTTCTGGTTCCCCTGCCGTTCCATGCTTGCGTCGCTGTGGCTGACGTTCACATCTACATCCAAGAAAGAGACGTGTCCCCGGTGTGCCCAAGTTCTGCCCCCATGATCTGCGTCTATCTAGTTATACTTGTGCTCCGGGAGCATCTCGTCGCACTTCTAAAAGCTCGCTAAGTAGCAGCCTTCGCACTTGGAACCCGACGACAGAAAGGGACAGGCATGTGCGATGAACTGCTCCAAGGGGCAGCTACTACGACTTTGTAGTGCTATTCTTAGGCATGTCGCACAACTCCTCCCATCAGGTGCGGAAGCACGTTGTCGAACTCGGCCGAGTGCTTCGCACCATCACCGACCAACTGCTCTTCGAGGGAAACGGGTAGGAGATGCTTTGCGAGGTTGTCGCGATTCGATTGACATCTGCGCTCATCTAATTTGCGCATTCTCTCTCCTATGCATGCTATCTACGATTCAAATGTGTGGGTCAGCTTTCCGTCGGCGGTCTGCTGGCGCCTTAGTTCCTGATGGTGTAGCCCAAGCATGCCCTCTACGACTGGAGCTTCTAGCCCCGCCACTCGGAAATTTACCCATGGATCGTCTGCCGACGAGCCCGGAACCATGTCCCCACTGTGGGAAGGATCCACATTTTTAGAGGTGTTGGGCACAGGCGCGGAAGAACGACCGAAAGAGGTGTTCTGGACATTTTCGAGCGGTGTCGAGAATCACTGTGCAGAACACCTCATGTGTGCATGTTTAGGTGTTTTGCACGCCTGCTCCCGACGTGTACAACAGCTTCTATAACTATTTTTATAGGTGTTTCGGACACTATCGGACGAGGTGTTCTGAACGGTGGTCCGAGCTGTTCCCAACCGAAGAAATCATTGCAAACTACAGTGCGTTGACATGTTCCAAACACTCGTAGAAAGTGTTATGCACGCCGATTGATCACGCCCGAATATATTTGCAAATATGATTTATTGCGCTACATATGTATACATGCTGGCACATGCGTGCATACGAGTGAGCAAGCGGGCGACGGACTGGCACGAGTGCGACCGTGAGCACCGCGACCGCACGCCGGCCGCGTACAAGTAAGCGCGACCAACGTGGTTTGCGCGCGCGACACAAGCACAACGCAAACAACTGGATGCGACGTACTTTAATGGCTCGCTCAGCCGCTTGTCCTAGACTTCCTCGTCGTAGTTCCTGGTCACTGGTAGACGATACCGCCATACGGGCTCTAGC
Organism: Trametes versicolor FP-101664 SS1; assembly: GCF_000271585.1. Classification (NCBI taxonomy): domain Eukaryota; kingdom Fungi; phylum Basidiomycota; class Agaricomycetes; order Polyporales; family Polyporaceae; genus Trametes; species Trametes versicolor. Next base: position 2,535,389 of record NW_007360326.1, read on the forward strand.
CGGGCCGAATCAGCTCGTGCTACACAGTCGACGCGAAGAAAGGCGGGGACGAGTCGGTGGAGCTTCAGTTGCGCGAAGTGGGGTGAAAGCAGGTCGAGGCGCAGGGGCATGAGCACAGGGAGAAGACGGTAGATGTGCGAGAGAAGCGTAGCGAGAAGGCAAAGCGCAGGGGTAGGACCAGAGGAGCACGAGCCAGGCAGAGCGCGAGGAGCGTCGATAAAACCGCGGCTTCGAGAGGTGGTAGTAGGATAGCAGCCGGCATATTCCAAGAAGAGGGCTTTGCTATGGTGTGGCAGCGAGAGAGGCCTAGATACTAAGATGACGCAGTCAGTGGAATGAGGGAGAGCGTAAAGACGAAGGCGCGCCTAAGAGACCACAAAATCAGAGCGGCGGTGTATATGTTACCTGGAACAGGTCACTATTCGGGATAAAGATATGGTAAAGGTGTTGGAAACGCACCGCGGGTTTTTTTTCCCCAAAGTTTGACTCCAATAAAGGGTCGATTTTTAGACTGGGCAGAGGAGAGAAAGTGTACGAGAAGAGTTATGCAGGTAGAAAGGGCAACAGGCTCATACGTGTGGGGGTGGTTCGTGTCGCCTTCTTCGCTGTTTCTCTCGCGCTCGGTTTCCGTCTTCTGTCTGTGACCCTTAGAGGACAACGGGAGAAGACGATGATCAGGAAGAGAACGAGGGAGCGTCGACAACCGACGAAAAGCACAGTGTGCTTGGTGGGATCGTCGTGGTTCGAGGTCAAGATGCAAGACGACGGGGAGGGAGGGACTTGGGCCGTTTTCAAGGCGCCAGTGACGTCATCGCGACTAGCTTCCTAATTGGGAGGCGCAATAGACGCCCAGCATTTGTCTCCTGCGCCATACGCGTAGCGTCGTACTATACATCTCTTCCTCGCCCTTCGCGAGCCTGCCTCTCTTTGTGTCCCCTTTAAACGTCTTCTTATCTTCCATAATATTCTGTTTTTCTTGGTGACGACATGTGATCCACGCATGCCCTCGCACCTTGAAGCCGACCGAGCGCAATACATACGGCGATAAGCTGAGTATGCCACTTTGCTCGTGTACGGTACATTGCGGCGAGAGCAAGACGACAGCGCGGAAGATGAGGTACAATCGATAATCTATACCCGAACGCCGGAAAAGAGGACACTTTTTGGTAAGCCAGTCATTTCGATCGCCTATCCGTCCACTCGAACCCGAGGGCGCCCTCAAGCGGTTTGACGTCCACCGGTGTTGGTACACGGTTCAAGCTCAAGCACATGTATCGAGGGCGGCGTAACACAGCTTGCTAGAGAACAAATGCACTCGCTCTCGGTTGTACGACGCTTCTGACCGTACGCCGGGACGAGCAACACCCTGTTGGCTGAGTACCAACCTCGTCTCGAAGATGCTTAAGGGCGATGTGCGGGTCTAGGAGGACCTTCATTCGACGCTCCGTGGCTCTGGCTAGTCAGAGAGCACAATTTTCGTGAGGAGGATCACGTCGACGCGCAGACACCGAGCAGCGGTTCAACGTTGAGCTCCTGGTCCCTGTCCCCGCGTTGCTTGAGGGTTTGAATATGCACACGGAGGCGTACGACAGCAGGCGCATCACGAAGGCACCGGAACTCGTTTTGCGTGGCAGATGCGTGGGGTGTATGCATAGAACATGGCGAGGGAGCAGTAATAGAGAATGCACGCATGGACTGAACACTGACGGCGACGAGATATCGGCTTAAAGTGACCGTCTTGTTCGAGTGTACCATAATCGCGCATGGGAAGTGAGAGCAGCTGTTTGGAACAGCTTTTTGTGCCGGAGCTGTGGAGAACACCGTTTAAAATTGTGTATATTATAGGTGTGCAGAACAGCTGCTCGGACAGACGGTAAATAGAGGTGTTCTAAACACCGACTTATATTATACAATTATTAGAGGTGTGCACCTTTTAGGTGTTCCGAACACCTATTCTGGAGGCAGAGGTGTTCTAAACACCTCATACAGGCGTCAATCCTTCCCACAGTGTCCCGCGGTACTGTACGTATGCTCCGCACCATGCGCTCGCTGGCATTGACTTGCGCTTCTTTCTCAGGACAGCTCGCGTCTCCATGACCGCAGACAGTGGAACCCATGAGCCTCGAAGACGCGGGGAGCACGTATGTCCGTCTGTCCGATGAGCACCCACCCCGCATACTTCATGCTTCGCGGTATAAGATCCCCGCCCGTTCATTGGTCATCCCTCGGAGCTCCCGCTCAGACATCCTCTCTCCTCAATCACTTTCCCCCCTTCAACAGCAGACATGTCCCGCGGCTTTTCCAGCTGCTTCTCCCTGCTCCTGCTCGCACTGAGCGTCGCCGTGACAGCGGGTGCGACGCCCGTCGTCCAGGCCCGCGGCAACCTCCTGTGACTCCCGTTCGCGAAGCGGGTGAACTTCACCGGCTCGAGCAAGCTCATCGAGCGTGACCAGGCGCGCGTGCGCAACCTCCGTGCGCGTGCGAACGCAAAGCTCAACGGACTTACCCTCACCGACGATGCGGTTGTCAGCGTCCCTGTGGACAATCGAGTCGTGGACTACGTCGCCGACGTAAGCCCTGATGAGGACTATGAGCTCGTAATTCTTGGCTTACTATTTGTTCAATGTTGCCTAGGTCGCGGTCGGCACACCCTCTACCACGTGTATGTGCTTCGTTCGGCGAGAGCGGACGAGAATACTAACAAACCCGTCTTATATGCGCCGCAGACTCGCTCCTCATCGACACCGGCAGATCTAACACCTGGGTCGGCGCTGGCAAATCGTTCGTGCAGACTTCTTCATCCCGTCAAACCGCCGACCGCGTGGTGCGTGTCAGCTCCGACCGCCGCGCGCGTAGCGGTGGACTAGCGGTGGTGGCATGCGCGGCGCCCGGCGACGCACTTGCGCGCGTAGGCATAGTAAGGAATCCGGATGGGGGCGCGCCGCCCTGGGATAGAGCGGCGAGAGCTTAAAGAACCTCAAGAGCGGTCGCAGCGGCCTGCGCGACGTTCGGCGAGGTGGCCGCGGGCGTAGACACAAAGGGCGGAAGGGCGGCACCAGGTTGCAACCCACCAGTGAGAGCATCGAGACCCCTCCCGAGCAGCTGCCGCTAGCTTCGCAAGGTTCGCTGAGTTGGTCGCGCGCGTGGGCGTGGCGGATGGAGTGCCGTTTGGTGATGTCTTGTCGAGAAGGGCCTCGGTCATGGTCCTGTTTGCGGCAATCACCGGCTCAGGAACGGTCTCGGTCGAGAGAAGGTGGATAGCCTTTCTATTCACCGGTGGTACAAACACGCCAGCTTCGAAGTCGGGGGGAGGATAATTCCGTTTGGAAATTCGAGGTACGCACAATAACCTGGACACTGATAGAAGTTAGTACTTCGGTTCCGATCGGCCATGCGATAGACTTAGGCGAAGCTCCCGATATCGCCACCTTCCTCCGGAGACGGCCCAGCCCCCATGACTGTGAAGGACCATCCACAGAGCGTAGCTACGAGGAGCCATCTGCGGGTTCAACGTTCAAATGTGAGTAAGGTACATATTTCTGTGTGAGACAACTCACATCTCTAGGGCGGCGCGGAGGGAGGGCAGACGGACAGTGCGAAAACGAACCCACAATTTGACGCGAGTTAGGCGCATGAGGCAAACACGTGTTCACCAGGAAGGGAGATGCTACCCCCTTCATATATCCTGGACCATATTGTTCGACCACGCACAGGAAACTACCGACGACCGTGAAGCCCTCTTCTGTCCAATATAAATAAACCCTCACCTACGCCCCCTTTCCTGCACCTCTCACACTATTCCCCCTGGAGTGCCCCCCTTCTCACCTTCCTGGTCCCCTATGGCACACAACCCCTTCGGCGGAGAGGAGCGTTGGGTCGTGCATAATGCCATGACCCCGCGTTATACCCTGGCCGAAGTGATGGACATGCTCGTGCGCCTGGCCGAGGAAGAGCGTAAGTGACAGTCATTTCAGTTGTGCTACCATACTAACCACATATCCTCAGGTCGCCGCCCTACGAGCAGCGGTCCGTCGCACCCAATTGATCCGAATGGCCAGCGGGGAGAGTCCCATGGTAAGTACAGGCCCTATGTTGTATTGCGGCTGATGTTTATTGTTTAAGGTTCGAGCGGGGCCGACAACAGCAGCGTCAATAATCCCGGTGATCGGCGATACTGGGACAACGTGTCGCCCGATTCTTCCTTCCTGAACGCCTACCTCCCCTCCATCCTGCCCGAACCCGCTCTCATCCCCTCTCGCCTTCGGGAGGCTCGGGTCAGCGAGAACGTGGAGGAAGGGACAGGAGGATCGACCGACTCGAACTCGGGCACCTACCACTCGTCGCACGCCAGTAGCGCCGACGAGGCTGATCCTCCCGTCTCTCACGCCCCGTCTTCCGATTTTGTGCCTTCCTCAAACCTGTATCGCTCCGTTTGTCCGACATCAGCTCTTCGTTCTTCGCCTCGTCTTCCTGGCCCCGGTTCTCCCGTTCCCGCCACCTCCTCCTATGCTACGTTCCACGGCGACACCCCGCCCCCCGCCGCCCTCTCCGCCTCAGGCCATTCTTTTGCTTTTCGCGGTCGCCTGCCGTCCCCACCCTCAGCCTCGGCCAACTATAACCAGTCCACTTCCACTGACGTGAAGGGGAAAGCTCGTATGTCGTCTTCTATTCCTCTTCGCCCGTCGCGTCTCTCGCTCTCTACCACTGCCGCCCGACCGGAGACGACAGCGGCGTCGTCTGTGCCGTGGGTGTTCATCGGCAGCGCTCGGTCAGAGCCGGGCTCACCGCCGACCGTTTCTCGGCTCTCCGCCAACACGCCCTCTCTCCCTGCCAACGCGCCGGCCCTCTCCGCCAATGCGCCCACCGCCGCTTCTGTAGTCGCTCCACCTGAGGGCGGAGCGGCTGAAGCCGAGGAGCCGGAGGCTTACACGCCCATATTTGCGGAGGATGGCGATGGCTCCGACTGGTACGCCGTTGTCCGAGGCCGCAGGGTCGGGGTGTTCGCCAACAAGTAAGTCCAAACATATCGAGACGCCGAACACCTGCTTATTTATTATACAGCTTGACAGCGGTTGCGTCCGTGAACGGTATCAGTGGCTTCGCGATGAAGCAATACAAAACGCGCGCGGAGGCGATGAGGGCGTTTCGCGAGGCTGAGCAGTTTGGACTCGTGTGTCAGGTGGGCCCGCAGAAACAGGTGCCGCCAGTCTTTCATCGTCCGGGCTCCTCGTAACTCGTTCCCCGCATACCTACCTTACTTCCCATTCTTGATTTAGCGTCTAGTTTGATTACTGCCATATCCCGGTTACCTCCTGTTTGCTCAGCCAAGAGTGCATAGATGTCCGCTCTTGTAATTCATTTCTTGGAATTTCGGGCCCGGCCTGTCATGGTGGTGAGGACTGCCGAACTTCACAAATACGTACACATCCTCACTCAGGTATGGTGCCTACATCTCGCCGACCTAGCTCCGGATGATCCTCATAGCGAGCATATTGCAGTGAATTCTGGCAGGTGCCCTCTGACTGCTGTATTCCGATTGTGATACCACATAATGAATATGTACGGTACGATTAGGGGCTGTAGCGGACTGTAAGGGAATTGCGGCGATGGTAGAGCATATGACAATATGGTGTGATTAGGCGGTAGACGAAGATCTGTTATGGGGAGCATGTACGGGGCCAAGGTGGCCTCACAGATTCCAAACCCTGACATTCTCGAGAACTGCTTGCAAGGGGAACGGGGGCGCCATCTTGACCGGCTTCGAAGGAGGGGCCATGTTCTTGCGCTCGTAGGCAGAAGGTCCTCCGTCACTAACCCTGTTAGGAACCTACGGAACTCAAACATGTGAGTAGGCAAACATCGTGACAGGCTCGAGAAGCTTACCGCGTCAATGCCACCTCCTGGGCTTGGGGAGTCTCATTTTCCTCTTTGATGACGTTTCGCAGCATGGCGAGCTCGTTGTCGACGAAGTTCCAGAACTCACTGGCGTCGTAATCAAACTCTGAGTCTTCGTTAACTTCTTGAGCATTCGACTGAGCGCGGTCCTGACCATCTCCGACACCACTGCCCTGAGAGCTGGAAGAGGCGACATGAGAGCTCGCACCTGTGCCACAAGTGGCGCTGCCCGACGCATCGGCACTCTACAGCCGTGGATCGATCCATCGATGTCACGGCGTTCGGGCACGTTGGTCGCGGTGGCCTCAGTGTTCTGAGCTTCTACACCATTGCCCGAGGGCGCGCGCGTTGTGACCTTCGCCGGTGACCATTTTCCAGCCAAGACTTCGCTGAACCTGACCAAAGCGTAGCGTTGCAGAGGGTACCGTCAATCATTAGGGGCCTCATTAATAAGTAGTCACTCACCAGGAATGCAATACGGCACCAATGCATCAATCGAACCTCTACATAGAGGGTGCTGGGTATGAGGGCGCTGGTAAGCTGGGCGGCGTTCAGGACTTTGACTTCAATGACTTGCTCGATGTGTTGTTGACGGCGGCAGATCCGATGGACAGGACCAGCTGGTGCAAATCGAACAGGGTGGTGAGCGCAGCGGGGCCCACGAAATTGGGAGACTGGCGAACCTTCGTCTTGATCTGCCCACGGCAGGTCGTAAGGAAGCCAGAAAGCATTCCAGTCACCTTTTCGAACAAATCGGATAGCCCGGCCGTCGCAGAGTATGACGCAGGCGGCGTCTGCCTAGGGCCTCTGGGCGAGACCTCAGGAAGCGTGTGGCGCCTGTCCCGGGCACCGTTCCGTGCGTCCGGATCCCGTGAATCGCGGGCACACGTCTTCCGACCCCATTGGGCGATGCCGCCGCCCGACGCGCGCCTACCCGCCCCCTTCCAAAATAGGATCCGCTAAATATTGTAATTCCGAATGAAATTGAACGTTTGTAAATGTTGGACGCCTCACTTCTTCGTCCTCGTTGTCGTCGGCCCTTGGTTTGTCCTAGCTCAACTTCCTTCCTGTCATCCTGATCCTGTTCTTCTCTTCTTCGACGGGCACCACCAATGGATACCGCAGAACGACCGTCTGCATTACCGTACACGGCCGACCGCGCGCAGCCATGACCACTCTGTGCGCAACAGGCAAGTCGCTCTCTGTTCTCGACCTTACCCTCGACGCTCAATCCTCTTCGGGGGCCAGGGATTTGGGGGCGATGCCGTTTCGTTAAAAGCCGACGCGCCCAGCACTTTCAAGGCAGCACCCTCGACCGTCTCGATCACCGCGCCCCGCTCACCGCCGTCTCCTCACTCGCCAGTCGCCTCGCTCGCCATCGTCTCCTCGCCCTCGTCGCCCTCCATGCCTTTGCACTCGCTCCCTTTGTCCTCTCCGATGTCCTCTCTGTCTTCTCTACCATCGACGCCGTCGGTTGCTACTCGCACTCCCAAGGTCACGCCGTTCTCCTCGCCTACTAAAACCGACAAGTCGAGCCCCGGCACTCATGTGTCCCCGTCTCGCCCCCATCCCTACTGGAAGTCGAAGCTAAAGGAGTGTCTCACGACGGTGACCTTCACTGCCAATCCTACCCCACTCCTTGACCCGGTTCCATAGAAAGTGGTATATCTTCGCTACTTTCGTCCTAGTACTCACTCGTCGTTATCTCTAGCCCACAGGACGCTCTCGGGGGTCTAGTCCCTGTGCTCGACCTTCTCCAGTACTCCAAGGCCCATGTATGGCCCGACTGCATCAAGTGCTTCTGCGTCCTCAGAGGAGGGGTTGAACACGCTGTTCGTATCTTCGTGCCGCGCACTGGTGAACACGCCGGCAACCCCGTCCTCGCTTGCCCCCTGTGGAAGCCCGACGGCCTCCAAGGTTGTCGCTACTGGGGTATGACCACACCTCTCACATTTGACGTCCACTAACATAATTCCTTTCAGTTAACTTAGTTACTCTGTTCTCGGACCCTGACCTACACAAGCAAGTTCCGTTGTCTGTCTATCCTCTGCGTCTGCGTCGCAGCAGTAGTGGTGAGCTTATTCTTCCATTTTGTGAAGTAACCTCGTCTCATTTGGTAGCCCCTGTTATAGCTGTCGACTACTCTGCTGGGGCACCAACGCCCTTCCTCGATCGCCCATCTGCCCCTTCCGTGCCCCCGTTCAAGTATGAGCCGTCTTTTGCCGATTACCCCGACTTCATCGCCGTCGACCTAGCTGCGTTCGCCGCTAGCTTCCCTGCATTCCCGCCTGCTGCTCTCGACTCGTCTGCCTTAGCACCTTCGACCCATCTGCCCACAGCGCCTTCTCTGGTGAGCCTCTCACAGGGCCCCTCGGATGCAACCATGGCCAACACCGAAGCAGGCACGTACAAGTCTCCCTCGTCCGAATCCACGGACAGCGAAGCGGTCTCCCTTCGAAGGGCCATCATACGCGAGATGCACCAGGTTCTGCGAGAGGACGAGTCCGAGAGCCGCGCAGTAGGGACCGGTTTGGAGCGCCAGACACGCTGGGGAAGCATAAGCACGACAGCGACGACTGGCAACACGGCCAATGCGGCATTGGCAGCTGGTCAACGAGCTACTGCGGTGAGTCATCATTAGATTACAAGAGGTTCTAGTAAGATATAGCCCGAGCTAAATGTTCCATGCACAGGTCGTATCACGCCGAGTCAAGACCTTCAAGGAGCATAAGGTTCCTAAGTACGAAGACCTTGGTGATGCGCTCGTGTCGCCACCGAGTACGAAGCGACCCCGGCACGGTCTCCTTGAACCAGGAAGCTATGGCATCATATTCCACCAGTCACGTCTCTACGCTGGGCGAGGTGCGCACTGTATCGTAATCCTTTTGGGTTGTGCGAGTTCACCTCATATTTGCATTATAGTCCTCGCGATTTTTAGCCGCACCGGCGGAAAAGCGCGCGCGCACGCGTGGCAAACTAACTCGAGCAATATCGGGCTCGTTTCGTACGTCCTGGTTCAGATCTACGAAAGCACACTCCCGGGACGGTTCCGGGCCATTCACGGCGATCTGGCCTTCCTCCAAGTCTCAAGGTTTGTCCATCTCCCATCCGACCAATTCCTATTGAGGTTGGATCCGAGTTCGACACTTCTGGGCCCGGACGCCCGGATGCTCGAGCTGGACTCCGCAAGTTACCGCATCTTCCAGACCCTGGAGTCCGCTATCCAGAAGCTCGCAACATCGATCAAGACCCTAAATTCTGCAAAGAGGAAGAAGAAGCAGGAAGTGTCGGACGAAGAAGATGCCGCGTGACAGGATGCGGTTCGTGGTGCTCGTCGCGGGCGCAAACTCGTTCCTATGTACTCACGGACTACAGATAATACCTTACGATACGCTAATTCTCGTCCTGCTTCTCAAAGTAGGCCGTTTTGATGCCTCTCTCTGATAATCCGGACAAGTATACGCCCCTGGGAGGCCTGTTGAGATTATCCGGACATGGAGGGTAGAAGGTCCGGTATGCCTGCTACAATCCGGACGAAATGGGGCGCTAAACAGGCCTGTAGGCCCCGGACATTTTGGTCGTTTTCGGGGTCCGGCTCAACAGGCCTCTCCGCCTATTGTCGGGGGTCCTGGAGAGGTGCGCGCGCGGTGGGCTGCGGTGGGCCGCGCGATGTCGCGCACGTCGCGCGGGGGCGCGACTGTTCGCGCGAATAAGCGCTGGTCGGGGGCGGGCGAGATAAGATGTCGGCGGGGTTCAGCCACCGCTAAGTTCCAAAACCAGAGCAAACCTGTTGGGAGATTAAGGTCTCGTCCACATCTTTCTCTGCTTGCTTCTCCACCTGCTCCCGTTCCTCCTCTGTGTGCTTGTCCTGTCGCCGTTTTGCAGCCTCGGCTAGCTTAGCCAAACACTCCTGCTCACGTTCAACCTTCTCGCGCTCTCGGGCCGCCTTTGCTGCATCCGCTGCACCCTGCTTCGCCTTCTCCTTCTGCAAGCTCTCGCGACCTCTTAGACGGTCTACCTCTTCGATGATTTGCAAGAGCTCATCTGCATGGCGCTTTCAGAGCAGCCACTTGACGCCCTCGAAGTCCTGAACGCTTCTGAAAGTCGTACGGGAGGAGACGGTGGCAAGTACCGTATTGGGCAAGATGGCTGAGGAGCCAAACGGTGAATGTCGTTGAATGAAACCATTCCCTTGGTCAAACACGGCGGCGGTGCTTTTGACCTTGGCGGGTAGGAATGCGAGCGCTTCGTGGTCTTGTTTCCCCGCGGCCATCATGTGCACTTCCAGATGATGTTCAACGGGGCGATCGTTTCCAAGGTTGAGAAAGAACGACTTCTCTAGTGTTACACGGAGAGTCTGAACTGCTTCGACGAGCACCAGCGGAGGCATGGTGACGGACGTCAACTGCGCAGACGCTCGGAGGGGTAGTAGTGCTCGAATGACGTCGAGAGCAGCATACTCGGGGCGGAAGTCCCCGCCCCATTATATACAACGTGTCTCGTCGACTATCAGCCCAAGTACCTTCTTCGTGAACTTGGGGTTGTTGAACAAGGCACGCCAGGGTTGTCCTGGCCGACCAGCAGCTTGGGCTGCGCTGTTACGACAGAGTAATTGCCTCGCTCGATCTGTGGTCGCACCACTGGGCATCCCGGCATGGACCCGAAAAGCGGTGTTTGAAACTGAGCTTTGCGCATCCTATAAGGGGGCCCGCGTCGAAAATCGTACCATCCTCTACGCTTCCGTTGATTTCCCTCCGCCCATCATGGCCTCCTGGACGCCGCGGCTGCCACTCCTAACTACACTGCTGCAGACTTTGAGACAAGCGACTGGCACCAATGCCGCCCTCCTGAGCACTATAACTCAGGTGCGTCCTCATCGCCTCTCCTTAGCAAATTCATAGCCGTTCATATTTCGTTCATTTCGCAGAAGTTACAAATCTTTGGACGCCGCGAAGAACGTGTCGCCTACCTGGCATATATCTTGTCCTCACTGCCAGAAGAGGACGACCGTATCCGTATCATTGCAGGTCATCTGCTGAAGGACATCGCCCGGAGCATCCTCCACACCCCTCCCGATGTCTTGACCTTTGCGAAGTCCGCCGTCCTGGTGGCCGTTAAAGATCCGTCGATCATGGTTTGCCACGCAGCGGCACAGGCTGTCGTCGCATTCCTAGGGATCCTGGAGCCTAGGAACTGGCCGGAGTGCTTGCAACAGCTGGTGCATATGTTGGAACCTGGCGGAGATCAACAAGAGGTGTGTACGGATTTTAATGTGTCAGTTTGCACCATGACGGCGTCCGCCCCCCTGCTGTGTTCTTGATCGAATGGCCGAGTGCCATCCTATGTAATTCATGAACACGGCCTGGCTTCAAGCGCACAATTTTGGCCACACACCCATTATTTGCGTCGCTTTACGCCATGAAAGATGCTTTCTCGAATGGTGACGCGCTAGCCTCTGTTACGTAAAGCGTTCAGATGCAGTGCGTCTTTCTGCAGGCATAACATGTTGACCTCTCCCGGGATTTAAGGCGACTATGGTGGCTGGCCATGTCTACAAAACTGAGTTTTACTTGCGTGCGCTGGCATGCGCTGAGTCACCGGGCACACATCCAGTCGTAGGCTCTAGTATACTCAGCATATCACAGGGTGCTATACGACATTCTGTACACGCCTCGAAACACCGAGACACGAACTCGTATAACACCCCATGGTATGCTGCTTACACTGTTTATCTAGCACGGTTCCCCGAGTCAGCCTTTCCATGCGCGCCTCTCCACTTTAGGTCAAACCAACGCTTGCGCTCAATCTCACACAGTGTTCACTGCGCGGGGCGCTCTAGGGCCCGGATTTTTGCATCAGCTAGTGCCGCAGCATCTCCCATAGTCCAGGGGTGTTTTTCCGTTAGAGACTAACCGTTCATGATATCCAGGCCGCATTAGGTGTCCTCAAGCAGGCATGCGACAAGTACCCTGAAAAGCTTGACCTGGAAATCGACGGCAGCTGGTCAGTAAAGGACATACTCCCTATGTTCATCGACCTCTCGGATCACCCCAACGCGAAGGTGCGCGCACAGGCGATCGCGTGTCTGTCAAGTCTCGCTAGTATTGGCTGTGATTCCCTCTTCGAGCGCATAGACGCGTTCATCGCATGTCTCCTCAAGCGCGCGTCGGACGAGGATCCGGCTGTGCACAGACATGTCTGCCAAACTCTTGTTCTGCTGCTAGCGTCGCGCCCGGAGAAGCTCATGCCGGAGATGGTCAATGTGGCGGGGTACATGCTCTACTCCGCGAAGGACAAGCACCAGGATGTCGCGCTCCAGGCATGCGACTTCTGGCTGACGTTCGCAGAAATCCCGGATCTCGCGCCGAACCTCCGCCCGTTCCTCGCCAAGGTCTCGCACGTCCTGCTGGACCGCATGGTCCACAACGACGACGATCTGCTTCGGCATGAATGTTATGACGACGATGTGGCCGTGCATGACGAATGCGCAGGCATCGAGCCTCGCCCGTGGAACCTGCGCCAATATGCGGCGGCAGCGTTAGATGCGCTTGCGGTTCGCTTTGGCGCTGATCTGCTCAACGTGCTGCTCGAGCCGTTGCAGACCAAGCTGCGGAACGACGATTGGCTACAATGCGAGAGCGGCATCTTAGCACTCGGGGCAATAGAACCAGGTCAGAATCAGCCATATGGAGGTATTGTAGTTTCGAAGCTGACAGGTAATGCGCAGGGTGTATTGACGCCATCAAGCCTCACCTACCAACACTGGTGCCATACTTGTTCGACGCTTTGAGCCACCCTCAGGTACGTCCGGATACCTTTATTCTCGATGTGGATGTTCACTCAATACTACTTTCAAAGCCGCTCATGCGGTCTAACACTTGCTGGACTCTTGGCAGGTACGCCAGATGGTGCTCGCAGCCGATCTCGCCGGAACACACGACCCCAATCTTTGTCCCCACGCTGCAAGGTGTGAGTACAATTGTGTGCTCATCGAAAAAACGACATATTTATTATGTTTCATAGCTTCTCAGGATGATGATAGACGATAACCAGCACGTGCAAAAGGCGGCATGCAGCGCATTCGCCGCACTCGCAGAGGAAGCAGGCCCCGAGCTGGCCCCGTACCTCGAGCTCGTCTTGCGGCAGTTCCTCATCTCGTTCGAGAAGTATGCAAACAGTAACATTCTTGTCTTGTACGACGCTATTGAGACTCTTGCGGACGCCGTCGGCTCGGCATTGCAGAGTCCGACATACGTCGAGATTTTGATGCCTTCACTACTGGAGCGGTGGTCGAAGCTCAAGGACGACAACGACGAACTGAAGCTTCTCCTTCAGGTGCGTTTCTAGCTGCATGAGTGTAGTACGATCATTCATATCCCGCCCGCAGTGTCTTGCTTCCGTCACGATCGCCATGGGGCCAACAGTCCTCCCGTATGCAACTCCCATATTCGACCGGTGCCACGCCATCGTGCACAACTTCCTGCTCCAGTACAAAACATCCCAGCAAGACCCCGAGATGGACCGGCTTGATCGTTCACTCATCGCCACCTTCGATATTCTCTGTGGGTTGATACAGGGCCTCGGGATGGAGCTCGAGCAACACATAATGGGCAGCCAACCGAACCTCTTCGAGCTCCTTATCGACTGCATGAAGCATCCGTACGCGGCGGTGCGGCAATCGGGCTTCGCGCTTGTGGGCATCATGTCCAAGAACTGTTTCCCGCTGCTTCGGCCACAAGTGTCCCGGATCATGCAGTGCCTCACGGTGCAGCTCAACCCGGGACTGAAGCTCGAATTCATCAGTGTGTGCAATAACGCTGCCTGGGTGGCCGGCGAGATCGCACTCCGGTTCGGTCACGGTGAGTCCATCTCTGAGCTTGTGCAAGACGTTCGGCTAAATATTTTCGTCAGATGAGGCCGAATTCCGGCAATGGGTTCATCCCCTTGTCTCGCAGCTTATCTCCATCCTGCGGCACTCGAAGGCACCGCCGAACCTGCTTGAGGACGCCGCGGTGTCGATTGGCCGGATCGGTCTGATGCACCCCGCCTTGGTTGCGCCGCTACTTCCCGAGTTTGCGCATGCGTGGTGTCAGGCACTCTACGAGATCCCGGAGAACGAGGAGAAGGACTCCGCTTCCCGCGGGCTCTGCACGCTCGTGCAGATGAACCCGGCCGGAATCAAGAAGGTCAGTGCTCGTCTGTAGCGTCAAGTGGGATTGTGTTGACGCGGAGCGCTGTTGATTTTAGAGCCTTCTGTGCTTCTGCGACGCGATCGTCCAGTGGAAGCAGCCGTCGCCGGAGCTCAACGACATGTTTCAGCACCTGCTCAACGGGTTCAAGCAGACCGACGCTGTCGATTGGGCGGTGCAGGTCGTGCAGTTCCCGCCCGCCACCCAGGAGGCCCTTGCGGCGCGTTATGGCGTGTAACCATTTAGGCCAGTACGGTTTCAGTCATCCATCCTTGGCATCAGCGATGCAGAAAATGTCATGTAAACACTTGAGAGCTCTTCGAATTGCTTATAATAAGCCGTCTTGCATGCAATTCCAGCCTGGAGTCTGTGGTTACGAGTCTTGTGTCAATTAATATGACCACATGACTCAAATGCCTCGAATTTGGCGGAGCCACGCTATACTCAACAAATCAGGAATTGGCATGAAGGTTTGAGTGCAAACATGTCCTTTCCGGCTTAAAGTGTGCGGCGCGGGCGGTATTTTCGCCGGTGCACAGTCATCCTCCGAGTCTGTGCGCATCCTGCCGGCACGGAAGTTCAACACAGGTGCATGGACTGTTGAAATAAAGCCATGGTCGTGACTCCGCAGCTGTGGATTGTGTTGATGGCGCGACAACTCCACAACGGAGTCGACGGGGACAGTGTGACCATCACGGTCGTCGACTCGTGGGGCTTATTCTAGCACTATCACAAGACAGTATGGTTTTCGAGCAAAACAGAGAGGGATATCAGGAGGGTTGCCTGGTACTTCAATATAGAGGACTAGAGCACCACTAAACTAGGTCAGTACACTATAGACATGTCTATGGAGACATCGAGATAGGCTAAATGCATGGCTAGCACTATGTATCACTGGCAGATATCAGGGCTGTAAGATGTCAGTCCGCGGCCGCAACATCAGCAAAAACCAAACTGGCATGAGCTGGATTGCGAAGAGAGCACGCGCGTGAGAGCGCTTGGGAGACCGCTGCAATCCTCGGAGATGGGATTGTCAATCCACCACTGGCAGTGGATTGCGACGACTTGCCCGCGATCCTACCCGCGTGCGAAATGAGATAGCGGCTTATGCATGGACTCTAATAAATGCAAAGGTAGTAGCAACCATAGCGCAGTCATGGTGCAGTCGGCAGCAATATATTTTAGTCGTACCATTATGATTGATCGAACATGGTAAGCACTATGTAGACGCAAAACCAGCGTACTCGAGGCCGTCCGCATCATGGTCTCCCTCGCCGTCCTCAGGCCCTAGATCAGGAGTGTCCTCATCTTCGGATCCCTCCTGCAGAGCTTCTTCGTCCTCTTCCGCTCCCCGATCCGCCTCTCCGGCGCCCTCGTCTTACGGCGTCTAGCATTTCCATGATCCCCCACGACTGGATATCGCTCAGCAGATTCTTCTGGCGCATCTCCGACAGCCACGCCTCACGGTATCCAGAAGGCAGATGTGCGAGCATCCGTAGGTATGTCTCGTCCGTGATCCCCAGGGACCCAAAGAGGAGGGCGATACGCTGTGCATCCGAGTAAGGAAAGCCGCGTGCACGGAGTAGGTCTTGAATTTTCACGCGCTGAACGGTGTTGGATGGGCCCGGGTCCGATTGGTAGGCTGCAGTCGTGGGAGAAGACTCGGGAGCTGAAGGGGACCGAAGTTGACCAGTTTCCATAACGGCATTGCTCGTTCCAAGCTCAACTTCAGGCGAGTGTATCACTGGCGCATTCGACGGGATCCGAGCGTCTTCCTGTTCGGCAAGATAAGTAAGGAGTTTCCAGAGGGCTCCGATACGGAAATTGCAGGGCGATAGAACTGTACCCACCAGTGATGCACCACTGTCGGAGGCGAGCGAGTTCCTATCGCCGCCGTTATACGAGAGAGACGTGTTCTGCTCTTCGAAGTCCGCGTCTGAGTCGGATCTGACGTCGGCATCCACATACTCGCTATCTCCGCTTTTCTCAACCCCAGAACTTGATACGTCTTCATCCTCGTCCCCATCTTCATACTCCTCGCCGTGATCATGCTCACATGTGTCGCTCCTTGCTTTTCTCAGCCTGCCAGAGCGACGCACGACGCACTTCGAGATGGATTCCCCTTCGATGGAGCTTCTGTGGGCGGGGCTTGCATGGTACTTCATCGCGAGTTGTAGATACGAATAGACAGGCCAGGCATCGACGTACATGCCTTCCAGCGTAGGGCACTGCTCGAGCACCTGGAAAACCCGGGCCCCGTAAGAGATGAACGGAGTCGAGTTTTGCCTCGTCGACATGATGCACAAGCAACCTACTTCGTCTCTGATATAATCCAGAGTCTGTGGGTCCTGCCACTTATATGGGAGCGTAAGGTCGGTGTAGGACGATGCTGTTTTGCGAATGAGTCTCTGCGGCGCAGGGAGGATGAGAATGTGCGTCGGTTGTTGCGGAGAGTCTATGCAGCCTACCATGAGCGCGGAAAATGTCTTCGGGTCACTCTCGAAGTGCATCTGTCGCTGCAGCGTCGCCGAGCCTGATTTGGCACAGCGGCGAATTCTGTCGGCAAGTTTCATCGGCTTTGGTATGGGGTAGATCCTCTTAGCCGTGCCGACCGTCGGATCGAGCGCCATTCTCGGAGCAAGCGTAGACTCAAAGTACACGAGCACCAGGTGGCGGAGTAAGGTGATGCTTCGCGACGCATGCAGACTTTTAAGTCTCTCCGAAAAGTCAGGGCTACGGAGGTCCTGTGGGCTCCAATTTAGCGGAAAAGGGTCGTTACATGCGCCGTCGACGTATCGGGAATTGGGATGCCAGTGACAGCTGATGTCGCGCAACGCCCCCGGGGGGTGTGGGTCGGATCAGCGGCAAACCCCGGCCGAGCGCCGGTACCGCTCGCCTGGTGGCTGGTGAGCGTCGCGTCGCGTCGCGCCAGGTCGCGAACATTGATTTTGCTCTTTCTTTGCTTACTCTGTCACTCGGCTTCGCGATTTTGTCTGTCTGCTGTGCATGCACCCGGCACATAACCCTTATCAAAACCCCAACTTCTACTACGGCCAGGCGCGACCAGGGCACTGGGGCGCCTACCTGGTCGGTGCGGTCCCCCACCCCCCTCCTTTGAGAGGGGAGGAGGTCGCCGCTGCTCTCGCACTGGCTGGGTTGAACGATCCCGGCCAGATGATGCAAGCTCGTCTGTATGAGCCTGCTCCCGCTCAGTACAACCCAGCGGGCCCCGGAGATGCACCACCTGCCATGGTTCCAGGCCAGGTCCCACCGCAAGCCCCCGTTCCGAACCAACCGCCGCCGCGCGGCCCACGCCGTGCTGCCCCAGAGCCTGCGGTACCACGACCCGGTACGTCAATCATCCCTCCTAGTTTGGGCATCATATCTAGACAAGTTACGCACCAGATCCAGCGATCGTCGACTGTGAAATCCCGATGAACACAATGGATATCACACAGGCGATTGTTCTCCGTGCAGAGAGCCTTTCAACGTCACTCGAGCTGGTCGACTTTCTCGAGAAGATCTGCCTCATTGTCGGGGTGCCTTGGGAGACTGCCAAGCTGGCCTACAAGTGGCAGACCGACCCCGCCCAAGCTGCCCCACATGCTCTGGCAACGGATGCTGATGTGCAAAGTCTCTTCGAGGAGAATGCTTGTCACAAACGTACCTGGTGTGCAGGTACACGCCCGGTCAAGGTTATAGTAGTCAATCTGGTATGTCTTCATATGCTCTGCGACATTACCAGCTAACCAGTGAAAACAGAATGCCGCATCACGTACCCAGGCAGCGTTGAAGGCGGCTGAGAAGTGGCGCAAGCTCGATGAGGCTGTAGCGGAGGTGGCACGGAACTCAGAGGAGAGCTGCGCCACTGAGTTTGAGATCTGCCGCCAGAAGCTCCGTTGCCCGCATTGCCAGGAGGGGAATGGGTTCTGTTGGGTGGATCCTAAGGACCCTGTCAAGTGATGCCAGGAGCTCGCACTCCATGAGTTGCAGTCTTGGGCGCGTTTCATGGTGAGTTCAACCTGATATTGGTAGGCAGGTGTACTAACCATCCTGCATAGAAGGACGGCAAGGCAGATCGTGACTGTCTTCTCCCTCCAAACTCGCCACTCTTTGACCGCTTGCGGGCGTCCCCCTCCGAGCGTGAACATGGAAAGAAGAACACGATGTCACCCTCCATCGTGATCCACAACCACCTCGCTAGTCCACTCTCCGATGCCTCATCTCTCACAGTCAACACCCCTGTGGCAGTCTCAGCGCCTGTGCCCTCCCTCCACCTTCACGTCTGGTGCTACTACATACGACTACGACGACGGCGACCCCATCCCGATCACCAAAATCCTCGAGGCACTCGACCAAGCCATGCCGGAGGCAAAGTTCTCCTCGTTTGAGGGAGCTTTGAAGAAGGAGGGCTTCTTCTATGCGGAGAACGTCCTGGATTACAAGAACGACACAGATTATTTTGTGTCAAAGGTCAGCATTCCTGCAGGTTTGGTTCACTCATTTGTCCGGCGTGTGGAACGTGAGGTTGGTACTCATAAGCGCTGCCGTCTCAATGATGGTACTGCTCAGCACATTGGGGGTGAGAACGTTAACACCAGTGCTACCTAGATCTTCTCTTACCTCACTCCTTGCCATTCTGAAGATTCTCCTTACACTACATTTATTTTTACCTGTTTATTCACTTGGTGTACATATCATTATCCCTCTGTCTTCAATCCTTTCTATTTGTCTTGGCTTCTAAACACTCCTTATATCAACTCACTCTTTGTTGCAATCGATCAATTCCACTCCTTCCATACATTAGTGATTAGCTAGATAACCACAGTCATAGAACCAGCCCCGTATGTGCTCTGGCGTCATCGATTTTTGAACTGCTTCCCAAAGTAGTGTGATAGGATCGCACCATGGTTCTTTTTCAAACTGCGCGAGGATATCCATGTGACATGCGCGAATCCACACCTTCATGCACGAGAAGCCCTCTTCAATCAGATTGAGATCAGGCGAATATTGAGGAAGGTAGACAAGCTTGCAGCCCCTGTGACCATGTCAGGATTGAAAAACCAAGATATACACATAGTCAACTGCTCACCTGGCCTCAACAATCTCTCGAAGGCCTTCAAAGTGATGGACAATGGAGTTGTCCATGACCAGGACAGAGTTTGGCATCGGGAAGGGTTGCATTACGGTGAGTAATGCCCAGACATACTTGCAGAATTCTTCTGCAGTTCAAGAACGAGTGATGATGTCGAGGAATAGGACACCCTCCAAGGAGATTGCTGGGAGGATTGAGTAACTGCAATGATTGTTTATTGTCAGCCGATGCGAAAGATATATATTCAAAGACCAACCGTGTTCCACGAACAAAATAATCATGCCGGCGTGCACAATCTCCTTTGGGGGCCCACCCTCGTGAACACCGTGCAGTGTGACAGTTGCAGGCGGACTCATCGAGGAAGACAAGTGACTTGGGTGGGTACTGGCTGATCTCCTAAAGGTACTGTGCACGTCGCACTTCTGAACGTTCCAGTGCCATCTGAGCTATCTACACGCAAAATGATCAGCTACAAGTATGCCTGGTGGCAGGCATAAATACCTGCTTGTACGTCCACACGCGCCAATTGAGCAAGTTCGCGATTGTCTTCTCGCATACATCTACGTCGCGTGCGATCCGCAAAGCCTTCCGCATTTTGGACAGGTAAAGATCCGGCTCCCGCTCGAGCCGGGCCTCAAGGAACTATCATAAACTTAAGTGAGCATGGCATGTTTACATGGATAAGCAAAATTACTTACCTCCATATCGAACGATGTCAGCGCATGGGGACGGCCCCCTCGGCGATGAGAGGGCGCGTCGATCTGGTGTTGTTCCCGCCATCTCTTGAGAACGCGCTGACAAGCGCGCTGGGTGAGGCCTAGCGTGTCTGCGGTTTCTTGTGTACTGTTGGTCGCAGCTGTCAGCTAGAGAATGTCTTACTTCCGCGCAGCAGGTATGCGCGGTGCCATGATATTTGCGACTGACTAAGAGGAGGTACAGGGATACTATGTAGAGGAAAGCCGCAACACGGGTATCGCGACACGGCGCAATGCTCACCAGCCACCAGGCGAGCGGTACCGGCGCTCGGCCGGGGTTTGCCGCTGATCCGACCCACACCCCCCGGGGGTGTTGCGCGACATCCGTTTTTACAACAGCTGGAAGCAGTGCCGATCTCGAGCAGTGCAGAACACTGCCAGGAGCACCATCTGACCTTAGACTCACACGCCAGTCAGTAAGCGAGCCATCCCAAAGCAGGTGTTGGGATCAGCGGAGTGTGAAGCAGGGACGTCTCGAGTCCCGGTGTAAGTAATAGCGGCCATCATGATGCATGATGTCTCGCAGCTCGCAGCCGCCCTTGCACTCCAACAGTAGATTGATAGTAGACTCGAACATCAATATTGAGCTCTGGCTGCGTGCGGATCAACCTGATGGCTTGCCGCGCACTTCAGTTTTGGCAGCGCGGACATAAACCGACCTCTCTATGCTTGTACCTATACTCCAGGCCAGCTGAGAACATACGGGTACTCTGCGAGTACTGCAACGCAATGGACAGTGCCCGCATGACCTAGAGAACATGTGACACAGACATGGTGGTCGTAGATTAGACATCTGTAGTTGCAATAATCCGTGCTAATTTTGCACGTGCAATTGCAATAACACAGATTTTGGCACATAGAGCGCCCAAGACGCAGCCCCTGGGCGCGATGCGGCGCGGCGCGCCTCCTGTGCTATTGCAATAGTGTGCCGGGCGCTTCCCATGCTATTGCAATTGCACAGACGACCCCTTCAACATGGGCTACTTGAGCACCCGGCGCGTTTTGGCACACAGTGGTTCCTGCTTACGCAGCCGTGCATCGCGTACAAAGTATATAGACCGTAGCCCAGGACAAGTTCCAGAAAAGTTCAGCCAAAAAAGGATGGCTTGAAATTGAACCCGCAGCCTTACCGAGGGGCAGTAGGTCACAGTTACCGCTGCGTCAACGATTCTTGTTATAGGTCATTTGCAAGAGCCACATGCGCCCATTGGCTCGGTCCGGCTATCTAAATCAGACACCAGTGGTTGCCAGTTTATAATATAATAGCCCACCAACGTGGTACTAGCATTGTGTATTTGGTGATCACCGCTTTTTATTGTTTATCATCTGGCCCACCATTATACTATCTAGTCTACCCATTGTACAATAGACTGGGCATCCCTGTCAATGCCTGTTAATCATATACTACCCTTCTGGGTGTCCCTGTTAATGCCTGTTAATAATGTACTGCCCTTCTGGGCCTCCCTGTTAATGCCTGTTAATAATGTACTGCCCTTCTGGGCCTCCCTGTTAATGCCTGTTAATAATGTATTGAGCCTCCGGGTCTCCCTGTTAATGCCTGTTAATAATGTACTACCCTTCTGGGCCCCCCTGTTAATGCCTGTTAATGATATACTGACCCTCCGGGCCTTCCCTATTAATGCTTGTTAATGGCTTGGACGTCTCCGGGGGCACCCTATTGATACCGGATGGTCCCGGAAGTGCTATGTCAGTCCCTGTTATATGCCCAGCTACATCCAGGTTGCGGTGCCAGCTCTATGTGGGTGCCAGACACTTTCAATGCCTAATCGGGCAATGCTACTGAACGCCGCGCTGCAGCTGCCCGGATTTGGTGCCTGGAGCGCGGGTTAGCGCGGGCCTGCGTGACCGTTATCACGCTGCGCGTCTATTCGCCCCCAATTGTTACGCGCCGCGCTTGCCAAATCGGGACTTTCTACCAGTCGTCCGACCTCGAGCGCCGTAGAATCACGTGGTCAATAGTGCTACTATGTCGGGCACTGCTACCAAACATCAGTCCTTGGGGATATTGCAGTGACGGTTATATAATGGGGCACAGGAAACGGTAACATTGACTTATCAAGTGAGTAGGCGCCTGCCAAGACCCCGGGCCTGGACCCCATATTCTACAACATATCACAGCCTCAGGAAGCGCGCGCTTGTCGAGCAGATAATAACATTTCAGATATGTTCTACATGAGGACAGGCGCACAATGGTCTAGGTATCTGCTAATCGACGCGAGCTCGCTTATTCGGTCGCTCAGAGTCGCCGTTGTCCGCAATCCCAGTGCCAGCCTGACGACGGCCTTCGTGGACATAGCGAGTGATGACCTCGCATACCCAGCTGACATCCTCCAGAGCCTCCACGATAGTAGATGTGCTCGTATTCTCGTTGAGGGCCGCCCACATCCACCACGCGAGGGTGAGGACAACGAGGAAGAACCCGTTGCAGCCGCCTCTTGCAACCGATCCCCACTCCGTCGCATCGACGGGCTCGTTCTGGGGCAGTGGCCACAGCGTCACGTCGCCTTTGGTGCGAGAGGAGGGCTGCAAGGATATCCACCACTTCCTCCAGGCCACAGAGAACTGCGAAGGCGACTTGATCTTCGGCAGCTTCTCGTAGAGGCAATGATTCTTCATCCATATCCTGACCTCGTCGGGGCGGTGCTTGGTAGGGAGACGATTGCTGCTGTCCTGTAGATAGTTGCTAGTTAGCTGCAGAAAATATGCATAAGAAAGCGGACGTACCTGTCCATTGGGGTACCCCGACGCCTTCTCGAACTCCAGCCATAGTCCAATCAAGCGCTTCCACCCCTCACCGCCTTCGACGAGCGTGAAGTATTGCATGGCATCGGACATCCATTCTGGGAGGGCGTCACCGTCGGGAGGCGCAAGATCGCCGGTGCATTGCGATGGAGAGGGAATCTGAGAGAGACCGGGTGTAGGTTCGTGTTCGACCGTGGGGCTGACGGCAGCAGACGACTCGGATTGCGGGTTGGGGACAGCGAGGGCTGCGTCAGAGCTGGCGATGGACACGACCCGTGCGGCCGCGTCCTGCGAGGGCGTATGCTGTGTCGAGGAGCTGACGACGGCGGATGACTCGGGTCAGGCGGGTGGGGCAGCAAGGGTTGTGTTGGAACCCGTGACGGACAGGGCGCCCCCCACGGCCGCGTCCTGCGAGGGCGTAGGCTGCGTGGAGGTGCTAGGAGGCGGTGCGGTGATAGGTTGAGTGGGGGTAGGTCGCGCTCCGGGGCCTGTGGTCTTTCCACCAGATGTAGCCTCGCTTGCAGGAGGCTCGGGACCAGCGGCGTCGGGCTGGGGATTCGTCGAGGGCAAGGGCAAGTTTGACGTAGCAGGGTCCAGCGCAGGGGTAGTAGTCGAGGGAGACGGCGTGATGGTGCCAGTCGGCACAGTAGAAGTAGTAGTCGAGGGTGAGGGCGTGACCACGTCGTCTGCGCTGGCGGATAGCGAGGTGTCCTGATTGTTAGAGCCACCGTTACGCCGGCTCCTCCTCTTCGGTTGCGTGGGACCGGCGCTCGTGTCAGACAGCTTCTCCCGTTTACGCTTCTTCGGGCCTTGAGGCTTCGGCGGGAGCACCAACTCTCCCAGACCCAAGTCGTTGAACAGCTGTTTGTTTGCGGCTATCCTAGCTTCGCGTCCTGCCTCGTAGTCTGACTCTGGGGTCTCCTGCCGACGCGCGCTCTTGCTTGTCGACTTGTCGCGGGTGGCGGTGTCACTCGTAGACGTACCAGCACTGCCTGCCCGACCAGGTTGCTTATCGGTTGGACCCGCCGACGCACCACTGGACCCGGATGTGAGAGACGGCAGATTGGACGCAGGCGGGGTGCTTGTGTGAGAAGGCGACCCGTCATGTTCGAGTTGTTCGTCGAGGTACGCAGCGTTCAGTCGTTTCCCAATGTCCGCGGCTAATAGTATGTCAGTTAGGAACCGTTTGCGACACATAACTCGGATACATACGGTAGCAACTGACAATAAACTTGTTGAATGCCCTCTCTAAGTCGTCCCACTCCGGCGTAGCGTTCGGGAACGATTTCCCAAGATTGAGCGTCTCCCCCTGATTAAGGCTAGGAGCCCCTCGTTAGGACGATAGCAAGCACTGGAAGGTATGGTTGGGAAACTTACAAAAGCGCCGCAAATTCGCCCGTATCGGGACGAGGTCCGCCCACGAGGAAAGCACTCTTCCAGCCGATCTGCTTCTCAAGACGTTTCTGTATGCCCTGCAGCGTCTTCGGGAGCATGTCGATCATGCTAGATAGGCAGCGTGAGTGTAAGCCTCGCGTCACGAACCGTTCGACTCACCTCTGCATGTTTCTCGCCGTCTTTGCCAGATCCTCTGCATCGACGTGCATCTCTGCGCTCTCCTCGTCCAGGAATTGCTCGAGGCCACCTGCGCCAACGGTCTTCTCGCAATGCTCCTCCACCTCCCTCTGTACGTCCTCCGGCTCGTCTTCCAACATCACCCTTGCACGCGCGCACGCGAACTTCCACCACGCGTCAGGCACAGGTGCCTTCTCGTTGGCGTCCGCATCGGCACTCTCCTCATCGATGTCGGAGTTTGCGGCCCCGTGCTCTTCGGTGTGCTTCTTCAGGTAGTCTTCATACTCCTTTCGAATCACCGGCATGATACGATCCGTATGCAGGTTCATGTACGCTTGATAGGCATGAACGTGTCCGGCCTTCTTCGGCGCGAGGTTGAGCACTGTGCCACCGCGGCCCTTCTTCTTCGTCAACTTGCCCAGGCTGCGGTTCCAGAACCATCTGTTGACTTGCTACATGTGATATGTAAGCGACTTATTCGCATCTTCGCTCCTGGGAATACACTCACAAGTTTACATTGGTCCTTAGACACCAAGCGGCCGTTCCTGTCCAACATGGACTCGCGAAACCTGTCCGGTGCGTCGGGGTCCTTCCAGAACGCCTCAAAGTACGCCTTCTCAGTGCGCTCCAAGAACCTGCCCGTCGTTTCATCGTTTTGCGAAGCATGGAAGCCGGGGACTTTGGCCTCTAGCCAGGTGAGTTGGTCGTCCGGCGCCCAAGGTTGGCGACCCATGATGATACGTGGGAGGCAGGTGGTGGGGGGGGGGGGGGAAGTAAACAGGGGTGACCACGTTATTTTACAGGACTTCCCGCCGAACGGAGCCCATGCGTGCGCGTGGTGCGATCCGCTGATGCACTCAAGTCTCCCGTAACGGCCGCTAGGACGTCGGGGTCGATGGGCCGAGAGGACGAGACCCGAGAAGTGTCTTGTGTGAGCGGGGGATTCCGAGTACGATCCCGAGTTCCCTACGACGCGGAAGGCGCGGGGAGGGGCCGAGCGAGCTTTTCGCTCCTGGCCTGTGAGGAAGGGATTGCGCGGACGATACGTGCTATTGCGGGGCGCGACGCGGAGGATCGGGGACGCGGGTTTCAGGCGTGGTACTCACTGTACGCAACGAGACGAGGACGTCGGGGGTGTTGTCGGGAGGGAACTCGCTGGCGCTGTCGAAGTCGCAGTCGCAGACGCCGTCGCAATCGCAAACTTGAGCTCTGAAGGGGTAAGGGAAAAGTGGGATTTCCCGGAGCTCGGGGCCCCGCGTATATACAGGAGGGGCCGGAGCCGTACGGGAAGGATAAGAAAGAAAAGATGCACCCGTCGCGCAAGGCGCGACGGGCGCGACGATCGGGCCCCCTACGGGGGCCGCGCTCTGCGGGCCTTGCCTAGACTGTCGGGGCCGCGCGTACCGCGCGGTGTGATTGGTGGGCGGGGACGCATGCGCCGCGACCCCCGACGAGCGTATCGGGCGTTTCGTACTGCCCTCGAACCCCGATGCTTGGCAGGGCTTGGCGCCCCCGGTCGGGGCCACTTATCGCGGCTCGCCTTGCTCGACTCGCGGGTGGCGAGTGAGGGGTGGTGCGTGAGCGACGATGGGGCTTCGGGGAGGCTCGGGGCCGCTCGGGGCGCAGTACCCGCTAGGGAGTCGGCGTCGGGGTGGTCTGAGCTCGAGAGCGGTGCCCACACCGCGGCGGGCGGCAGGCGCGGTGAGTGCGCATCATCTCCCCCTAACTGAAATCCCGACTGTCCCCAGTCGGCATTGATGGCGATGGTGCGATTGCGCGAGGTATAAAAGTCCGGTGACGACGTCGGGGGTGGCCCTATCTGTCGCCTACCAGCTTCTACCCCGATGGCCAGTATTGCCGCTCTAGAACAGCTCGTCCGCGACGCCTGTGTCGCGTACGCTCCTGCGCTCGCCAGGGAAGTCGACCGTGCCGTGATTGGCCTGGAGGAGATGAAGGAGAGCGGGTCTCATGGCCCCGACGACTGGCGCGCCGCGCTAGACGACACCCTGAAGCTGATGGTGCGCCCTCCTATTTGCCCTACACCTCGGGGGACGCACGCTGACCCTTCGGGAAAGGGTGACTACTTCGCGATCACCCTGCACGGAAGGGAGATGGTCCCCCTCCTTGAGCGGGTTGAGATGCTGCTCTGCCTCGCGCACGACCCCGACGACCTGTGGCTGTACTTCCAGGAGCGATTCCTGCTCGCCAAGTGTCGCGCGACGCGCCTGTACTACCTCGGGGCCCTCCACCGCGTAGAAGCGGCCTTGATGCAGGCGCGCGTCGTTCGGGGTGTGGCCTCTCGTTCGGATGCGCCGCTCGGACTGGCCTCGGCCGTGACCCGCTTGGAGGCCCAGCTGCACGAACTTCGGACGGTCCGCGAGGAATTGAAGGAAGAATTGCAGCTCGTCGGGGACGTTGCTCCGGATGCCGTTACGGAGGTCCGGTGAAGTGGGCGGTGGGCGTCGGGGATTGGCGTCGGCGTGAGGGCGTCGGGGCTAGGCGTCGGCGTGAGGGCGTCGGGACTTCCGAAAGGGCGCGGGAGGGATGTGTGTGACGTAGGCTTCGGGACTAGTTGGTGGCGCGTAGAGTGCAATAGAATGGGAGCCGCCCGTGTACCGACGCGTCGTTCTACCCGCCGGCGTGTGGAACGCTCGCGGATCCTAATTGGCCTGGTGCCGCGATGTCCAGGGGCGCGGCGGTCCTCTCGCCCGCTCGGGGTGACATGCGGGAAACTCCGCGGGGTAGCCAAGGGCGGCGTCGCGCGGCCCGTTGCTTCGGCCAGGGCCCGGTGGTACGCCGCCGCGGGAGAAGCTGATGGTCGCGCGCTTCCCGCTACTAGGCGCCGTCGCGCGCCGTTCGCGCGAGGCGTCTCCTGCCAGTAGTGGTAAGGTGCGCCCGCGGTCGCCGCGCGCGAGCGGCGTTGTGATTACCGTCGCGCGCGACCCTACCGCCTGCCTTCGCATAAAGGGGCGACGTGGCGCGTCGGTGGCGACTCGCCTCTCTCTCTCCCTCTCTCCTCTCTGCTGCTCGACATGTCCTCTACTGCCGTCCCGAAGCGCGCGAAGTCCTCGAAGCGGGTCCTCCCCCTGGAGGAAGCGCGGGAGAGGATGAGGGACTTGCACATGACGGAGCCCGACGGTGCGGCGGAGCCCGCGGATCACCTGACGTGGGGTGGGATGGCCTCGAAGGCCTTGGTACGTCCCTCCCCGACCGCTTCGGGGTTCTGGTTCGTCTGCTAACCGGGGGGGGGCGGGCGCAGGACTCGTACTTCGCGGCTCCCGAGAGAGGCCCTCGGGCCGAAGGGGACGAGTTCGCGGAGTACGTGGTCCGGGTGGTAAGCCCCTTCCTGCCGGAGCCGAAGCCTGCATGGTACACCCCGACGCTCTCGGCCGCGGCAACGCGTGTGATCGCAGCCCTCCGCAACACCGCCCCGCCCACGACGCCCACCTACCAGGAGCGCCTGCTGGCCCTCAAGAACAAGTTCCCGGTAAGTCGGGGCCCCCGCGTCTGCTTCTTGCGCTGACGCTGCTTCTAGGAGAGCCCCGACGAGTCGGTGGCTGGAGAACCGGCTGCCGACCTGCCAGCCGCTGAAGAACCGGCCCCCCCGGTGCCCTCCGCGCGCACTCGGTCCAAGGCGAAAGGGCGCGTCCAGTCGGAGGCATCCGACGCCCCCC
>NW_007360326.1:2563599-2599478 GCF_000271585.1 Trametes versicolor FP-101664 SS1
CCGCCGGCGTGTGGAACGCTCGCGGATCCTAATTGGCCTGGTGCCGCGATGTCCAGGGGCGGCGGCGGTCCTCTCGCCCGCTCGGGGTGACATGCGGGAACGTCCGCGGGGTAGCCAAGGGCGGCGTCGCGCGGCCCGTTGCTTCGGCCAGGGCCCGGTGGTACGCCGCCGCGGGAGAAGCTGATGGTCGCGCGCTTCCCGCTACTAGGCGCCGTCGCGCGCCGTTCGCGCGAGGCGTCTCCTGCCAGTAGTGGTAAGGTGCGCCCGCGGTCGCCGCGCGCGAGCGGCGTTGTGATTACCGTCGCGCGCGACCCTACCGCCTGCCTTCGCATAAAGGGGCGACGTGGCGCGTCGGTGGCGACTCGCCTCTCTCTCTCCCTCTCTCCTCTCTGCTGCTCGACATGTCCTCTACTGCCGTCCCGAAGCGCGCGAAGTCCTCGAAGCGGGTCCTCCCCCTGGAGGAAGCGCGGGAGAGGATGAGGGACTTGCGCATGACGGAGCCCGACGGTGCGGCGGAGCCCGCGGATTACCTGACGTGGGGTGGGACTAGGGAATGGCAAGGGTGGGCGGGTTTTCACGGGTTTTCACGGGTTAGGCGCCCGGGTACGGGTGCGGGTCCACATATGGGCACCCGCGCCGTACCCGCCACCCGGCTACCAAATATGGAAGGCATAGCACATCCACGGGCGGGCGGAGGCTGGGGCTTCGGACATACAATTCTCAGCCACATCATTGCCGGATACGGTAGTGCTGCACAGTTTCTCTTGGGCCTCCCGCTCTGAGTCTAAATGACAGGCAATCTAAATTTATTTCCCGCTCTATTCGCTCGTGAGCTACCCGCCTACATCCCCGAACATCTGCACTTGTGACTACATGACCAAGGCAAGCACCAGCAAGCGATCGCGGGCGCGCAAAAGTACTAGCCCGCCGCCGCCGCCTGCGAAAAAAAACAAAGCAGCACCCGCGAAGGCCGCGTCCGCTTCGACAAGCACCAGCACCTCGCAACAGTCGCGCGGCGCGCGCAAGCCCGCCGATACATCCAGCAAAAAAAGTGCGCGCAGTACAACTAGTGACAAAGCGATACATGTGGACGACAACTCGAGTTCTGAGGGAAGCGGGGACGACGAGGACGCGAACGATGCCGGCATTGACGCCGACATACTGGTAGAGGCCGCTGATGAGGACGATGAGGCGCTTTTGGGTGAGTAGATGTCAGTATGATGGTCGGTGCATGCCACTGACGAGCTCGTCACAGAGCGGCTGAAGAAAAGGTGGAACTCACCGATGTACGCGTTCTATCATGAGCCCACCATCGAATATGTCGGCCCGACAGCTCGCCGTGCGCTAACCTTCAGGTGCGCGGCGCGCGGCTGTGACGTCTCGGTGAACCGATTCCTCGACAAGAAGGACCAGGCGTCCACCAGCAACTTGCAACGCCACGCGAAGCGCTGCTGGGGGCATGACGCGGTGCGCGAGGCCAAGAATGCGAAGAACGTTGATGAAGTCCGCGATAAGATCGTTGGATCACTCCTGCGCGATGGGTCAATCACCGAGGCGTTCGAGCGCAAGACGGGCACGGTCACTTACAGCCATCGCGCCCATACCCGTGTCGAGGCGCGCACGGAGTTCGTCCGGTGGGTTGCTGAGAGCCTACGTCCATTCAAGATCGTCAAAGATCGCGCGCTGCTGTCGTTGCTGAAGACGGGCCGCCCCGGGTACTTCGTGCCATCGCCATCGACGGTATCGCGCGATTTGAAGGTCGTCTTCGCGCGAACGCGCAATCGCATCGCGAAGGTTCTGCAGGTAGAGAGCACTATCAGCGATGTTCTCACAGAGCGATCGCATGCTTACCGTAGTCTCAGGAGTATGAAGGCGACCTTCACTTCGCATCGGACGAGTGGTCGGCGCCGAACCACCGGGCATTCATGGCGATAACGGTCCACTTTGTGGTCGATGGCAAGCCTGTGTGCCTGCTCCTCGACTTCATCGAGGTTGCGTGGGCGCATAGCGGTGTGAACTTGGCAAGTGCGTTCGCCGGGGTGCTGAAAGAGTTTGGCATCGCAGAGAAGGTGAGATAATGTCCATACGACACAAGCAGTCAGTACTCACCGTTGTCGATCTCGCAGATGATGGGGATCACTTGCGACAACGCTTCAAATAACGATACAATGGTCGAGGAGTTGATGGACTTGCTGCCAGGCTTCCCCGGCGACCTGTACCGTGTGCGCTGCTTCGCGCATGTGCTGAACCTGGTTGCGAAGTCGCTGATCAAGCACTTTGATGTTCGCGACAAGCGCGACCCTGCGACGGCCGATGGAGATGAGCGGGAGCTGTTGGAGCTCGTGCAGGAGATGGAGAGCGAGGAGATCACAACCCAGGCAGAGATGGCCGCTGGCGACGGTGAAGAAGACGAGTCAGACGATGCTGACGACGAGGTCGATGGGATGGCAGAGCTTACGGACGAGGAGCGGGCGCAGTTCGAGCGTGAGGTCCTTCCTGTGAAGCTTACAATGGCCAAGGTGAGTTCTCCTCGCGATACACACGTACACTCACTAATGGTTCCGCGACCTGCAGCTCCGAAAGCTCACCTTCAAAATCGTGCACTCGACGACAAAACTGTTGCCCACGTGGAAGGAGCTCTTGGCGGAGCTGGGGCAACCGGTCGTGTTGATCCCTCGAGACGTCCGGACACGGTGGAATTCGACATTTGACATGCTGGACAGTTGCCTGAAGCACCAGAAAGCCCTCACCCAGCTGTGTAGCGACAAGAGTAACGGGCTGCGCAGCTTTGAGGTATCGGAGAGAGAGTGGGAGATTGCGAGGCAGCTGCGTAACATGCTTAAGGTTCGTAGCCACGTCGCCTCTGAACCTTGTTTCCTGAAAAGGGCATGTACTGACGCGCACCTACTCTCCCTCGTTGGCACCCTCACCGTACTCGTACTTGTACTCCTAGGTCTTCAAGGATGCTACGACCTTCTTTTCTAAGCAAACGCCCAACCTCGCCTCTGTTATCCCCGCCATGGACCACATCGACGCTCATCTGACGACAGCATCTCACGACGAGCAGGCCTTCGACTCCGCCCTCCGCATATCTGCCGGCTTGGCCCAGCGCACGTTAAACAAGTACTATTCCTTCACCGACGACTCGACTACGTACCGCATTGCTATGAGTAAGTCCCTTTCGCTCTCTTGCTCGGCTTGTTGTCCACGCGCGGACGTCCTCGCTGCGCGTTTGCTCTGCCGCGAGCGCATGAATCGTTGCGCGCGACGCGCGTCGTCCACAATGCGCGCGTCGTCCGCAATGGTATGCTGCCTTGGATCTCTCTTGTCCCGCGCCAGTGCGCTGCACGCCGGAGCTGTGGTGCTCGCAGCTCTTAGTGTCTACTTACTCATATCCCTACCTGCAGTTCTCCACCCTCGCCACAAGCTCTCCTACTTCAAGAAGATGAAGTGGAGGCACGACTGGATCACGAACGCGCGCAACATCATTAGGACGGAGTATGATAAACGGTACGCCAATCGTATTCCGCGCGCGAGGCACGACTCCGGCTCGGACGAAAGCAGCACCGAAGACGCACCCGTGAATGAGAAGGTATGTCGCTGGCATGCCCGTATACAATTTATCTCTAACACAGGACCCCATTCGCAGCCGGATATGAACATTTTCGAGGCTCTAGAGCATGAAGACATCGCGGACGATGAAGTCAGCGATGAGCTCACTAGGTATCTAAGTACAGACCCCGAACGTGTGAAGGACGCGCTCGAGTGGTGGAATGATCGACGCGCGTCCTTCCCCAACCTCTCGCGAATGGCCCTGGACTACCTCAGTATCCCAGGTATGTCCGGTGTCCGATCCAGCCGCTGCAACGCCTAGAACTTCACTGACTTCATCCATAGCTACGTCCGTCGATCCCGAGCGAACGTTCAGCCGCGGTCGCCTTGCTCTACCGCACACCCGCAACCGACTCAGCCCTCAAAGCACGCGCGCACTGATGTGCGTAGGCAACTGGAGTCTCGCCGGTTTCATTCACCAGTCGGACGCGCGCAAGGCCGGTCAGTTGGATGATGTAGAGGGTGATGACTCCGACTTCGAGATGGAAGAGGGCTGGGACAAGATTGATCTGTCTTCGCTCAAGTAGTACTGTACAATGTTCTGATTTTCTCGCGTCTGGTATGTACATGAATATGGCGCCTCCTTGCTCGCACCGCCCGTTCGCGCGCTGCTCTTGCGACGCGAACCTCGCCCCTGCTTCCTCGCACTCCAACGCGAACCCCTGCCCCTCCTACCTCGCACTTCCTGTTCGCGCGCTGCTTGTTCGCGCGTTCGTGCGTGCCCCTTCGTGCGCGGCCCTTCGTGCGCGGCCCTTCGTGCACTTTCGTGCACGGCCCTTCGTGCGTGGCCCTATGCGCGCATTCTCGCGGACCTTCACGCGCTGCTCGTACATGCGGCGCCCCAGTGCATGCCCCAACCGTCGCGCGGCTTCTGTGCACTACACGGACTTCCGCGCACACCTTGCGAGTAGTTAAATATATTTATTCAGGGTGGAATTGTAGTCCTAAACGTACCCCGATGGCCCTTCTGCGTCGTATGAGGCTTGATATCTACTGGGGGTATCGAAATGGGTTAGTGATCAAAATCGCGAGCAGCGATAAGGCGTACCCCTCGCGATGGCGGACAGTGTCGCCGTTGTAGCTCTAACACTCACGCCTACATCCCCCTACCTCTCCTCGTCTTTCCTCATCGCGCTATGTCCATGACTTCGCAGTCTTCTGCCTCTGCACCTCGCCCCGCACGCGACACCTCGACAGCGAGCCCGATCCTCGATCAGCAGGATCTGCTTGCCCTGCCGCCGTCGCCGACCTCTGGCAACACAACCGACACCTCCGCCAGCACCGGGCCATTGAATGGCGCAAATGACGATGGTGCGCCGGCCGATGCGACCGCTACATCGGAGGGGGAGGAGGCGATGGGCGGAGATGGGCGAGCCGAGCTCCAGCTTGACTGCGAAGAGGCGAGCTTGGACATTGCCCCCGACGCGATGCATGTGTACCTCATGATTGAGGGTACTGTTGCGGGGAGGGCTATACCGCGCATCAAGGTATGTACAGATCTGTTAGTGAGCAGCGAGAGGGCGGGTGGAACTCACTATTTGCTCGGTCATCCCTCCCACAGATGGCCTTCCCATCCACTATCGCGCGGGCTCGTGCCCTAAGTCCCCACGCGTGGTATGCGGCCGCTCACGACGCGATCAGTCGGTTTGAGGAGGTGCCGCTCACGGCAGACCAGCGCGACGCGGTCATGACCGTTTCCTACGTGCACCGCTGGTTCGCCCAGAAGCCCCTCGATGCGGACTACTGCAGGGCGTGGGACGAGATGCGCGACTGCTTGCGCACGTCAATCGCGATGGGACGCTACCTCCAGACACCTGGGGAGGACCTCATACAAAACCTTGCCGAGTGGGCGCGCTTCCGCATACCTGTAAGCACGCTATTTCAGCGATTTTTTTAGGTGCAATCGGAGACCGGTGACTGACCTAATGGGTTCCTAGGATGTCTATCCTCCCGGTGTCAATCTGTTCGGGATGTTTGATCCCTGGGATGGCGAGTCGGATTCCGAGGACGCAGATTTGGAGACTTAGGGTACAGGTGGTCCTGTATGGTACCGGGGGCGTGTAGAATGATATTGCAAGGGTTTAAAGCATGTACTAGTGGGCTAGGTGGTGTATAGATGTACGTAGAGTGCTCGATAGTGCGCATGCAGGACGACCTGTGCTCAAACCTTGCTGTGACCCGTCACGGGTACCGAACCCGTGGTACCCGTGGTACCCGGCGTCTATACCCGCACCCGTGGGTGCGCGGGTGCGGGTACTTGGCGGGTACGGGTGCGGGTTGAGTTGACCGCACCCGGGGGTTGACCCGTGCCATTCCCTAGCGCTGACATGCTACCGTCTCACACTTGGCGAGATTTTGGAGAACACACAGGCGGCACGGGCAGCCAGCTTGTCTCACACCCAGGAGAGCTTCAAACGGGCGTGGGAGCGCCTCGAGAAGGTTCCCATCCATGGCGAGTACTCGACAGATGTCCGCAAATGGACATGCGACTGCGGGTCACAGAAGTATCACACGCACCTGCTCTGCAAGCATCTGGTGCATGCTGCTGGCCACCCTCACGCCGACTGGTGGCCTACCGTCACACGCTATCATATCCCTCCTTTCTACACCATCCCTGTCGACGGCATCATGCCTGCTGCTCCGGAAACGATGCAAAACCACGAGTGGACCAGCCGTATGCGACAAAAGCGCTCGGCAATCGTTGCACATCCTCGCCAGATCGAGATTCAAGATCCTGAAGATTCCGATGTAGATATCCCCGAGGCTGAGGGCTTCCGGCGAGCGTTCTCTCCGGTGTGCTACTGTACATGCTTACTATGTTGTGATCACTCGCTAACAGTGTGCCCAGATCACCTCTTCTCCGGACAAGGCCCCGCCGACTGGCCGGGATGGAATGCTGCGCTCGCAGTCAGGAGGTGGCGCCGGCTTTGATGTAAGCCGGTTACACTCAACTTAGGCCTATGAACTAATTATATTTTCAGCTTGATGACGAAGAAGACATCGAGCTCGATGTGCTCGAGGACTCCCTCACAAAGGGAGTCACCATTCTTCATGAGCAGGCCAACAATCTGGACAACCGGTTCTTCCGCAGAGCCATGGAGGAAGTGCGCGGAACGATCCGCTGGGTCTGCAAACTTGACAAGCGAGATATGCCGGACATGGAGGCGATCAGCCTCGACGACGTCACCACGTTCCTAGACCGCGTGCGCCATCTCCTCCGATCACTTTGCAAGAATGTCAATTTACAAACCGTGCATCAGCAGAACACCAACTGCATTATAGTGGTTGGCAAACGTTGTAACTCCCTGTAATACTTAGTCATATCGGGCGGTTAATATAAGCGCCTGTAATAGTCTGCTATATGGGGTGGGAGGCGACAATGGCCTGCCTTGTTGGCCGAAACATTACAGTCAGCTGCTATGGCACTACAATTCCATATAATATCAGCCGCTCGAGAAAAGAATCAGTGGGACATCAAGCACAGCAGCCCCAGACAAACACACCATGATGACACACGAGCGCCGTGCTGCAAAGTTATTATGACCTGCTGTACTCGTACTCTAGGTCAGAATCGGAGTCCTCGTCCTCATCCCCGTACTCGCCGTCTTCATTGCTTCCCGCGGGTCCAGTAGAATCATACCCATCCGAGCCCGCACCGGCATCGAACATCCAACCGTCCTCGTCTGCCACATCCTCTTCCTCGTCTTCCTCTGACCCGTCCCCGCCCTCCGCGTCGCTACCAGCCGCCGAATTCGCGCCGCCAGACCGCACGTCCATCGCGTCCTCGGCATCTGATGGCTGCGCACTCGCCGGGTCCGCCTCGGCCGCGTCGTCATCGTCTCCTTCGCGCGCGCCGTCTTCCGCCCTCCAGGGCAGGTTGTCATCGCCACTGTCGGAGGAGGAGCCCGAAGGGAGCTCGGCCTGAGGGCCTTCGGCGTCCAAATCGCTGCCTGCTGCGGACTCTGCGTTGCAGCGGGGCGCGCGCTTTTGCCTGACACGCGCAGATGCGCCGAGGGACTCCTTGACCATCACGCCGATGCTGCGGTGGCCGACTCCGTCGCCCAGGTAGCGCATGTACATATCACGATCAACATGGCTGTGAATAGTAGAGCGTCAACACGAGCACAAATCATAGCGCGAGACCGTATTGACTTACATGCCGACAAAGTAATACCGGTAATCTTCGTCCGGATGGCTTTCGTGACGCCCAACCGACCCGGCATAATTGAGGCTCTCGGTCGTGAGGCCGCCGTCAAATGAGGGGATGATGTAGGCGCCGCGGAGGACGTCCGCAGGATCAACGAAGTCGAAGGCAACGGCGTCCTTGTTGTGTGCATCCACGAAGTGTAGGCGTGGGATACGACGTGCTTGAAATCCGGACGCGTAGGTAGTGTCGAACTCGTACCAGTGCACCCAGGGCATCTCGAGACGCTGCCATGTCTTCCATCGCGAGTGAACTCCAGGCCCCGTGTAGCGTACGTACAGATGCAGGATTCCAATGACCTGTGCGTACCAGTACGGATGGGCCCCTTCCGCGCAATCGCGCGCAAGCAGCATGACGTCCGCATGTGTGCGCGGGTTGACAGAGTCCTGGTCGTGCCGCATGTCGTAGGTGGTGTAGTTGAACTGAATGACGCGATGTTGATAGAGAACATCGCCATTGACAGTGAGGTTCGCGAGCAGCTTGAGGGAGAAGGGAAGGGTGGGGTCTTCGAAAATGCGCCGTAATAGGTGTGCGTGCAGTTGGGGTATGTAGTCCTGGACATGGAGATTAGTATAAGCATAGTCTTAGGGATCATCTACATGCCTGCAAAGCTGGGTCGTTGTCGTTCTTTGCGGCCCAGTTGTAAAAGTTGATCCGCTCGCCGTTGGATTCACCCATTTCATAGCGAGCAGCAGGGTCGCTCGCCCTCTTGAAATCGGTTTCGCCACAGACCGTGAGGTCTTCTTTGGGACGGCGTGCAGCGCGGCGTCTCTTGGAAAGGCTTTGCCATGCGCGTTTGGAAGATGTCGAGCCGGTTGTCGCTGCGTCTGCGGCATTTGCTGCGGCTGTGACTCGCTCGCGTATGCGTCGTAGCACGGCTTGGCGGCGCTGGTGCTTCGCGATTTGGACGGCAAAACCGTGCTTGTTGGTGCGCGCATACACCCGCTTTGTGTGGTGGTGTTCGAGTTCTCCCTAAACACCCAGGTTAGTGACACATTGTCGAACAACGTAGAGAGCGAACCATTTTCGTCGATGTGGTCTCGAGGGGCCCGGCAGACTCTACATAGTCGGGGCAGTCCCCGAGAACGTGATACTTGTAGGTCTTCCAGGTGCCAAACTTGACGATGCAAGGTTGGGTACTGCCAGCCTTTTTCCCAGGCCGTGCACCCTGTCGACGAGCACGCACATCCGCCTCCTTCGCAAGCTCATGCATGACGTGACCCTCGCAGGTCGTGCGCGCGAAGTGCCGTACCGCCGCGTACATGTGTTTGGTGGCCACGCGGAATATGTCGACTGTGACTTGCGTGTGAAGGCGAAGCTTCGCGAGGGAATACCAGTTGACAAGCTCAAACAGCAAGTTGGTGATTGTTTCATTATCGCGGAGCGGAAGTAGTCCTTCGAACGCTGGCATTGCCGTCTTGGCAAGGGGGAAATTCAGTGATTAGGAGCACGATGGTTGGCGATCAGGACGTACCATGAGAAAATCTTCATAATCTCGGGCGGTGAGCTTGTTCTGGCGGGAGACGTTGTGCCAAAAGCGTCGTATCTTGTCTCGCCCGAACGTAGGCATTTGTCGCATGCTGTATTACATTTTGATAAGCTGCAACATCAGGAGACTTGAAATGCACTTGCCGTCGGTCAAATTCCTGCACGGCATTCGGCCCTTGTGCTTCGAGGAGCCGCATGAGATGAGTGAAAATCCCTTTCCAGACGCCGAGGTCGAACTCGTGCATCAGGTCGGGTGCAAACATCTGATAAAAGTTGAAGTTGGGATCAACCTCAGAGAGACGGACGGAAAAGGCGCTCTGTGAGAAGTTAGTAGAGAAAGGCAGGCGCATATAGCACACTAATGCACGTACCTGCATCGGGGTGAGCAACTTGCTATCGAGCACGCGTTTGAGCCGTTGGCTCGAGACTTTATATCCCT
The DNA here is from genome assembly GCF_000271585.1 of Trametes versicolor FP-101664 SS1. Lineage (NCBI taxonomy): Eukaryota > Fungi > Basidiomycota > Agaricomycetes > Polyporales > Polyporaceae > Trametes > Trametes versicolor. Next base: position 2,573,343 of record NW_007360326.1, read on the forward strand.
TCGTGAACAGCCACTCGCGTGTTTTCTGCACGGAAGTCCGCAAGGGTGCATCGTCGACTCGCTTGAGTATGCGACGCCGGGCGAGGTCTGGTTTCGTTCCGGCTTGCGATACCTTGTCCTTAGTAACGAGACAGCGCGGACACGGGCATTTTCCAAGGTTTTTGATGGCGGTAAGTAGCACTCTGCACAGGTCAAGTCAGCATTGTGTAGACGGCCATGTAAATTATGTACTTCTCAGGGTAGTCGGCGGAATAGGTGAGCAAGCGCGGGAACAAGCGACGGAGGACTCCGTCGCCACACTCCAGAACAATGCCATGTTCGTAGGCTTCCATGAAGTCAGTGTCGAGGAGCTGCAGCCAGATCTGCTGCATCAGCTCGCACTTGCACCAGCGCAAAGTTTCAGCTGACGGCACCTGCTTGTAATGCGCCCGATAGAAGTCCTGTAGGGCGTCGGGGAGCTATCGTAGAATGAGCATAAGTATTAAATTTGCCATGTTCACATGGCAAGGGGGTGCGGGGACAGCTTACCGATGGCAGGTACGCCAAGTGCTGGGCGACGAACTCGGTCGGCTTGCCGCGGATGTACTTGTTGATGTTTGCAACGTAGACATATATTGGCCATAGCGATGCTGATCCGAAGGTTGCAAGGCATGTCGCATCTGACCAGATGCAGACGGGCAGGATTCCATACTCCAGGTCTGGCGGATCGTCGGGATTCCGTGGGCGCCGCTTGAGCTCCGCTTCGAGCCGGTTCATTTTGTTGGTGTCGAACGTGTCTGAGAAGACGCGGATTGGCGGGACGCGTGGCGTACCAGGGGCTGCGTCAGGATCGGCAGGCGGCAGCCAGTAGGTCTCGAAAGGGATCCAGTTTCGCTTACTTGTGAAGCGGCGATCCTGGACCTCACCGACCAGCACTTCGAGTAGCTTACGGAAATGCAGACCATGAACCTTGAAGCGTGGGGCATCGGCTTCGGATGCATACTTTGTGCCAGGTTTGGGGAGTGGGATGTCGATTGAAGCGTTGCGCCAACTGTCGCGCGCCAAGAAGATCCCCGAAGTTGCTGTGTAGTCATCCAACTTCTTCATCAAACCCCGGGCAGTCAGCGGCTTGACGTCCTCGAGCTTGAATGAGTCTGACTTGATGACCTTGAGGAGAGCATCGAAGTCGTCCAAAGACTTGCCATTTGATGCGTTGTTGAACCACTCCGCAAGAGAGAAGGATGTCTCGTTGTCGCAGGGGCCCCACGGGTGCTCGTTCGTGTCCTCCTCAGAGCGGTCAAGCCAGCGAATGGACTTTGGTAGTTCGCCGCGCGATGGAGCATCCGCGGCTATGTTGGATACTTCATCTAAGGTCGTGCCTTGACAGGGATTCACCTGGGGAATGGAACGGTAACTGCGGAATATACCGAACCCATCCGCCGGTGTATTGTGTATCTCTTCCGCTGGGGGGCCTGCGGCGGCACCTGGAGCGTCGTTGTCAGGCAGAGACGGCGTGGCAGAGTGTGCGGGGGAAGCTGGAGGTGGGGGAGATGGGTCGCGGGGGATGGTGTCTGCGAACTGCGAGGGCAAGGCCCGTTTGCTTGATGGAAGATAGTCCTTCCACTTGGAGGGCACCTTAATTCCCCGCCCAGAGCGTCCACTGCGTCGTGCAGGCGGGCTTGGGGGCTCGACAACAGCGATTTCGATCTGAAAATATGAGTATATGCTATCCTATAAGTGTGGTTTTCCCTGGCGTACCTCTGGCTCGGGCACATAACCTTCCCACAGGCGTGCTCGCTTCCTGTCATCCTCGGCCTCCTCTCGTACCGCCTTGCGCTTGTTGAGGCTTTGCTGAATAACAGGGATGCGTCCAGCGCATGCTTTGGCATGTCTGCCAAGACCGTATGCCGTGTTGAAAGTCTTGGGGCATGTCGTGCAGGGATTTCTGGGCATAATGAAGTAGTACCACAGGCTATAAGTCTGCTGAAGAAAGCGAGAGCGTGGAGGAGGCGGTAGAGAGGATGCAGGCAAAGAGACGGGAAGGACGTGATCACCCAGAATGGCAGGACACAGTCGCCCAAAATGGAAGAGAGTGACGCGCTGTGCGCGAGCGCGGTACTGCGTTCGTCACGTGATCGCTCCCTTACCTCTGCACGCCAAAAAAAATCGCTCTCTCGCATCTCTCTCTCTCCCCATCATCTGCTCTCATCATGGGTCTGCACGCAGGCTGGGTTACCAAGCTCTCCGTCCCTCCCAATGTGCGTACTGCAACGCACGCTAACATCCCGAGCACTGCACCGGGATCTAGCCGAACGCATGCCAAGTCCGCCGTAGCCGGAGCGCGCAAGCCTCCGCCCCAGTCTGTGCCTGCGCGCAAGCCTGCACAGACACCCGTTACTCCTCCACCCACGGCAGCAGCGAAGGGCAAACGCAGGGAAGTTCCCGAGCCTTCTTCCTCGCCTGAGCCAGTAGCACCGCCATCGAAGTGTCCACGCGTCGAAGATGCTGTTGACGAAGACGCCGAGGTCCCGGGTCAGCATCCTGTCGAGGAACTCCCAGATGACGTTGAGTGCTTCCTGCTCAGGCTACTGCCTCTGCTAGACATAACCGATACGCAAGTGCCCTCTCTATGATAGCATACAGTCACTAACAGCCGCATATAGGAAGCAACAACGGATCGACAAAGGGTACGAAGACTATTACCAGGACATACATATGATACGCCGTGCCTTGGGCAAGCATGTGTCGATCGAATCGGCATTCACGCTTGGTGCCGAGATCGCTGCCTCCCCCGAGCAGATGGCCAAGCTCCAACCGGGAGTTAAGTAAGTCGGCGCACCGTGTCCCGATGAGCCATACCCGTTACTGAGTAGCTTTTAATAGGTATTCTCGAGAATGTCAGCTCGTAGATGCCTGGGAAACATTGCAGGCTATGCAGCCTGCCCTCGTTGAATGCGAGGATTACTTCCAGGAGCATCCTGACGAAGTAGGAAAACTTCTCACATACGTGAGCATTTCATTCTGCATTCATCTGATCTTCTCACGTCTTGCACCCATATTAGATGGACGCAGTTGCGACGCGCACCCGCAGCGAAGATCTAGCCCGCCTACGAGACAGCGTGATCGAGTATTCTAACCCACCCAAGGGTGTCATGGCCAAACTCTCAGCCAAGACCGCGCGGGGATTCAAGCACCCACACACAGCATGCCTGCTATTTCCTATATCCAAGATAGACCTGTATGACAAGGACCCCAAAATGTACGTGTTCTACTAGTAGTATGACCTGTGCTGACATCAAATTCTCACAGATACCGTCTCCGTGTTGTCAATGGAGACACGACATTGCCCATTGTCACCAAGGATTGGCCATTATTCTTGTATGATGAAGATCTGTACGAGGTCGGGCACATGAAGGCCGGGCTCCTCCGGAGTCTCCTGCTAGTCATGGTCTGTTGAACCTTCCTTTGCGCCCTCCCTATCCTGACATGCACCATTTGCCCCACAGTGCTACAAACACGTATACACAGGCCGTTCAAGTGCACACCGACAGGTCGAGCTCTATGCAACATTCAAAGGCAAGCCATCGTTAGCGCGGAAGTACAAACTCAGCGACGTAACTCCGGAGTCGATCATCTACGTCGCTGTCCTCGTGCGTCCTTCATCCCTTTCCGCTGCACCTTTTAACAATATGGCGGTCATAGATGCGATCCGCACTGAGCTCGTGCACTATGTGGGCAGACGGCGATGGGAAGTGGAGTGGCCCCGTGTTCGTCTGATCTCTCATGCGGGTCTTCAAGATGTACCCGATCTGGGCTGACAACACGCTCAAGTGGTGGAGGCTGTGAGTGTATGCTCTACCCCTTGACCTGCAGACACTAACTCTATCTACAGGCAGGTCTACGGCAATGTCGATGAGAATGGCGACTGTGCGGGTGACCTCATCGACCTCGAAGGCGATGATTCGGAGTACGAGGACCCCCACATGCGCAAGCCTGTTGCCGACGACTTTCAAGAGGGTTCGAGCAAGGACGGCGCACGGCGTCAACCCAACGACGACGACTAGGTGAATGCCTCACCTCAGGTAAGTCTACTCTCACGATCGCTTGCACAGCAGGTTCACAATGTCCCTCCTACAGTTTCGCGTCTCATGCCCAACCCATGCCCACGGAAGCTGCCGCTCGCTAGTCTGTGCCCCTCTTGTTCCCTGCCAACATGCTCTCGCCCGTTGTCCCCCGGCCTTGCCCACCATCTACATGCCACAGCTGCTCTCGTTTCGGGTCTGTGCTACTATATCTGATACTAGGGCCACTCCGCTGTCTGCCCGCCTCCTCGTGTGCCCCGCCGGTTTTCAAGCTCCATCTCGCGCCGCATGCCTCACTCATACCGATCGCGCGCGCGCGAGCGCAGGCGTGCCTTCTCTGTCTCGATGTCTCGCACGCGGGCATGGGCGCGCCTTGTACGTCTCGATGTCCTGCGCGTGGGCGCGGGTGCGCCTGGTCAATCCTGATGTCTCACGCGTGATCGCGCGCCCGTTCCCCATCCCCCCCCAATGTGTCGCACATGGTCGCAAGTGGCTCTGCCCATGTCCCGTACTTGACTGCATGTATACGTACCCAAGCCGGAATGAATTTCTTATACTGCCATTTTAGCGGGCGAGCAGCAAGCGGAGCAACCCGAGGCGAGCGCCGTAACGGCGCTCGCTCCTACTAGTGCGCTCTTTACCCTGTAACTCCCGTCATGCCCTCTATACGTTCACTCGATTGGGCGGGATACTATAGGGCATGGGTCTTATTACAATGAATTCTGGAATGTGGTAATAAATGGCTTTCTGGAAGTAATACGCTGCCTTATTGTCCCGGTATTACAGGCAAATATGAACATTATAGGACCCTATAGGGCCCTGTAATATCAGCGGGTGGTTTGCTGATGTGCGCAACGCGAAGGTACGTATGCGTAAAACTCAGGCATGGGTAAATGAGGTCGAGTACAAGGAGTCTGGGTACACGATGCCCAAGACTAATGTACGCAAAAAGGGACACCATGACCCGTCTATCACTCACGGTTACGAGTACCTCCCGCGCGATAATATGTAATAAATTTCGCATTTATTGTCCAGCTGTATCCACACCTTCGATCAACTCAGTAGGACCTTGTAGGTCCGTCGCTGGGCACGCCACCAAAATGCAATGCGCGCACGTGCTAATTACAGGCACAACTCGACATACGATCGGTACAGAAGCGCTCGCGCGCGCGCGCGCGCGAGGAAACGTGGCCGCGCGAGGTCGCGCGCGACGTGCGCGACGTTCGCGAGGGGGGCGCGCATAAGCGCCGGTCGGGGCGGAGGGGGAAACTCGGCATAGTGATGTGCCACAGCGGAGTTTGAAAAGCCGAGCAAACCCGCTGGGCCATTAACCTCTCGTCTTCTTTACACCAGCTCTGATGAGGCTTCCGGACAAACCGCCGGCTAGTCGAACCCTGTTTGCTCGTCCTGGACAAGAACCGTGTAGAAACTAACCCTGTGGTTGCACCCGAACAGACGGCCCCAAAGCCATATTTTACGGCCATTTGGCTCCTTTTGGGGAGGTTGTGATGTAGGTTCCCCTACTGTAATCGGGGTCCTGGCATGGTGGACAGTCCCCGGCCGCGAACAGGAGATGCCAAAAGCAAAAATGGAAACGAGGGGTCTGAAAGACCCCACACCCAAGTTTCGAGAAATGGAGGGGTGGGAATCGCCGCTGTCGACTGTAAGGCGGGTTTCGCGGAAGCTACATTGGCATTTTGGTGTCCTGCCATCCTGCTTCAATTTAATTTGCACCCGGAAGCGAACGCAAATCGCGAACGGGACTCTGAAAGACCCCGCGTCCAAAACGGGAAACGTGGCTTGCTTTAGGCGTCTACTCGGTGCTCCTCGAGGTTTTCGGGTTTTTACCAGGTTGGACGGGGAAACTGTCGGGAACAGAGCACTGCGGGCTAACTCCTTTACTTTTCAGGTCGATTCCACGTTCAAGCTTCAGGATGGGGTCTAATCGTCTCGCTCGCCAAGTGAGGGTTACTTTCGGGTTTCGGCATACGGCCGGCACGTCTCAGCCCTTAGCAATGGGAGCCCTGGACAGTGACCGCGAACCACATGTCCCATCGACCCTTCGCTCTCTCTACACGAGCTTGCGGTTGAGTTCAACGCTAGGTCCAGGAGACTCCTCTCGGGCCAACCTCTTGATGTCACTTTCTAGACCAGGCATGTGCCCCGCCATCGCATCTATTTTCCACCATCTCAGAGCACGTCTACGCAGCCCAGAGTGACTCAAACATATCGCGGTACTCTAGGTTCCACCAATCAACTACTCCGCCCCCTACGCCAACATCGGAGTCAGCTTGTGAGCCGCCATTCATATCTCTCAGACTGTATCTTACTCGATTGCACTGTTCAGCGGATGTTCATACTCAGAGCAAAGCTAATGTCTTTCTCAGCGACTATCCGTCCTTCTACACGCGCCTGCATGGCTTCCTCGACCGCGAAGTGCTGCACCTGAGACACCTCGCACGCTTCTTCCGGCTCACCTACAACCTACGCCAGAAGCACTCCACGCTGATGGCGATGGTTCACCAGTGCACCGACGAGGCCGCCGGGGCCGCCTGCGGTGAGAAACCTCCATCTGTCAAATAGTGTCTTAGTCGCCGGCACCTAATACCTTATTTCCCGGGGCGCACACCACAAATAGCTTTGACGTACACAAGGCGAACGCAACGCTGGCGGATGTGTTGGAAAGCTCACTGTGGGAGCTGTACAGCCACAGGGCTCCCTACCACTCGGGCGGCCGTCGCCGGCGAAAGTGAAGGAGGGGTTCACGCAGCAGAGGTACGCGATGGAGGACCTCATGGACCACACGTACGGCACGGAGTGTATGTTCTTGCGCTTATTGTGCACTCATAGTATCTATCACAGCCAGCTATTTGATGCAGAAGCGAGGCGAAAGATCCGCAAAGAGCACGCGACGATGTTGGAACCAAGTTGGAGCTCTGCTAGGAGCCGGCGGACGATGTCCTGGAAAGACTGTGGACGTTCGGGTGACGCGGGTGGATCACCGAGGATGTAGGGATGTAATACGAGAGCGCGCTGGGAGTCAGTCATGAGTCGATCTGGACTGTCATAATGAACGCGGGTGTTGGGTGACAACTTGGGTCGTTATACCATCGCATGACCTCTGAGTCAGCGCGTAACGCCTGCTAGACATGTCTGACTTCGTACGGAGGTGGCCCACGTCCGTCTGTCACGGTCACGAGCATAACTGTGCGATCTCGACAGCCATTGGGTCTCGGGTCTTTCAGGCCCTCATTTCCTTTTTGATTTTTTGATTTTTCGATCTTTGATTTTGGGTTTTTGGTTTTGCATCTGTCGCGAACCCCTCTGTTCACAGCCGAATACTGTCCATCTTGGGCTCCGCCACTTGGAAACATGGACGCAGGGTCTAGCAGACCCCCGTTCCCGAATTATGGGTCTGTTGAAGTTTGGACCTTGTCCGACGGTTTCGCACTAAACCTCGGACCCCCATTCGCAAAAGAGTGACATGATTCTGATTTGTGAAATCACAAATCACAAATTGCGTGCCGTCTTTCTTCAGTATTTGACACCCTTGACCCTGAAATCGGTGCACTATAAAGGGCCAAGGCATAGTCCCCGCCGCCCAACGCCCCCCGCCCAACGCCCCACCACCGCCGCCCAACGTATATCCCGTCACCTCTGATCCGCCCCCATGTCGACCGACGACATCGAACTACCTACAAGCATCAATGCAGACGGGGAGTGGGATACAATCACGGTAACGATGTGAGTACTTACATCTAAGTAACCCTAGTACCTACAGGGTTCACTTACTTCTCATCAGATCGAAACTAAACAACAATGCTCTCAAAGAATATTTGAAGCACTATTCTTTAACGTCAAAAAGTCGCAACAAGGACGGCTATATACAGGCGCTATCGGACTTCAGCCGCAATCGTGAGAAATGGCAATTGTGAGTGTACTATGCATCGGCAGTGTAGTGAGCAGGAGATACTCATACTCGGAGGTTAGACTCCTCCCCCCAAATCGTCAAAAGCACAAGGGTCCCCGAGAAAGCGCATACGTCGCCACACAGACAGCATCAGAAAGTCCCAGTGCTGGAGACGCTCCCGTGGGCCGCGTGAAACGTCAGAAGCTGTCAACATTGCGCAGAAACCAGATGTTCGGCCCATACAAAAATCCTGGCGCGGCCGATCGTGGTCTCGACGGGAAATCCTCCGTTACTACAGTGTTGTCCGGCCCTCAAGTGCCACAGGGAGGTTTCGATTGTTCAGCGTTGTTGATCTGGGTGAGCGATTATGCCCAGCAGCGGTTAATGCATGCTAATATCATCGTAACAGGCGGACAGCTGTCCGGCTTCAAGCAGGGGATTATCAAACAGCTTGTCCCTGGAAAGTCCAGCGACTGCGGGAGGGAACAGCACCGGTCCCGCTGCCGCTACCTCTAGCAACTTGAGCGATACAGTCATTTCAAATGGCCATGGCAGCCGTGGAAACGAAGAATGGTTGGAGCAAGTTACCGCGGGTCTCCTTGCGAAGCTAGTCCCGCAGGTCCAGAAACTGATTTCCTTCCCGACGCACGGCGCCACTGCCATCCTGGTCCCCGAAATCAAATCACTGGCCGTTGCAGCTCCTCCACCATCCACTCTCGCCCTCCCAGACCACGAGATCCTGAGAAAAAACCCGCGTTGTCGCAACACTGCTGGATCCGATACCCAAACCTACGTGGTGGAGCTTGCCTCGGGAAAGCTGACTTATCAAGATTGCGACGTACCCCCTCCTCCCCCTCTCTCGTTTACAATGGGTATCGACCACATGAATCGGATTTGGGACGACGCAGACCTCCATCACCCCTCGCCGTTGACTATCTTGGGAGTTCCCGTTCCCGTCTTCTACTGGCGGGAGATATACCGGTATGGGAAAGGTGGTCAGTGGTTTCGGATGAAGCAAAGGTGGTTGGATTGGCAGGTATGTTCACATTTCTGAGTTGCGTTGAAGTACTGCACTGACATGTGTCTTCCTGCATGATGATAGCACCTAATTGCAGAGTATCGCATATTAGGACCGAATGGCTTTTGGGCGAAGCACTCTACCGAGGATCGTCGGCATCCTCTGACCACCATAGTCGGCGATCTAAGACTCGCCAGGAAGGCTTCTGACGAGTACGCTTCAATCGCGGCCAGAGAAACACTTGGAGTGCGGTTTGACGACGTATTCACATACAGAAAGGGACGGGATAATCATGTATATCAGAAGCATTCGTCTATAGCACGCATGTATCGCCTTATGGAAGCGCAAAAGCTCTAACGCGCGCTGCTTTTTACTACCTCTATTAGTGATTTATAGCATGAACCGGTACACCGACGCTACTTTGGGCGTGAACGTTTGAACGTTGTGCACGGCAACGGATCAAGTAGCTCGATATAGACGCCCGTCTTGATTCTCCGTTCCACCACGCGCTGAATCCCGGTACTCGTACATGTATACCAATACCCACCCTGCTCCGACCAAACCATTCCCGCCCGATATCCAAAAGTGATCTCGTTTCAACTGCGGGAAGAGAGGACGAAGACAAGTCTGTGCGCTTAACACAACGCGCGATTGCACTAGCTCACTCCGCCAGCAGTATGCTTGCAAGTCTTCCTGGAACCGACGCGATGTCCTTATCCGTTTGGTTGACAAGGACGAAAAGAAGGATGGCTTTTCTCCCACATATGGTGCGCTTTCTACGTGCTGTGGCGTCGTCGCGATCACTCACTTTTCTCGCGCCGCCCCCCTTCCGTGCACCACGCCTTCCCGTCGCCCGAGATTGATTTTATACGCAACCTACAAATCGGCGGACAGTCTAGCACTTCCGCGTTTGCCCGCACAGGTCAGCGACTTCGGCTCGGTAGAAATCATCCAGTATATTCCCTTACTCAACGGTTCCGGCTAGCAGCTCGAAGAAAGCACCGCCGACGTAAGCGGGAATAGTGTATGCATTTCCTCCCTTCAGTTCACCCCGCTGGCGGCCTATATCCCACCTCTATAATACCCGAACTCGTTGTCGAAATCTAGGTGTTCGTTGACAAATGAAGATCTCCGTGCGTACCTCTTCCCCGCTCGCCTGTCCCATATCTTCCTTCCTTTCCATCAGCAACCCGACGCCCACAGTGCAGCTCGTTTAACCTCAGTGCAACGGCGACAGGAGAATGCATCGCAAAATACAACCGTCCAGCGACCCCCTCGCACCCGCACCGAAAGTTGAGACTCGAATCAAGCTGCTTCGTCGCGCCAACTGCTCAACGACGCTTGCCACTCGTGCGCGCGTGTTCATAGTCTGTATCCGCTTCGAGGCGCATCACTGGATCCACAGGCTTGGCTTGGCTTGGCTTGGCTGCAAGGTACGCCGTCGTCGGGCTCCAGCTACTCAGGGTGTATTTCGTCCCAGTATCTCCACGACAACAGCCCTTGTGCGCGGCTCGCATACCTACAAACGGAGAGACCGGCACCCAGGAAGAGCATCCAGGCGCCGAACTCTGCCAAGTACGGCGCGATACGGCTCTCTCTCCGATTCGACTTGTGTAAACGTACTTGAAACTCGATCATTTCACTTGCGCATGCATACCGTGGCTCAACGATACCTTTCGCCAGATCCTCACCAAAGCACACTTCGAAGAGTAAACGCCGCTCGCGCATTCCGTACTCACACTCCGTTCTAAAGACGCAGGGGTGTGCCCACACGATATACGGTAAGTTTTCGTTCTCTTAGTTCTAAGTTTGAGCATCTCACGGCATCTCCTCAGGACCCCCCGAAAATGGGCCCCAACTTCGCGTGTACCCGCTCAGCGTGTAGGCTCCGCGAGCTCACTAGGTACTCATTGTTCATTTTATAGACATAATCGAGGATTCGGATCACCTGTCTGCGGATGGTGGGGTCTTGTAGCGAAGATAGTCGTTCGCTCGTCCGAGGTATGCCGCCAGCCCGCCAGCCCGCCGTCCCGTATTCTTCTTTGCTGACACGATATCCCAGCAGCTACCTACCGGTCTCCCGCGATCGCGCGTCGCCCGATGTACGGCGGGCGGTGGCAAGTACATCGTGCAAAGGTCCAAAACTGGCATAGACGTAGGCTGAACGCGGGAGAGGGAGAGCCAGAGATACCGAGGGGCGTATCTCTGCACCATGTACACGCTTGCGGGAGGCTCAATACAGCACCACTTGGGTACCGCAGCAACGTCGAGACGGGACAGCACGAGACCTATACAATCGACGGTCGCGAGTGGGGAAGCACATTCCGATCAGGAATCGGGCTCCTTACTAAGCAGTCCGTCTCACCTCTCTCTCTGTCCCGCAAACGTAGGCCAAGCACATGCTGCCTTACAGTTTGTGACCGTACTAAGTAACGCATATCAAATGAACCGAATCGTTCCTCCTCATCCTCCTCCTGCTACTGTCGACAGTAAGATTGATCGTGCGTGGGGTTCTCTGACTGCCAGTGGGTTCTAACCTTCCTACCAAAGAAGGCAACTGTTGGACGAATATATGTTCGCCCTAGGCTCATGCCCATCCGTCTCGGGCACCGAACGGGAAGGGATGAAAGTGAACTCAGAGTATGATGGAGGGGTGGTCGAAGGGAGACAGGAGTCTGGGGGCTGGATTTGAGCCAGGAGGGCCATGGGAGCCAGGGCAGCCGAGCTACGGTGTTGAGGCGAATGACAGTTGGCATGCTCGGACGTGCGCATGATCCGCCCTGCTGTGCACCCAAGCGCGGGATCCAGGTGAGCAATGTCCCCCATTACTTGGCTATTGGCTGATTTTCTGGCCTGCCAGCTTTCCTCAAGGGCTCTCCCCCTGTTCGTCAATTCGTCAGGAAGCTGGATGCAACTGCAAGATGTAGTCAGGCCCGACTTTGATGTACAATTGCTTACATTGGTCTGACGGCATACCTCCGTGCTTCTCTTGACCCGAAATTCGTCGTCAGATACTGATGCAGTCGCTGAACGAGCCCATTCAAGCGCCGCAGCCTCTTTCTAGAGGACGTCCACGACTCCGTCCCCTGCGCTCTTACACTACGTGCTTGTCGATCACATGGCCGCCAACGGTCACTACCTTCACCAGTCCCTACCGTCCCATTCCATCCCTCTACGCCAGTCTTATTTCGATGGTTCCGATCCGCCAAGGGCGGCGCCGCACGACAACGTCCCGTACTCCAAAGGCGTGTCCCGCTTGCCCATACTCTCCGCGCCTTTTTGCTCGCAATACGAACCCAACCCTCCGTCGCAGGCATGTCATACTCCGCAGACGTACGATGTGCCGCAGGAGGAACAGCTGGAAGCTAAGCCTTCGCCGCAATCCACGTCCGCGCCTGCGCCCCTGGCACAATCAGGGGCTCCTCTGAAAATCGACTTTGCGAAGGTACGTTTGGCGTTCCAGTCATCCTTCGCATCCATAAGTGATATCAGGCCTAACTATTGCATGTCACGTATGTCCAGCTAACAGTGTCGTATGGGATCCTCGTCGACTGTGCAAGTGCCCTCTCATACCAGGGCCGCTGTGACGATTTTTCTCCAGTACCGGGAACGATGGATGCTATGTATCAAGTTGGGTCGTACGGGATGCAAACACTTGACGCTGCTTGCAGACATATCATCCCGGAGACTGTGCGTGATGCCCGTTTAGTCGCCAATGTGCAAATCTAATCAAGCTGGTGGTTAGGCGATCACGCCGTCCATGAGCGAACGACGGATATGCTTGGGTTGCAATGCGACGTCTACATCCCAATGGCGCCGTGGACCAATGGGTATGTACACTTCTCTACTAGTCCGATGGGTTTGCAAGCTAACAATTATGGGATCGGGTGCAGGCCCGGGTACGCTGTGCAATGCATGTGGGATTTTCTATGGGAAAATGGTACGTTGTTATTTTGAATCGGCGTCATGTGGCGATATGACTGCTGATGTAGTGTTTTCCTGGGGTATCCTTGGTGGCCATGCGCTTGCATAACAGCTTGCTAGTCGGATCCGGAAATCATTGGGCGGACATAGCTGCGGTCACATTGGATCGGCTTATACAGAGTTGGAGATGGGCGAAGACACAAATGAGTCCGCAGACGATGCGTGACGTTTAGGACAAGATAATCCTTTGTGGCCCGGGTACCGATTGGATCCCCTCTGCTAATTTTGAAACCCGGATTCGTCGCGGCCAGCGCTGGGAGCCTCCGGACGACGCATACTACTCGAATTGGGACGTGACCGGAAGGTGTGTGCACGTGCGTGCGCGGTTCTGTTGTTTTGTACAAGAATGCGGATGCGCGCCGCATTCTGAAAGCTTCAATCGCGATCGTATGTCACAGGGCTGACATGAATAATCACCGGGTTCAACGGCCTGAGAGTCGATATTAGTCATCGCAAATACACATTGTACTCCGAGATACATGGAGTCGGCGCGGATTGCCACCAACTTCCAATATGCGTGAATCTGAACAACTCCTGAAGTCTGACTAAAGGGTCGATTCCAAGTTACGGGTAGCTATGGTACATACACCGGCAGTGACACACAAGTTTCTCCGCTAATCTGCTGGGGCTGTAGGGCACCGAGGACGGAGGACATGGCAGGCGGCGCGCAGGCGAGAAGGCAGGAAGGTGGACCCGCCTACGGGGCACGCTAATGGCAAGTCGCGACTAGGACTTGCCTTTCGAAATCGACCGCCACGTTAGGCGGCGATCAGGCGCGTCGTCTACCTCACCCATCTCCATCTTCATCAACAATACTCTCACATTGCTAGGATATGCGCAACATGTCCCGGACGCGTGAAGGCGAACCTTAGCAGACCGAACTTGCCAAGTGCGCAGTATGTCCTTCTTTGTAGCGCGCGAACGTGCTTACTCACTGGCACTACATAGAAATTACCATTTCCACGTGAGGGAAATACAGTCTGATCTAGATGATATTTTTCAGCGTTTTCGAGGCGAAGAAAGGGTTGTATAATAAGCAGGAAATGCTTGGAGCGACGCCTTTTTGTCATGGAAAAAGGCATCATAGCCTTTTCCCAGTCGATAAACGCTCCTTTTTTCAAGAGTTTGACAATTGAGGAAATTGTGGAGAAAAGGCTTGATTCATTCAGCCTTTCTCAACAGATTCCGGAAACTGAAAACGGTGTTTTCTATGCAGTGTGGTTTTGCCCTGCGGATGCAAGTATGCTCCGGACGTACTCGCGGGTGTGGGCGGACATGTTTCGCGTGGCGCCACGCCTCCACATGCGATCTTACCTTATGGCGGGCGCGTCGACGATAGAAGCACACCGCACAGGCGAGCATGTGCCCCACAGCCTACTGTAGTAGAAGAGACAAGAGAGGCGCGTACTGCTAGTTCTTTAAGATCATGTTTCTGTGTTGACTGGCTCGTGGGAGAGGTTAGGTACATACTCCGGTACGGTGATCCTGTGGTTAAGAGCGCGATGGATCGCAGAGGACGACGGTGCGGAGGCGCACAGCGAGTCGCGAGCCGCCGCTTGATTCATGGTCGCTGTACTTTGCGAATTCATTTGCTCACTAGTTGTAGATGTCCGATTGCGTACGGGCGCGCGGCCGCCTGTTGAGTCCGGTCTCTCTGCAGCCAAGGCCTGGCGGAGGGCGGGTTCGATTTCCCGGGCATAGATAGCCCATAGCATGGCACGAGTGTGCTGGCGGACGAGCCGTGGGGGGACACACGACTTTGCGCTCCGAGGAGCGTTGTAATAGGCGCCCTATGTGTTTTGAGTGCGCGGAGTCGAGTTCGTGGATCATACACTCTAAATGGGACTCGTGGCTTTCGAAGATGGCGCACGACGCGCGTACCATGGGGGCACGCGACCGTGGCGCTTCGACTGCCGTCGTTATCTCTCTCTCTCTCTCTCCCTTGCGCGTTTTCGTTAAACGCTGCATGTATAGCGTCTGTAGTGTCCTAACATGTATTGAATACAACGTGGCTGATTTTGCACCGTCCAAAGTCCCCGAATCGAGTGCCCCGTCTCGAAGTCCTCTCCCTAAGCCTCTGAGTGCTCTCCCTTCCTCACCCCCGCCACGTGCAATACAATCCCACCATTCACGCAGAGTCCACGAATTCATCTGGGAGATCCAGCACCGTCCCCGAGATACTCGCCCAGCCGAGATCCACCCCCCGCGCAATCGCCGCAGCCCGCCTCCTGGTGCAACCAACGCGCAGACGGGCGAGCACCAGGCAATACCAGCCGGTGCGCTGCCTGTGTTTGTCGCGTGATCGACCACTTGCTGAGACGTGCCGTTCCACAGCGCTGTCGAGCAGCCCAAGTTCTCGCTGCGACAGGCATGCATTTACGGCAGGTTATCGACAGACAACACAAAGATAGAGGATCGGTGGGAGACTGGACAGGAATCCGTCTGTGCGAGCGGATTTGTGAAAGGTGGGCAACAGCAGCAGCGAAGAGAGGGGGAACGCGGGTAGTGCTACAGCGTGCAGTACGACAACGGAAGCGACCGGGGAGCATTAGTCCCCTGCTTCTGGAGAGGATCGAAGGGGCCATTAAGAAATACGAAACCGATCCCTGGCTGAGACCGTGTTCGAGGCGTTTTGGTCTACGTATAACAGTGGGGGTGCGGGTGCGTAGGCGCTCGAAAAAACCCAGCGGAGTTTCACCACGCCTCCGGCATCGGCGGGAAGTTGCCCATCCAGCCGTTCGTGTGGCCCACGTTCAAGAAAATGCCGTCTGACCCGTTCTGCGGGAGCCCCAGATCCGTCAAGCTCTGCATATTGCTCGTCAGCAAGTTGTACACAAGCGGGAAAAAGAGAAACGTGCACCTGCTCTTGGAACTAGAGCGGGATCGCCGCGGGGTTGAGCATGCGCTGGTGATTCGCCCCCGCACCGACTTCCTCGACTGTGAACGGCGGCGGGGGACCCATCATCGTATCCATGACGCGAAGTGTCAGTGCGTAGCGCTCCGCGGCGATATTCGCACAAACAATCACGTCACTAAAGCTGGGAAGGCGGCGGGGAGGACATTCGGGGCAGGTCATACTGACCAGAACGCCCATACACGAAGTTCCGCGGCGGACAGACTCCAGATACCGTCCGAGGCGTCATGAGATGTGAGACGCCTGTGATCAAGCCGCGCAGAGGATACAGCGCGTGAGAGACGAGCTGGATGGGCATCGCGAGCGCGACGAATGCATCCGTGAAGCATTGGGCGCGGGCGACGGCGATCCGGGGTATGAACGCGCGGGGCCCGATGGAAGGGCGCAGAGTTCTGGTCGCGGGCGAGTGACCTTTCTGTCGTCTCGCGCACGGTGCTGCTGCGTGCACATACGACACGGGCACCGTTCGCTTCGACCTGCGCGCGGCCGCACTGAGGCGGCGCGCGAGGACACGGCAGGAGTGCGGGGCGGGGGTCATTGCTGAAGTGGAGGCAGACACATGGGAAGGCGTGCGACGTCTCCGAGACGTGGCGGCGAGCGAGGCAGGTGGCGGCCGGAAAGGTTGATGGCGGGGGGCCGAGGATGATGGAGGAGGGGGACGCAGCCGCAGTGCTTGGCTTCCACAGTATGTGCCATTTGGTACACCAGCCGTTTCGAGGTGAGCACGCATGCTCGGCCTTCTGTAGTGTCTGAGACATATGCAGGGAGATCTGCAGGAGCTGCAGGGCGGTGCCCAGAGGAGAAAGAGCTCACGGCGCTTTGCAAGTGCGAAAGCTGGTGGCCGTCGCTCGAGAACGCCGACGGGTGCCACGGGAGGTCGGAGAAGTTGACAGGAAGGGGGCGTGGTCAGGCGCAAGGCGAACCTCTGCCGAGCCGCGTCGTGAATTCCAACTGTTGGGTCGAGAGGTCGTGCCGCGGGAGGTGGGCGTATTTATGGCCGTAGGATCCTCGGACACGGCACTCCCTTCCGTGGCGTTGTATGTGAAGCAGTTGGACCATATGAGATCGAGATCATCCTTGAACTCCTTCATGAACTTGTGCTGCCTCTGTTTCACTTTCTTAAACATCGTCGGCAGGTCCATGGGCGTGGAGATAACCGTCGTATCATTAGTCGAGTACCCGCGGTTAGATGCGACAAAATAACGTACTGTCGTAGTAGTCGAGCACACGCCTCCGCGTCGCGGTTATCCTGCGCGGAAGTCAGCGCGCGTACGAGCGCCCCGGTGGCTGAACTCGCACCATTGTGACCATCCGGAGGTCCACGAGGGAGACCCTCGAGTGAGTCATAGGAAGCATCCGCAAGCTTTCCGGCATCGCTCGCCGCTCGCTACGGAGGTATGAGTATGAGTGCGGGCTCGACTCGTGTTAAACACCCTCCGGGTCTCCTTGACGGCGCTTAAAAGTAACTTGAGCTCAGATTCCGGCAATGAGGACTTGACCTGGCTCGCGGTGAGAGTCTTGAGCAGGTTCTGCATGTCGGAGACGTTAGCTAACAATGTCGAGGCTGGATGGTTCGCGGACGTACGTTCATGGTCGGTCCATCCGGCGGGGGCGGGGCTCCGGTGAGGGTTACGGAACAAGGAGAGAATTGAAACTCCGACCCGGGACGTCGATTTCGCCTGACCCTCCTTCGGAGTGTAAAGTATCTGTCGGAGCAGAACCATCCCTTCGACGCCTCTTGGGCCTTCGACGTGCTCACGACTTTTGGCTGGGATGAGAAACCACTATGTAGTGGACCAGTCTGTTGAGAATCATACGTCATCTCTTTTATTTCGTGCTACATACGTGTTCGCGATGCCTGTATCAAAGTATCAAATCCGAGTGTATCTATATTTGACAGCTGAATGGGCGAAAACCGCAAAGCTCAGTGTGATGGCGCACGATGTGCGTACCGTGGGGGCACACTGGGGGCACGCGACCGTGGCGCTTCGACCGTGCGCATCTCTCAGCCCGAGATGCCCTCCCGATGGCCAGACCCCTCGACCTGCATTTCTGCTGTTCCGTAACCAGAACCTCCTCCGCCTCTGTTCACCGCCGTACTCTCCCTTGCTCCTTTGCCCGTGCCCGTCCTCCGTCTCTCCTGCTTAGAAATGGAGTAGGGAGACCTGAATACATTCTCGCCGGCTTCCCGCCCCGCCTGTCTGCAGCGCGAACGGGTGCGCATACTACGAGAACGCCCGCCTCGTTCGTCCGGCCGTATCTCTTGGGGAAATCGTCGCACCCGCTCCATCTTTCATACGCATGTTCTCTGTCCATGGTCAATCCCGCTCGTGCAAGCCCGACACCGCCCGATTCCCGAGCTTGCAGTACTCCATGTATCCCTGCGGCCTAATCACCGCACTCGACTATTCGTACGCCGTCTAGCGCGTGAGTGGTGTAGTGGATATGGTCGGTGGCATATGGCACTTGCTATTGGTGCGTTCCCAGCCTGCCCCGTCGCGATTGTGCTCACAATGTCCTGATCATTAGTCTTCAAGCATACGCCCTTCAGAACCCTTCGCCCCGCCTGCGCATCTCTTCGCCCCTGCCCGAAACGCTCACAGAACGCTCACAGCGCCTTCACGACGATGCCTGCAGATGCACGAGGATGCCGTTCACGAACTGCGCCCGCCACGACGCTCACCGGGTAACGACCACCCCACCGACCTCCGCCCGAGTCTCAACCACGCTGCGTGAGCCCGAGCGTCCCGAAACTCAACGCCAAGGCTTCTATTGGCTCAATATTACGGTATGCGCATTATCAGCTTGTGCGGACGCGAATGGCCCTGACGGTCTGGCGATTACAGGCTGCCTGCGGGCAGAAACGCCAGCAGCTCACGTCGCGACGCTTGTGACCACCTACCCGCTTCGATATAGTCTTCCCCGACCATCCTCCCACCACTCGTGGCGATACGGATGTAGTACGACAGCGTCAATCGCGTGCACGTCGACACGTACCTCCTGCGGACGCCGCCAAAGACATATCACCGCCCCGCATTTCGACGGCGTGCGCGACCGCCTCCAACTCACGCCAAGAGGCTCGCATGGACCCCCACGCATATACTCAGCAACGTGCAGCTCGATCTGACGAAACAACGCACACGAGATCATCGGCTGATTCCACGGACGATGCCACCACATAGGACGGCGTCCCGCACCTAATCCGCGATCGTCGCGCCCCCTATCGGCGCGCCACTCGGCCAACACATTATCTGGGACGCTGGCAACGGCCCGCACTTCCCCAACAGGCGTCGACGATCTCGCAAAGCCGGCGGCGATCGTTTCGCGGCGGGACGACCTCGACCTCGCGCATCTTTGAGCCCTGTTCAGGCGTATCTCATCTCCTGGCGCATCCCTACATGCTGCGCACTGCATATACCCGGAGCTCGCGTCGTGTACGTTCCCAGCGCGCCCGCTCGCAAACTGCACTGACGACGTCGTGTTTCCCGACGCTCGTTTTCTTAAAATGCACATTTCTCCCCGCACGGCGCCCGGATCGGCCTGCGCATCCGCGTGCGGCCTCGTGAAAGTGTTCCCCGTCGTCCACGAAGCTGTCGCGGCGGTGCAACTCCGGACGCCTTGCGAAGCCGGCTGGGACGCCCGCCACGCTGGCAGCGACTTCGCGCGCGGACGGTAGCTCTCTGACCTCTGGAAACGAAACGGCAGGCCATATGCACCAGGACGCACACGCGCTCCGGATGGCGTGGCGATCCGGAGACCGATTTCATGGGTTCGGCTTGCTCGAAAACTCACGAATACACGCGTCGCGCGACGCTCCCCCGCCCGATGGACGCGTATCTCGACAGGAAAACGCCCGGGGATCCTCACAACAGTCACGCTTTGTTCCGGAGCGCGTATGACGTCGGGTGGCGACTAAGTGGCAGGGGGACTCTGCGTACGCCCGGGCCTGAGGATCTCACGAACTCGAATGCCGTGCCCTGGGCCTCTCAAACATGCAGTTTGAGCTCCATGCACCAGGTGGCACACGCCCCTCGCATCTTGGCGCGATCCGGGGAGGTTAAAATCGGGGCAACTCGACCGATTTCATGGGTTGGCCAAAAGGAGAAAACCACAAACTCGCGTGCTCCGTGCTCATCCCTCGCCCGGGAGCTATGCCGCGTCGCAGGCACATTCAAGCACAGCCGCCGCGTCGTCCCCGTCGTTCTCAGGCATTCCCGGAGACCGAGCCGCGCGGCGACGTCGCGTCGGGACGCGGGCGCCTACCGCCAGGCGGCCGCGACCTGGGGTCGACACCTCGCCTCGACACAGCGTCTCTGCGCTCTGTAATCCCATCGGTACCCTGTACACACCAGAGGGCGTGTGCTCACCGCGTCTCTGCGCGATCCGCGCACAATATATTTGCGTTCGCCCGACCGATCTCATGGGCGGCGGCAACACACGACCGTCTTCGCAAACTGACGCGTCCCGCCTCCGTCCCGTGTTGGGGCGCCGTGCCATTTAGCGTGTGCTCTCGCGGGCACGCCCGCTACCGTCCCTTGCTGCGCATAACGGCGTACCACGACTCTGCGCGTCTGCAGGACGGTCTTGCCGCGCGGGCCCGTCACGATGACGTCGACCTCGCGCGGCGGCGGCTCCAGGGAGGCCTTAGGAAACAAAACGGCGGGCTCTATGCACCAGGACGCATGCGCCCCCCGCGTCGCGGCGTGATCGGGGGAGACAAAGTCGGGTCGACTTGACCGATTCATGGGTGTTTCCCCTGAAGCCACGGAATTCGGCGCATACGATAATGGGCACCTCCGTCACGGTCTCCGCCGCGCACGCTGCGTGTGAGGCCGCCAACCCCCTCGCGCCGATACTATTCTGTGCAAGTGTTTGGCTATCTAGAAGGTGCATCAGCTACAGTCCTGGCCCAAATCCACTGAACTCACCTATCCTGATAGGTTTCTGCAGTCTGTGCCATGTGCACGAGCTTCGCTCGGTCCACCCCGCGTCCCTGCGAATGGAAAGGAAATGACGAGAGATTCAACAAATCGAACTAGCTCGGAATCAGTGAATAAGTACGTACCGTGTGTCGCGTGCATGTGTTCGCGTTGATTGCGGCCGTCCTGCAGCACAAGTGACGTGAACAGCTTTGGTAGGAACAATACGACGTGCCTGCAGCCCCGACGACTGCATTCCCGGAACGTGAGCGGCATAATCGCGGGGAGGTGGCGGCGGCCAGGGTGTAGGACGTCGGAGGATGAGTGCGCGCGTGCGTCGAGCACATAGGACAACGAGAGAGGGAGCGGAGCAGACGCCATGCGTCGTGTCCGCGCACACGGGTATATATACGAGTGCACCGCCGCACGTCGTACGAATGTTGACCAGCCTACTGGCGCGACCTTGGCTGAACTACACGAGTCAACGTCAGCACCGCGGCCTCGGACATCCCGCGACCTCGCCCGCCCGTCCTACTCATTCTCGCTTCGCTTCACCGATATTCCCACTGTGGCCTGTCATTACCCAATGCCACCTTTCATTACCGCCACTCACTGTCTTTACTCATCGTCGCCTGCATCTACTCATACCCTTGTACGATACCCAGTAGATTGTAGTCAAAATGCTGGGTATCTAGTGAACATCTCTCCTCCGCGTGCGAGGAAAACGATACGATTTCCAAAAAATAGCCTTGGGAGGTGTGTTGGGGCCCTGGAATTTGCATTCATGGTACACTAATAATGCTTTGCCAGATTGTCCCAAGAACGAGTGAATGCGAATGCGAGGGTGAGCGGAGGCTCGCGGTGGGCGGCCTTGACCACAAGCGCCCAGAAAGCGCGCAAATAAGTGCGCCGGAGGTACTGTTGACGTTGAACGCCAATCGTTTGTTATCCTCTACCGCGTCCACTACTCATACCATTTCACAGGCTCCAGTGGAGCGCATCGATGTTATCTCCTACGAATCCCCCTCTCACCTACTACCCCGAACATGTCGCGGCACGCAAAGTCATCCAACCTTGTTCATCGTCCTGAAGAGGAGCGACGTCGAGCGGAACTCTCGAAGTTGCTTGCGGACCAGCTTTCCCAGGCCAAGAGTATACCTTTCGACCGCCTATGCGTAAACGCGAATATGAAAAGAAAGCATAGCTCGGTCAAGAGGGTTGCGCTGCGTTCGGAGGACGGCTCTTTGGGAGACGGAAAAGCGGACTCAGGATCCAACTCAGGTATGTGAGCCGATGCTTCACTCCCGATAGCGATCTTCACGAGCATTCGTAGATCCTATATCTAGTGCTGTCGGTCTTGTCGGCGTCGAGGATAACCTCGCATATATCCTTCCCCCCTCCCATATTGCAATGGCTCCGAGCAACATTTCTGCGGCGGGAGCGCGAACAGGATGTCGTGACATCTCATGCTGCCGTATGTCTGGTGTATCCATCCTATGCCTCGCGGTCAATGGTGTGCCTGCTATCGTCTTCCACGGAGAAGATATTCGGAACTGATCGATGTACTCGACTAGATCGCCACACCATCAAATTGTCACACGATGTCTCCTGTCTCTCAGTCGCACCTGTGGTACTAGAGCTCGGCTTCTTCATGAGACCTGGCACTCCGACTCCCCTCCTTGCCATCGCAACGGCTGCATTGGACATCTTGATCGCGATGGAAGACATTTCAGCAGCCCCGCACCAGTGGCGTGGTCGCGACTCTGAGCTAGCCAGGATTCTTCTCCGATCATGCAGGGCGAATAAAGCTGTGTTCTCCGGCGAAGAGGTATGTTCACTTGCCGTCCTCTTCAGTACCCGGTCTCATCGAGCCTTAGGAAGTACTTATATTGCGAGAAGTCTATACAACGATGTGCGCATACCGCGCCGAAAGACGACTTCCTAGCAGACAGAGTCTTTTAGACAAGGTCGAAGATTCGTCTAAGGAGGTCCTCTCGCCCCAAAACCTCCGCTATCGAAGGCAGGCTGAAGTGAGTCTTATCTGGTCGTCCTAGACGGTTTTAATAAATTATTGCGTAGCCTAGCGTCTCCTTAGGAACCCTCATATACGATGGTTCTGTTCTGGAGTCGCTCACTGCTGCAGTCCTCAGCAAGCAGAAAGCACTTGCAGGCCGCTACATAGCAGGTCAGCTTGCCTTCGATAGCGCGGATCTACTCATATTGAGCACACCGCGAGAATGGCTATCCAGCAGTTGCATCGATGGCTGTTCCATGCTGCTTCAACATCTTTTCCCTATCCCTGCCCAATCTGTCGCTATCTTTTCCACATTTTTACCAAGCTTGGCATTCTGTCCTGGGGCTAATGATGATGCGTTGTGGCGCTTGGTTCAAAATTCCCGTTACTGGGAGAAGACCATATGGTTATTTCCTATTCACCACAACAACCACTGGCTTTTAGGTATCGTCAGGATTCCAGCAAGAGTTATATCAGTGTTTGATAGCTTTGGTGGTACATCATATTGTGAGCTGTGGGCCAAGGTAAGAAATTGATACATAGTTCTATTAAGGTTTATTTCTAACTTCCAACTGTAGAAGCTTCATACCCTTGTGGTGAAGCTAGGCAAGTTGGCCCGTGCCAATAACCAAAATGCCCCAATTGCTGACACTGGATGGGAGGGATATCCTGCAACAGTAAGTGGGCAGTCTAAATCCTGCTACAACTTTGATAACCATAAATCAGCTTTCAAAGCTCCAAACAAACTCTTATGACTGTGGAGTATGGGTTGTTGGATGTATTGTTGCAGTTCTTGATGGTCATACCACATTGTATGGGGAAGAGAGTCAGATAGCAGGGTTTCGGTACTGGTTATTCCTACAAGCATCCACACTACCTACATCACGTGCTTGAAATTTGTGTATACACTGCCATAGTGTTGTGATTTGTCATGTATATGTTTTAGAGGTGTGTGCGGTGATGCACTCAAGTCTCCCCTAATGGCCACTAGGACGTCGGAATTGTAAGACAAAGAGGACGAGACCCGAGAAGTGACTTATAATACACTGCACACCCAGGTGCCCATGAAAATCACCCCCTGAACCAAGGAATAGATGCAATCACTAGTAGTACTGGGGATTTCGAGCAACCGGTGTTTCTGAGGTAATATTGCCACTATGTATTTGGCGGTTGGACTAGGGAATATCCAAGTAGGTTTAGGTTCTTCAAGAGACCACAGTGAATATCACTGGTAGGGGGACCAGTGCTCTCATGTATGTGCGCGGACATCATACGGCATGTAATCTGATTCATTTCCTGAGCGCAACAATTTTGACTATGTTGTACATGAGTAAGAGATGTCACTGTGCCACAATGAGGGTTATGATTGCAAGCTGAAACTGCGACCTCCCTCATCGAGTCGACCTCCAAGACACTGCAAAGGTGCGCTCATGTAAAACTCACGTATGGGGGGCGCAATCTATTGCCCCTTTCCCGCAAGTACTCTGGTCCAGGCTCTATTGAAGCTCAGCGTCCTCGTAGGATGGTGGGGCAGTTAGAAAGGCTGCCCCCACCAGGCACGCGGGTTCCGAATACCCGCACGCTGTACGCATCTATCTAATACATGTTATCTTATCTTCTGCCCAGCTGTAAGAACCCGACGGTTCGTACTTACTGCCGGCACTCCCTAGTGCCTGGACGGGAACGTCCACTTCAGTAGGAGAAGGTGTTCTCCGGGAATCACGGAGAACTAGCGCATCTAGGCGCCCGTAGATTAGATACCACAAGTCCTGTATTGTACGTAAGCGTACGGCGCCCGAAGGTTCGGGCCTCGGGCGCCTGGTGGGGGCAGAGTTCTACCACCCCCCACCATCCAGCGAGTACGCCGAGCAATCAAGCCCGGTCCAGAGTACTTGCGGGATTCGGGGAGTCGTGGGACTCGCGTACACTTACACTTTTTTACTCTAGCCACGACGAACGAACTTTCGTTCACAGCATCAAGTTGCTCGACGTCACCACGTCATCAGAACATCGGACGCCTTACGACAGCGTCCCCAAATGGATCCCACCCAGCCTTCCGGGAACAATGGTCACCATGGGCGACCTGTCAGTCAACCCGGTTCTCCGCAAACGGTGGGTCCGAGCACTGCCAACGCACCGCCCGGCCCCGTGGCTGGTTCTGCGGGACAACCACCATCTCCCGATGGTGGCCCCGCACGAAATACCGTGCCCAATCCGACGGGAGCTCCGCAAGCAGCTCCCCCCTCCTCCCCACACACTCAGCCCCGGAATGCGGAAGGCCCGCGCGTACTATCGCGCGCCGGATCCACGCACTCTGCTCCAGGAGTGCTCCCTCCACACGGCAAGCCTGCGCATGCCCCTACTACGGACGCACCGCGTCCACGGTCGACTAGCGACCTTACTACTCCCGACCTGAATCAGATCGGCAGTGAATGGGCTGGCATGCGTAGCCAATCGCAACGGCTGGAAACCATCCAGCCAGCACCAGCTCTAAGAATCATGGGATTCTTACGCGATTCCGCGGAACGCTACAAAGCGTTAAGAGAACAGGTAACGCTCGCTGAGACCGAGGTCAATGACCAGCTCGCCGCGTTCGAGCGAGAAATGCGAGAGTTGGCCCAGCAGGGCACGGACCCCACCATAGGTCCCGAGAATAACGTCGAGGACGTTATTGATGCCACGCAAGTGGAGGCGCAACTGGCTGCACCTCCTAGTCCGTCACCAAGTGAGGTGCTTCGCCAGCAAATGGAGGCTGATCGCCTCGAAAGGCTCCGGAGAGCGGGATTGGGGGACACTGGACCAATAGCAGGTCCGTCTCGACTACTGCCCTCCTCGCCGTTAGCGGCTCCGGCACCCATTCGAGCTGCACCCCCACGACGAAGCGTGGCTTTCGGGGCCTTTGAGCCCTCGGATATCACGGCACCGCCAGGCTGGGACCATTACGAGTCCGCGTCGCAAGCTCCTCGGGGTGACCGAATCCCGGTCACTTCGACGGCACCTCCGCACCAGTTTGTGCTCCGACCCAGGAGGTCCTTAGCTCCAGGAGCTTCCGCGCATCACGGACTTAGTACTGTCCCCGAGCACGAGCTCGATGGATCAAATGAGCTCGCATACACGGGCCCTAGCTATGGGCCCCGGGACGCTCGTGAGGTCCAAAGGCTAATGGGCATGATCGACCAAATGGTCGGGGAGGAACCGACCTCCAGTCCGCCGGCATACCTGAAGGTCACTAAGATGACCCTCCCGAAGCCGTATTTGGGCAAGGACGATCTCGACGCTTTTGAGATGTGGCTCCACAACCTCCTCGAGTTCTTCC